>NC_081557.1:263535679-263746702 GCF_022355385.1 Mustela nigripes | reverse complement strand
TTTCCCTTTCACCTGAACTAGTGAAAAGAAACCGCAAAGTCCATTCATGTGAGGATGATCTGTTTCACACAGAATTATGCGACTGAATGATGGCTGTGTTTTGGTTTAGACTGTACAAGGGAGGACTGGGAAGTATCCAAATGGAATCACACTCAGATTTCATACACAAGGCCTAGAGAAACAGCCAATAAATTTTATAAGTCTTTAACTCCTATTATCAATTTACTCAACCATAATTACAAACACACAGTTGTATGTATACAGATGGGGAGAAGGACAGACAGGTAGACTCATACATTAGTTTGTTACTACAGACCAGTGGTTCTCAAGGGATCAGCATGGCCCCCTATCAGGCAGTTTGGAATTTGTCAGGTGTATGTATGTATGTATGTGTGTATATATATATATATATATATATATATATATATATATATTTTTTTTTTTTTTTTTTTTAAAGAATTAAATCTGTTGGGGCACCTGGGTGGCTCAGTTGGTTAAGAGTCTGCCTTCGGCTCAGGTCATGATCCCAGGGTCCTGGGATCAAGCCCACATGGTCTCCCTGCTCAGCAGGGAGTCTGCTTCTCCGTCTCCCTCTGCCTCTGCTCTCCCCCATGCTCATGCTTTCTCTCCTTCTCTCTCTCAAATAAATAAAATATTTGTTAAAAAGCTAAATTTGTCTTTAATGGGACCATCCCTACTAAAAGTTATCAGCATGTACACTCATGTCAGCATGAGTGTAGGGAAACTGTGAATTAGAATCTTGATCCTGAGTATTTCCTTGTCTTAAACCTTTTCCAAAATTTTGTTCCTTTTATAAATCATTTCCATTTGTAGGTCATCTTCAGGATCTCTAAAAAGAGCATACTGCTTCAAGTTGCTTTTTTTCTTTAATTTTATTTAAATTCAATGAACAAATAATGCATTATTGGTTTCAGAGGTAGAGGTCAATGATTCATTAATCTTATATAATATCCAGTGCTCAGTACATCACATGCACTCCTTAAATCCGATTCGTATAAGTAAATAGAATCATCTGTCCATTATTTCTTTTAGTATAATGTAGACCCTTACATATTGAAATCTATGCAATTTTGTTATAAATTACAGTATATATATTATATACATATAGTATATAAATAAATAACATTATATTGATATTCTTATGGGTGCCAGTAGGTCTTCTTATCTATGAATGTTATTCCAGGACACTATAAAGGCTTTATACATATTTGTTATAAAAAGGGAGACTGGATTGAGAGGGTTCAGAACCACTACTCTAAACAAAACACACAGCTGAAAATAATTGCTTAAGAAATTAACTTACTCCCACCATATCACACTAATAAGTATTTGGGTATGACATTATATCCCATATGATGACGCCTTAAACTCTTGAAACTTTGTACATGTTATTGAAAAGTAAGTCTGTCATTTCTTCTATATTGCAGATCAGACATTTATCAAATAAGGAAATGAAATATTTCTTACCAGGATTGCCGATATCTTCTCGACTTTTGTCTCCTAAAATATGAACAGATTTTGGGTTAACTATATTGTACATCTATTTACCCAGAAGAGAAAAATCTGATTAAATGATTAGGCATACTTGGTTGTCTCTGACAATGGGTCTGCAGGGGAGAGTATCACATTTAGATTTATGCGTGGGGTTGAGGAAGGGTTTAATTTTTACTCACTTGTGCTCTTTGAATTTTTTTCACCATTATGTATATTTGTTTTCATTAAAAGAAAGATTAAACTTCTATATACAAAAAAAAGTACTTTTTCTGGACACTGAACTAAGATTCCCAAGTACAACATTAATACCTATCATTGAGTGCTTTCTGTGGGTCATACTTTGTGCTGATGATTTATGTACATCATCACGTTTTTTACAGTCTCAGAAGGTGGGTATAGTTATCAGTATTATACAGATGTTCCTCAAAACTTGCATAAAATCACAGAGGTAGTCAGTGGCAGCAATAACTTTAAAGCCTCTGCCCTCAATTACTGTGATACACGACCTCAATTACTACGCTACACTAGCACCGAAATATTACAATATTGCCATATTTTGACAGCTTTGAAGCCAAATACCAATTCTAGGAGCCCAGGACAGAGGTGTATTTTCTGTAACTACATCTGGTTGGAAGACAAGTGTCACATAACATAAGGTGAACAAAATTTGAGAAGTCTGAGTCCCAGTTTTCTCTTTCCCGTCTTTAACAGGCTCCTCAAGCTTCCTATATCCCATACCTTCATCTCTAAAATGGCAATAACAATATGTAAGTGGATTAAACGAGATCCTGTGTAAATGTTTTTTGCCACTTCTAAAAGCCTGCACTACACACGTTTGTCTAGGAGAGAGCACAATACGAAACATTCCCAGCAAAACCTAGTGGCCTATTTGTTGGAGGACATGGTGAGCGCAGTGAGAACACAGCATGGTCTCATGCTGGGGGGTTCCCACGGACGGCTCTTTGACGATGCTGTTCCAGTTACTACGGATTCCCTCACAGTTGCCCCCTTATCTTGGGAAGCCCCCTGCAGCATTCTGGATAGAGCCCCGCAGCTGCAAGCCAGCGGTCTCTCTCTGTGCGTAGCCCGGACAGCCGTAAGGGCAGCCTCCTGCTCTCCCTGTCTCTCAGGCTTTTCTCCTTCTGGCCTGCGGACTGCAGTATCAGGAGACGGACAGGCCGGGTGCTTTCCTTTGCCCTCTTAAGGCTGAGCTAACTGAATGATGACGGTCAAGGACCCAGAAAACCGGAAGCCTCCACCCCCAATAAAGGATTCATTACCAGGTTTTTCATCCAGTTGTACCACTTTTATTCCTAAATGAGAAAGAATTTCAGATGATAATGAAGACAATTACGGTTACTATTACTTTAAACTACCATTCATTTTGCCAAACTTTATCTCATTAGGACTTCGATCAGTCCTGCTAGAGAATGTTTTCTTCACTTTATAGATTCAGAGGCAGAAGCAAAGAAAAGTGAAATAACTTATATAAAGTTACCCAGAGGAAAATGGCAGAGAAGAGACTTCTTGAAACTGGGTCTGTCTACACAGTCTCTGTTCATTCCCAACCCCGCTGGGCAGCTGCCTTTCAGATAACCACTGTGCCTCAAAGGAGCCCACGAGAAGCCTGTGCCAACTCAGGTCACTGAGCTGAAGAGTTGTAGACACACAAGATGGGCCTTCGGTGTTGTTAGAGGTTCACTTCGAAGTTGTGAGCAAATAAACCTGTGGCCCAACGTGACAAAACCGGGGAAGGCAGAAGAGCTGCTGGACCCTCTCTCTAGGCCCGTACTGTGAGTCGGGCGGTTAGCTGTGCCTATGCAGTTTCTGCACACAGCGCTGTGCTCTTTCCACAGACAGCGACGTTAGGCAAAGCTCCGCACCATGCTATTCATTATATAATAATAAGACATATCAGAAATTATTTTCAAAATACTACGTGAACCCAGGAGGAAGGATTTAAGCAATAAATGGGGGCCTGCACCGAGATTTTGTGTTTCTCTAGTCCGCAGAGATCTCCCCATAAGGTAAGCATGACAAGTATTAGCCTATTTGAAAGGTAACAATTCTGAGGCAGAGAAGTGTTATTACTGTCCATAGCTCTCTTGTAAATTATGTCTACTTTTAAAAAATAGACTTCTCTTTGTCCCAGGAGAAAAATTAAGTTTAGAGACCTTTTTCCTCCTCTATAAGCTTAAGTTCTGAGCCCCTTCTGAGAAACTGGACAGAAATTACTGTTCATTCTCTCTGGCCACCAAAGCTCAAGGCTCCTCGGTCTCATCCTCACCAACAGCCTCACACCGTTTAAATGCTTATTTAGCATTTTCATAGTTTATCTGATGGGCAAGCTAAATCCAACATGGTAAAATGAAACTGGAAAATCACCTGAAGATCCACAAGTCCCCAGGGATGGGTACTATGTCGTAAGTTAAGAGACGTGGGTCCCTTACTCACTTGCCTAATCTTGAGCGAAGTTCTTAGGCTCCGCTGCATCCTCTAATGGTGACAACTATAACTATGCCCCCCAGACTGGCAGCTTCCTCTCTCCTATGCCAACTACTGCTTACCTGGTAGTGAAACAGTTTCTGGAATTTTCATCCCTAAGTGAGAAAAAAGTTTTCAGTGACTTACAGTTTGCTCCAGGGAGTCCATTTTCCCGGCTCTTCTCTGATGAGCTCCCACTGCGGCGCTGTTTCTGACTATTTACAACTTAGGGCTGCGAGAACCCCTGCCGTGCCAACCTACGTCAAGCTTAGAGGAGCCTTCTGCCTTGGCACCGCACTGAGCTCGTCCGTATGCCAGGAGACTGTATTTTGTTAGTTGGTAAATTCTAGATGCGGAGTTCCCAGCCAAAGCTAAAAGTCAGCTTTCTGCTGAAGGTGAACTTTCTACTGAGTAACTTCAGCTGTGGAACCTAGAAGGCGCTGGCTTGCACACCTCCGGGTTCCAGCACCGTTGCCTTCAGCCGTGCCCCAAACAGGCTAACTCTCCTGCTCCAGGAACACACGTACACTAGGGAAGAAAGACACTTTTTCCTCTCTACTCTCTTCCCCAACTAAATCTGAAGAATGGTTAGTAGGAAGCTGTAAGGCAAATGTTAATGAATAAGAGTCTCATGATAGCATGTTCTTTAATGCCTGGGGGATTCTTCTCCTCTCACACTTGGGCCCAGAGAGTAAAAAGAAAGCCGTCTTACCAGGTATTTGGGTGGCTTCATGGCTTGCCATACCTCAAGACAAAAATGAGTATTAGGGTTAATCAGTTTCCTTGCACCGTGAATACTCTCTTTTGTCTACACCTCCCCACTCTCCAACCCTAAAAAACTTCCAGGATCTGGCCCCTCTCTCTCCAATCTTATCTTTGCAAGGCAGTCCTAGTACAGCAGCTTTTAAATGAAGCTGTACTGAGTTTCAGCCTCTACTTGGGTGAGCCGGTGGTGGGTATTGGGGAGGGCACGCACTGCATGGAGCACTGGGTGTGGTGCATTAACAATGAATCTTGGAACACTGAAAAACAAAATAAAATGAAAAAAAAAAAAAAAAAAGAAAGGACTCTACTTGGTTTAGTTCTATTGTCATCGTAATTATCAGCTCTCTGACGGGTCGGGCTTCTGAATCTTTCTGAGCTTCAATTCCTTATTTACACAAAAGAAATACACTGTAGGTCTGGAGTAAGTGATGATTAAAGGAAGTAAGTCGTACAAGTGCTTGGTATACTGCATGAACCATACTAAGTAAGCATGAATAAATCAGTACCTCTGTTCTGGCTTAACTCATTCCTCAAATTCTCCATGTCCAGGAATGTCCTGAGTCCTAGGAGTCAGCCCTTATGTCTCCTCCTAACCTTGCAGCTAGTCTTAGAGGGTAAGGTAGAGGTACCTACCAGGTAAGACTGGGGACTCCTGGATTTTCATTCCTAAAGATGAGAACAGAAACTCTTCAGTGAAAAATGCAATCACCTTGAAAATTAATTTAACCTTGTATTTATACGGCTATTTACAGTGGAAAATGAAAAGCTTTGAGAGACGGCAGGGACTAGGTAGGATAAAAGGGGAGAAATTTAATCCACTGGAGCTTGACTGACTTATGGTGAGACCTACTATGTCTAGCGACCCAGGCTCTCTCCTAGATTATGCAAAACAGCTCTTATCTTATATTTTTAAGATTCAATCCAAAGACTCCCACCTACATTTGTCATATTCTTAAAAATAAAACTTCTTGATTATATAATACATTATAATTACAGATAATCTGGAAAAACACAAGAAACACAAGAAATCATTAAAAAGTACTCATAATCGGTGGCTCAGTGGGTTAAAGCCTCTGCCTTCGGCTTGGGTCGTGATCCCAGGGTCCTGGGATAGAGCCCTGCATGGGGCTCTCTGCTCAGCAGGGAACCTGCTTCCCCCCTTCTCTCTGCCTGCCTCTCTGCCTACTTGTGATCTCTGTCTGTTGAATAAATAAATAAAATCTTTTAAAAAATTACTCATAATCCCAGATCTCAGAGCTACTCATCCTCAATATTTTGGGTATATCTCCTTTCAATTTATTTGCTGTGTGTATATTCATACCATTTTAAGCATTGTTTCCAGCCTTGCTGAGATGTAATTGATAGCACCGTGTAAGTTAAAGGTATACAGCGTAATTATGCAACTTATATATGTTGTGAAATGATCACAATTAACATCTAGCATCTCATACAGATATTTAAAAAAAGAAAAAAATGGCTTTTTTCCTTGTGGTAAGAACTCAAAACCTACTCTCTTAGAAACTTTCTGAAGCGCTGCACCCCTGCGCTGCTCTACTAACCCTGCTACATGTTACATCTCCAGTACTTGGGTCTCCTATAACCGAAGTTTGTATCCTTGGACATTCAAGATTTACTTATTTTAGAGACTGAGCACATGAGTGAGCACAAGTGGGGGGAGAGCAGAAGGGGGGCAAGAAAGAGAGAGAGAGAGACAGATAAGCAGACTCCTGCTAAGCACAGAGGCTGATGCAGGGCTTGATCTCACAACCTTTAGATCATGACCTGAGCTGAAATCAAGAGTCGGATGCCCAACCAACTGAGCCACCCAGGTGCTCCTCTTTTGAAATTTTTAAATAAATTGCTATTACAGTCCATATGCTTTTTTACATATTTTACTTGCCACTACATTATAAGCACTTTCTCATAGTTTTCAAAAATATTATTTTTAGGGGCACCTGGGTGGCTCAGCATTGAGTCAGCTTCTCTTGCCTTTGCCCATCCCCCTGCTCACACGTCTGCATGTGCTCTCCCTCCTTCTCTCTCTCAAATGGATAAATAAATCTTTAAAAAAAATATATGATTTTTAAGTTGTTTAGTGCTTCATTATATGGTTATTATTTAACAATATCCAACCGTTGGACACTAAGGTTATTCAGAAATTTTGGCCACCATACACTGTAACCATTTCGTACACAAATCTTTATTTCCTTAGTACAAATCTTGATGTGCTATAACTAGGTTAAAAGGTATGGACATTTTTAAGGCTAAGAATACATAGCATCAAACCGTCCTTCAGAAAAGTTCCAATTTGTAATCTTACCATTAATTTATGAGTGCCCCTGTCCCAGCACCCTTGAGGACATTTGAGTAATATTATAAAAAAAGACAAAAAAACAAAAACTTGGGAATGAGCTATACTTCAAAATGCACGAAATGATGAGATGGATATAGCTAAAAGCATCTATTACTCAGATTGCTGGAAACAGAAAGAAATACAGAAAATCACTGTAATTTAGAAAAAATCAATGACACTTTTCAATGCCCCTGCCAACACACTAGGTTACAAGAGTCTGTGAAGTCACACCTTCCTCTATCCTGTGACAGCTACCATAAAAGCAGAAAATACGCTCTTTAGTATATGTGCTGCCAAAGCGAGTGCAGGAAACAGGCTCTTTAGAACTAGTTCCTCGTGTCACGTCTCTAAATGCTCTCTGGTCATCTTGGAGATAAATGGGAGAGTTAAGCAAGAGAGAAGGCAGCTGCGTCATCTTTATAAGGTCGATCTGTAACTCAGGAGGGCTTTGATATACCAAACTAGTAAGCTAAAGTGGGTTCTGTCTTCTTCCCACTTTTCCTGACTGTGTCATGCTTACCTGTTTCCATCCCTAAGAGAGCTATACTGCAAATGAAAACCCCCGGAGCTTACAAAAATATCTTACCAGTGTCTTCAATGTTCTGGTCTTTCTCACCTAAGTTATAAGAAGAAACTTATCCGTTTTAATGATAAAACAAAATAACGGAGAATTACTATAGTTACAGCAAACTATTCCCAGATACTAGAATCATAAAGAACCTCTTGGTACATCCAATAAACTAGAGCTACTAAATTTAAGTGTCAGCCAGAATCTAAATGCACCACATTGGGCTGGAACCTTCCAGAGGCTCCCCTTTGGCCCCCTTTCTTAAGAAAAATCATCACACAGAGAAAGTCTCCTGGGGATCTCAATGAGGTAGAAAAACGTCCGTCTTGAAGACTGAGCTGAGGTCCCTGTGAAACGACCAGTAAAACCTGCGTCCGCAATGAGCCAGTAAGAAGTGAGGCCATGCAAGTCCTCGGGCTCATGCGAAGCTTCACAAAATGCTTCCCCTCGGAACAGGAAGGATCTTCCAAATATCAGACTTGAGGAAAAGCCAGATGCTTTTCTCTCTTCAGTGAAGAAAAACTTGTTATAGCTATAGGGGCCAAACACATAATAAGGAACTTAAATGCAAAAAAGTGATTTGAGTCATATCAACAGAAGTGGAAACTTAGTGGGGAAGCATCCAACCACCCAGACATCTTATTTAGCCAAATGATAACAAATATCAGCATATTTGACAGATGAAAATGAGCAGCTTTTCTCCTGTCATCTGGATGCGTGGTGCCGCACAGGCTAACCTCAGTGACGCATACACAGCTCTCCGTAAGAGGCCCGCAGGCCTGTCAAGAGTGACTGGCCCTTCGGGTCCTACCAACCTTACTCCCCGGAATGTTTCTGTATTATTCAGATCTCCGGAGACCCAACCTTCCATTTACAAGAAGCTAAGTTTCCCCCAGAATAAATTCTTTTCTTCCCTTCTCTTATTTCTCAAGTTACACTTTCCTATCTGCAAAGTACTCTTTCCTAAGCTAAGAAGTGAATTTGCTAAACAGGAAAGAGCTAGTAAATACTAAACATCCATGTAAGGATTATTAAAAAAAAAAAAAAAAAAAAAAAAAAAACATTAGAGCCCACTTACCTGGGCTGTAGAGATAGATGGGGAGATGATGTTCTGAAATACAGACATTTTTCATTACCCAGTACTATGCTCAGATGTAAATAAATGTCAGATTCAGTCTATTTTAAATGCTTATTAATAAAAAAGATTTTAAGTTGGCTTCCAAAAATATAGTAATATGAGAAATTCAAAATTTCAATCTCAAAAACAAATGGGTTTGGATTTATTTTAATTACATGAAGAATTCACAGAAAAACTAGCCAGGAACACAGCTAGAAACAGACCTTTATTCCCAAATATTTTAACAAGGATATCTTCAAAAGGATCCACCCAAAGCATGCATTAGCCTAAAGTACTTTCTGGAACCTTTGGTTCAAATCTCTTGGGCTTATCTGATAAAGCTCCTCCCTCCTAGAATTCCCGATTATCCTCCCAAATCTTTCCCACGGTCCTCTACGGAAGACTGTTTTGGTTCCCTCCTCCTATCCCCATGCCCAGGAAGGTGAGACAGACCCATTCCCATTCCGTCCTGTGTCCCCTCTTCAGCTATACGTACTCAATTCCTCCCCTTTTTAGTCTCCCAAATGTTATTTCCTAAGATGTCAAAATACGGGACTATGTATCTGGCCCTGTGCAAAGGAATCACACAGGGGCTTTCAGAAGTCCTTCAGCACCTACAAGGACAGGCTAGGGTGACAGTGGCACGGTCCCTGCCCACCCAAGGTGAATGCAGTGTCCCCAAGAATGGCCACAGGCACGGCATGGGGTGGAGAGCAGGCAACAGAGGCTCGTGGGCCCTCCGCCTGACGAGACGGGGGGCAGTGGCGGCGGTGGTGGCAGCACACAGCTCAGCCCTGAGAAGCTGAGGCAGCAGCAGGACAGCGTGGTGGTGCGGCTCTGACCCACACCCGGGAGAAGTAACATTCCCCTTACAGAGGAAGTATTTTAACAGTGTATCTTACCTGTGTTCTCCACACAATTTTCCGTTTTTAGTCCTGAAACATGAAGATAAAGCTTTATTAGTTAGACACATTCTGCCCTAGTAAAGATTTCAAATTGGTCTTAGAGCTACTGGTAACCTCTGTGTCAGCTTTAATCTATCAGATCCGTAATTTGGCGGGATATGAAATGAGGAACAACTACATTTTTGTGCTCACATTACAGCCCTCAAAGAGCAGTGTGATCTTTGATAAAACATCTACCATTTCTGGAATTCAGCTTCCTTATCTGCATCTTTTACTGGGAGTTTGCTTCAAATAGCCTCCAAATGCCCATCCAAGGCTAACACTTTGATTCTATTCATGATTAGTCGGCAAACGTTAGGAAAAAATTTATATGTCTGTTCAATCAATCTTCTCTTCAGATACTAAATGTCCTCAACAGAAAATCTATCCTTCCACTATGAATTTTTTTTTTTTTTTTTTTAAGAGAGAATGGGCGCGTGCATGCACAAGAGCAGGAGACGAGGCAGAGAGAGGATCTTAGGCAGACTCCACATCCATCCAGCACTGAGCGCGACGAGGGCTCCATCTCCTACCCTGAGATCCTGACCTGAGCCTGAATCAGGAGTCAGACGCTTACCCGACTGAGCCACCCAGGTGCCCCTAGGACAATTCCTATTCATTGGAGAAAAAGAATCGCAATCAGATCTTCAATATCCTTGGATATAGAAAGAAAGATCCTTCACGTTCACATAAAGAAAACACATTGGTCTATCCCCGAACATTGATCTGTGGTCTGTTCCAGAGCACTGATTTATATAGTAAGGAAATCCACAGTTTATGGAAAGCAAGAATACGGCATAATATGGCCTCTACCACTGTATCTTTATAAGGCCCCAGACCCTGTTGCTAAGTCTAGGGCCTTATACAAAAATCACCAGCGCTTCGGGACTGCTCTGAGGCATGGCGCGCAGGGACAGCGCCGCCTGCCCCGCAGCCATGAAGGCCCGGACTCCCGCGGGAGGGTGTTCAGATTTGGTGCCAGCAGGGGCCACGAGGGCTTCCCAGGATGCTGAGAAGGCCCAGGGCTCTGTGGTCTCCTCTCCAGGTCTGGCTGACTCAGTGACCCAATCTGGATATTCAGCTACCTGAGGATGAATCTCTCCATGTAAAATGGGGGAATCCCTAAGAGCTCTGTCTTCACTATGAGAGATGCGCTTTTCAGTAATCTGCTCTCAAATCCTGTTCCGTGTGTGGAGTCTGAACCAAGAATCTCGGGGACTTGGTCCAGTTTCCACGGTCCAGGAAATGGTACGAATCCGTTAGAATTTGTATGGTCCCTGAGGCTAACCTCAGGTGTTTAGCTAAGCTAGAAAAAAAAAAAAAAAAAAAAAAAAGGCCAGAGACCAATACAAAACATTGCATTAGCAGGAGATCAGAGAGCGCAAGTCTCACCCAGAGGGCTGCGCTGACGTAAGGTAAAGACAAGGGGAGGTGCGACTAAGAAACCATCGGTGTAATAGAGAGATTCACCCAGGAGATGAGACACTGGGGGATTTTAGAGCCTTTAGCTTTCATCTGTACCATAAATTAGAGTGGGTTTCTCAAAGTGTAGCCTTCTAATCACATACTTCAGAATCACGTGGGTGTTTACCGAAGTTGCAAATTTCTGGGCCCTAGCCAGGACTACTGATAGAGGATTTCTAGGGATGATGCCTTGTAATGTGCATTTTAAAAAGGATTCCAAGTGATTTTTTTAATGCATCAAATTTTCAAAAAAATATTTTATTTGTTTGCCAGAGAGAGAGAGAGAGAAGAGTGAGCGAGCATGCGCACAAGCAGGGGGAGCAGCAGAGATAGGGAGAAGCAGACGCCCCTCTCCGCAAAGAGCCTGATGCAGGACTCGATCTCAGGACCTGGGATCCTGACCTAGGCTAAGGCAGATGTTTAACCGACTAAGCCACCCAGGCGTCCCTACGCACCACATTTTTGAGAGCCTTGTCACTAGTAGAGGACGGATCTCCTTTAATGTTTAACACGGATCCATTTCCTCAAGACAGCCTTTCTGCTCCCTACTTGACTTTGCATTTAATTTTTCATTAGTGTTTCAGCAGCAGAAAGTAAACTATTTTGCTTTTCTAAAGAAGTAACAGGGCTACAATGGAGGACACGGATCCAAAAATAAACAGGAGAAGGCAGAAATATAATATATAAGGAAAGAAAGAAGAGAATATAAGCACAGATTTGGTAGGTATAAAAAAAACCAAGAAATTACTATGACTAGCTTTAGGCCAATAAGCTTGAAAAAGAAGAAAAGTGCCTAGAAAAGCAGACTTTACCAAAAATAGCTCAAGAATAAGTAAAAAACTCGAATGACATTATAACCATGGAATAGCTTGAATTTTTTCCACAAAAGTATTACCAAGATAATTTGATTTTTACAGAGTCCTAAAGAGCAGGTAGCTAGCTGCACAGAGAGCTCTGGAGATCAAGTACAGAGCACAATACTGATCAGCTTACACATGCGAGGAAACTTCGGGAGGCCAGGAAAAGAACCCACAGAAATAAGAGTCGGGACTGTTCCCACCAGTCACACTGGAAAACCTTCTAAGTTGTCATTTTAGCATCGAGCTCTACAGTAGGAAGACTCAGAAACAGTCCAGACAAGAGTAAATAAAGTCCTCTCATGGGGTTCCTGATCTGCTTCAGATCCTATGAAATTACAGATGTCTGTGACCAAGCTCACAGCTGGTTGGAATTTCCAGCAACAAGACTAAGGCGGGTTTGTTGCCCTCTGGGTTTCCGCACACAAGCACTGCCTTCCTTTGCAGGGCCGCTACTGCCAGCCTGGCACTGCAAGAAAAGTCCGGACTCTCCGACACGCTATCTTACCACGCAATGGATTCTCTCTCAAGTCCCACAGGATAAAACCCTGGAAGTTCCATCACATGGAAATCTGACTTCCAATTAAGAGCCAAGCCAGGCTGCTTAAGCCTTTACCACTTTCACAAACAGGTGCCTGTAGTTTCCAAACAGTGGCCGAAATTCACAGGGCTCCCAAGGGATATTTTAAAATTGTAGGACAAGTACAGATATACGTGGTATCTGTCAGACACGGCATGAACTACTAGCTCGAGGTATAATGCAGTTTCAGAGTTATACCATGCTACATTCTGTTTGATGATATCATGTATTTGCAAGGCTGAGTTTTCAGCAACTGTGATTAAAAAAGCAAACAAATTTTTTTTTAAAAAAAGCAAATACATGTGAAAATTGATGTGGATCAGCAAATAAGGTGGTATCTAATCTGATCCAAGGTCTGAGAAGCTGTGCAGTGTCTAATAGGCACATACATATCCCATTAGCAAGTTATTGTGGCTAAGAATAAAATAATATATTTTTTAATTTTTGTGTATTACTTTCTCAAAGTTACTAAGATGTCCATAATACTTACATGAACATACTACTGAGTTTTTTTACTTCACTTAATAAATGGAACTTTCAGGTATTTTTTTAGCCTTTGGACATACTTAGGACACCACTAGGGACACCATGAACCAAGAAAATCTGAGAGCCTCCGCATGAGACACCACAAAAGCTTACTTACTTTACCCAAACTAGTAGCTCAATGGGGGGCTTTCCCTACGAGACTTCACACCAGGAAAGACAGCGAATTCTCTAACGAAAGAGCCCGCCCAGGTGGGGTAAATTCGACGGAATGCTGCATTCGTCCACTGTAGCAGTAACTGGTCCATTGCCTTGGATGTTCTGGCGAGGAGGGAGCAGAACTTCAAATGTGATCCTGGCAGGGGTCCTCGCACCACCTTGGGACAGACTGACCTCTACGAGTGGCAACACTAACGCTCCAAGGCTGTATGACCGGGCCACTGAGACACGGAGAGCTGCACTACTGAAGACAAAGCCATGTGCAGCCCCTCCCTGTGGAAACAAACAGAGCAAACCCAGCTCATCGCCAGTCTTTACGCTACACACTGACCTGCTCGTGTGCACTGACTGCGTCTCAAGAAAGGCATCTGGAGTCTCGCCTGACAAATCCAGCCTGTGTGGCCACGGTCTCTACTACATACAGCTTCTGGCTCTACAAGCAAAGGATTGGGACTTCCAATAACACATTCTGTCAGCCTCCCCAGTAAAGATGTCTGCAGGGCTGCCTGGGCCGGCTGTCTTCTGCTATTTAGAAGTCAACCTTCAACCACGCTAACCTCTCTTGGCTGAGTTCCCAACACCAAGGAATTAGGAGTTAAAAAAATGAGGTGCACTGGGGGACTAGTACACTCGCCTCCTTTTTGTAGGGGTACTTGTTCTGACCTCAGCGGATGGACATTTATGGAAAACATGCTTTACTTCAGTACATGAATATATATTCCATATAAGCCCAGCAAACAAATAGGTCATATTGATTAGATCAAAACACCAGTATGTGAAACTGTGGGCTGACACTGAGCGGTTCTGTAGCTAGTCTCCTTTGCCAGAGAGGCCACTGTGGAACTCATCATTATGGGAAAAGGAGAGCCAGTCTGGATCCTTCCCAAGAGGAAGCGACACTATGTAATGGGTTGGGATTACCGCAGGCAGCTTCTGACACGGTTCCCAATGACCCTGCCTCCTGGTATTCACACCCTTATATAACCCTCTCCTCTTGACAGTGGACTGCACTCGTGACTTGCTTCTAGCAAATGGAATACAGCACAGGTGATGAGATGTTACTTCCGTGATTAGGTTGCAAAGACTGACTTACTGGCGCTCTTCCTTGCTCTCTCTTCCTTGTTCTGATGAGGCAAGCTCCCCTGCTGTGAGATACTCTGTGGAGAGGCCCATGTCGCTGGGAATAAGGGAGGCCTCTGGTCCACAGCCATGAAGAACTGAGGCCTTAGTCAACAAGCTACAAGGAACCACATCCACCCACCAATCATGTGAGTGAGCTGCGAAGTAGATCTTTCCCAGTCGAGTCTTATGATGACTGTGGCCTCATGAGATGGCAAGATCCCAAAAGACTCAGCTACATTACACCCAGGTTCCTGACCCAAGGTAACTGTGAAATAAAAAATGTTTTAAGCCACTAAATTCTGGAGTAATTTGTTATGCAGTGAAAGATAACTAACGGAGGTGTGAGGGTCAGTTTTATTTATGTCAGATGTCTAGTTACCCAGTTTGACTGTTACCCAGTCAAACACTAACCTAGCTGCTGCCTGGCAAGTGTTCTGTAGGTGTGGTAAGAGTCACCTTAGTCAGGGAGCTAGCCAAGACCCCAGGGGGCCTGATTCAATCAACTTAAAGGCCTTCAGAGACTGAGGCTTCCCAGGAGAAGACATCCTGCCTGGAGACAGCAGCCTCAGCTCGCCCCGAAGTTCCAGCCTGCCCTTCCTGACAGCCTGCCCTACAGATTTCAGACTTGCCTTCCTAGCCCCCATAACCACATAAGCCAATTCCCTGCAGTTAGTGACTTAATACATACATTTCCTATATATTTTCTATGGATTCTGATTCTCTGGGTGAATCCTGATGGATTCATAGGGATGAACAAGTCTGGCGGATGAAAGTCTGGAGAAGCTGATGGTTAAGAGCTCTTGTTTGCTATAAATACAGATAAACAGTCTGAACGGCCTTCCAAATTGCTCTAGGTGTTGACTCACACTGTGAATTTTCCTGGGGATGACTAGGTCACGTCCTATCTGGCCTGTCTACATGAGATCTTACTGATGTCCCAGTACCAGCCAATCTCAGACAGCAGCAACAAAACTTCACTGCTCCCAGAGAAAGCGAATAAAGACTGTTAGAACCAATGAAGATATTTATGTTTAATGAGCCCTCAAGAGTTAGACGTGGGTTTACAAAAACTAAATCTCTAAATCTTCTTTCGCCCTGTAAATCTACCTTCTTTTCCCTTTTGATGGCTTAGCAGAGAGCTGGCTCAACAGGTCTGAGTAAGAGTAACAAAATCGACTAATACCAGCCACTGGAGTCCAGGGGCTCTTCCTTTCCAACATGGCCAAGTTTCCAGCCGGAGAACCTTGCCATTCCCTGCCATGACTGCTAATATGCAGAAACATTTACAGGTACGCAGCCTGGCCCCTCTCTATAGAAACACTGGCCAAAATGCCAGATGACCTATGCCCAGCTTGCTCAGTAAAATGACGGGAGTTCAAAATATGGTGTGTATACTCTACGACTTCATTCTCCAGTAACACCTGACATTGTGTCTGCACCATAAGGTCCAGGGAAGCCCAAAGCTATGGCCTTCTACCAGGTATTAGAATTCATCTACAGTCTTCCCAAGCCATGTACAGTTTTCCAAATGGGGTCTTTCTTAAAAGTAGAGAACATAGCCTGAAGACACCACTGACATTTCACCTTTAATCCAGCTTTCTAGGAAAGCAGTACAGCAGGTCAGCCTGCAGTCATTTCCCCGCGAGGAAGGAGACAGGGTTTTGCTGCCATTTACTCACAGTTCTCTCACATATTCTTGGATTAAGACCAAGATGAGTATTTTTGACCATCAGGAAACTGTATTCTTTAATGGGACACTGGTGTTTTCTCCAGTTCCTAACCAAAGGACTTATTTTTTCAGGTAAAAACTTAGTGCGGGTATTTACAAAAATTATGTATCTTGGAAATCATAAGTAAGTTTAAAACGATTAACACAGGTCTGCGTTAGCACTAAATTTGGTGTAATTTTTTTATCCCCTTTAGAAACAACATCTAGAGTTATATTCAGTCACAATGGAACAAAGTTTTGATTATATCCTCTGGCTTGAGGTTTTAAGTACTGGCTTAAGTTTTTAAGTTTGAGTACTGAGAACAGCCGAGCTTTAACTACTTCCATTTCTGGCCCTGCGATCCCAGCAGCGGTCTCCAGATGGCAGCAGAGGACACTGGGTAGATTACAGTTTGGGATTAAATGAACGCAACGGCGTGCAGCGGTCTGTCAGGACTCCCCATACAGTGCTTGTGAGCAGCTGCAAAGGTCTCCGCTTGCTGCTGGTTCGGACGTTCACTTGCTGGGACGGCCTCTGCCGACTGTGGCCTCGGCCACGCTGTGGCATACCACGGCCGCGTGCACACTCCTTCCTCCCTCATGGAGGCCCCGCTCATTCTCAATCAACCTGATGGCTCCACCCCTTTTGATCACAGCAATCCCACTCATGAACAACTCTGTGGGTTCCACCGCCCCCTTCTGTCCACCAACCAGTGACCAATTTGGCCTCTGTCTACTGCCGCCGGGGCTCCCGTATACCCAGCGCCTCCACAATGGCATCTGGCTGACTGCACCAGCAGCACCAGAGCGGAAGGATTTTGCCAGCCTGCAACTGGCTTCCTGGCTGTGATGTGTTAGTTTAGTTGAACAGGTTCTGGGGTGGGTAGTGGGGTCCTGATTTGTACTGTTCCATGATTTCCATGGTAAAGCTCTCAGCCACGGCCAATTTCAAGCTGCTCTGCTGTGCGAGGAACCGGGTAGAAATGCGTGACCTCAGTCAGCTTCTTTTAACTGGCAGGAGTCAGCTCTAACTGGCTTAGGTGTGGGTCAGCTCCACTATATGGCTGGTGAGGGGAACGGGCACTTTTCCTCTTAATACAATTTACTAGCTTCAGTCTTCAGCTGTCCTCTCAACGTGAAAAGTTAGTCTCATTCACTTGCGACTCAGGTCCGGACAGGGGCGAGGGAAATGAAGTGCCTATGAGTGGAAAGTTTAAAAAGGCACTCACTCTTAGAATCATGCAAATTTGCAGATGGTACAAGTGTAGGACCTAAAAGTAAGGGCCTTTCTTAAGTTTTGTGCCCCAGGCATCTCAAAGGCCCCAACACTCCTGCCGTGAAATCTCAAGTAGGTCAGCCCCACCCTGCACGGTATCTCGCCAGCACTTTCCTACCTGCTCTCTTTTAATCCCACAGTGCCTTGGCCACAAGCAGTCAAGGTCTAAAAGTCTATCCACTTCTGAGGCCCTACTGCGATACCCGCCCTGCTTGACCAGGAGCCCTGGTTTTGGGTTCCGCTAGACAGCCACACTCACAAGACCCCAAAGGCTTGCCTCTCTCACTTGTTTACTCGGTTTTGCAGAAGAGCGCAAGGCAAGAAGCACAGCACAGTGTTCAGCAGCAGGGCGGAGTCAGATATGGCCCTTCGGTGCAAGTCCTCACAGCAATCCAGGCCTGTTCTCCCAAAATGACGGCTCAGGTACAGGGGACAAGCTTCTACAGGGGGTGCAGGAACCATCCTAGATCGTAGCCCCATGCCACCACGTGAGGACAGCATCTCTCATGCTGGTCCGTGAATGTAGTTCAGGACTCAGCAAGAAAAAACACGAGCGTTACGTCACACCACCTTCAGGAATGCCCAGAGCTCTGGCTTCCCCCGGGCATTTGTAGTTTATTCACAACTCTCCCAGCTCAGATGCACTTTACCAGTGAAGGGCTGTGTTTGCCATTACGCAGTGTTCTGTGGTTACGCAGCTGTCACTTCACCTTCAGTAGATTACAGAGAAACTGCGTCAGAAGATCAACGGGGGGGGGGGGGGGCACCTGACTGAGGTCATGATCTCAGGGTCCTGGGATCAAGCCCTGCATCAGGCTCTCTGCTCGGCGGGGAACCTGCTTCCCCCTCTCTCTCTCTGTCTGCCTCTCTGCCTACTTGTGGTCTCTCTCTCTCTCTGTGTCAAACAAACAAATAAAATCTTTAAAAAAATAAAAAGATCAATGGGAGGCCATTTTTACAGGAGGAAGGAGAAAGGGTTTTATTAACCTTTCGCTTCTAGACACTAAGCCAGAACAACATAAAATCTCAGAATGTTGGGAGCAAGGAAAAATTCTAATACCATCCAAAGGAAAAAACAAGGTCTCCTTCAAAGTTTCAGTAATTAGAATGGCTTCACACTTTTCAACAGCAGCACCAGAAACTAGAAGACAATGAAGGAGTATCCCCAAAATTCCAAGGAAAATGATTTCCAAAAGAGAAATACAAATCTATGCAAACTATTGTTCAAGCTTACAGGTAGATTTTTCAGACATGCAAAGTCTTAAAAATTTCCCTCAATGTCCCTTTTTCTCAGAAAACTTCTGGAGAACACAAACCCTTGACAAAGAAGGGTTGTTTCTGACTCAAGAAAGAGCAGAAAATCCAAGGTACAGGGGATTCTTCACAGGGAAGAAACAAAAGAAAGTCTCTACAGCTATGAGGAGAAATTTTAGGATATTCAGCAGGCCTAAAGAGTACATGATAGATTAGTGTGATGGCGGGAATCCAGAAGGAATATATTTAAAAAGAGAGAGAGAGAATCGGATATGTTTGAATGTACTAAGTAGAGATTTATATTTTGAAAGAGTTGGAGTGAAGTACTGAAGGGATATAAAAAACTAAAGAAACAGAAAAAATCATCTAAATAATAATCTAGGATAAAAAAGGTATTTAAAAAGGTACCAGTCTGGGGGTCCTTGGGGGGCCCACTCAGTTAAGCACCTGCCTTTGGCTCAGATCATGATCTGAGCCCGCATGGGGCTCCCTGCTCAGTGGGGGAGACTGCTTCTCCCTCTCCCTCTGCCATTTCCCCCTGCTTGTGCTCTCTCTCTCAAATTAAAAAAAAAATAAAATCTTAAATAAACAAATAAATGAATAAGTAAATAAAAAGGCACCAGTCTTTCTGACGCTAGGAGACTGGGAAAGGAGAAATGCACGAACAGAGAGGAGGAGTGCCGGGTGGCTATCAGATACACTTGGTTTACTGACATGACAGCAACTCCCAAGTCCCTTCTCCTTGCCTCCCTATACTAGAGAGGTTGGAAAAGCTAATTTCCTCTCTTCCGAGCTTTTCTTCAAATTATGCATTATCAGGTAGGTGTTCTGGTCAATGACATATAATGAGAAATCGACTAGCAATTTCTGGGAAAGCTTTTACTTTCCTGATTAAATAGGCAGATTTAGCTGCCATCCCTCTTCCCTTTCTGTCTCGAACCCGGCTCGATGCCTACAGCTACAACAGTCACACTGCAAACATGAATCAATAAACCCAACAGGTTAAGACTGGTGCAACAGAAATACAAAAGAGTCTGAGTTACTGATGATGTAATTGATGAGGTTTAAAAATTTTTAAATCAAGAAATAACATGCTGAAGCATATCGTTAAAAACTTTAGCTTAGGGGCAGCTCGGTAGCTCCGTTGGTTTGGCATCTGCCATTGGCTCAGGTCATAATCGCAGGGCCCTGGGACCGAGCCTCGCTCAGCTCCCCTGGGTGGTGGGAAGTCTGCTTCTCACTCTCCTCCACCTCTCACCTTGCCTGTGCTCTCACTCTCATATAAGGAAATAAAATCTTTTTTTTTTTTTTAATTTTAGCTGAAAAATTAAAAATGCATGCCACTGAGGAGTGAAAATTGGAGATCGGGAGCAATGGGGCAGGAGTTGCTCTTCTTCATTGTAAGCCTTACAAGCAGGGTTATGGGCCAGGTACTTCTTCGTCACGGGGTGCTGTTCTAAGCATTACTGTTTGGCAGTGTCCTTGGCCTCTACACATTAGCTGCTACTAGTAGCAACTTGGGATGACTGTGACATTTAAAAATTCCAGTTATTACCAAATGACCCCAGGGCAAAACTGCCCCAGTTGAGAACCATTGCCTTATAGTGTTTTATTTCTGTAACCTTCCAGAGGGCTACAATGTATTATTTTGATAAAATTAAAATGGGGGGGGGGGACTAGTGATCTGAAAGGAGCCAGGGACCATCAATGTCACTTTTCCTCTCAAACAACTGTCAGTTTCTTTCCTGACCTCTCCCTGGGTCTCAGAGTCCCGCTCCTTCCCTACCAGACAAGCACAGGCAGAACCGAGACACTCACCGCCTAGGAAAGCACACTCGTAATGGCTGCAGGTCTTGTTGGTGCTTCGAAGGATAAGGTTGTTGCTGGTCCCATCCTGTGACACATGAAAAATCTCATTCAGGGGTATTAGAACAATTCTCTCACTTTCTTTATCAAAAAAATGTTCAATGGCAATTGCAAAGCACGTGCGGATGGTTAACAGAACGTGCTGGTCGTCGGCAGCTTGAGGCCTGGCGGAATACGCCAGCGTGAAACGGCCGAGCCTGGCCTGGCTGGGCCCTCCGGCCGCGAAGGAGACATCCTGGCTTATACTATAGACCGCAGCTTTGTAACTGTCCTCGCAAGGTCTTCTCAGCAACTGCAGCGCTCTTGTCAGATAAAAATGAAAAGCTTTGAACTGGAAGTCGTAGACATAATCTTTCCGAGACAGGCCGGCCGTCTTCACAGCTTCGCTGAACATGCGGTAGAAGGGAGTCCGCGCTAGAGCTTCGGCAGCGAACGCCGTCAGCGCTATTCCGTGGGTATCTTTAAAACTCGTCGGGACGGAGATGCGCGTCTTCTGGGCTTCCCATTTGGCTTCTGCATTTTCCCACACATCCTTCAAGAGCTGATGGCTTGCTTTTTCCTCCTTGAGCAACTGGGGAACATACTTGACTTCCATTCTGTCAGCGCATTTTAGGTACTCATCATCAAATGCATTATCCGCCATGTCTAACGTTTCAGCCTTCACCTTCAAAAGAAAAGGAAAAGGAAATTAATGCTCTTGAGATGAGATATTTGGTGTATATCATTTTCTCTCCCTTACTGTTCCCATACCCTTATGCCCTGCTAGAATCTCTCTCTTACTTAGAACAACTTCGGACATGATATATATATATTTGGAATGATTTTTATACAGGAATTATATTCCGCTATTACTGATAACTTTTCTTAGCTGTGATCTCTTTGTATCAAAAAGTAAATGTTAGCAATGAGAAGTGTGGGAATGATTACGTCTGTAATTCATTCATCTGAACTTCATGGTGCAAAGAATAAGTGTGAAATTAAAGAAACGGGTGGCAGCCCTGGCTTTGAACAATATTCTTAGCTAGATTTTCTCCACCCCTTAAGACTGCCGAATGATTTTGAAATACCACCTGTGAAAGACTGTACATGGTAAATACATAATGGTAAATATTATTCATTTTCCTTTGAGGACTCCCCCACATGGGTTGGGTAGAACTGATCTGCACCTTGCTCCAATGATAAGCAATGACACAGGGGTCTTTCTTTCTTTCGAGCATGTAAACAGGCAGGGTGGGGAGGGGCACAGGGAGAGGGAGAGAATTTTAAGCAGTTTCCACCCTCAGCGGCACAAAGCCCCACCCATGCAGGGCTGAATCTCATAACCCTAAGATCATGACCTGAGCCAAAATCAAGAATCAGATGCTTACTACTGGGTATTTACCCCAAAGATACAAATGTAGTCATCCGAAGGGGCACCTGTACCCCAATGTATATAGCAGCAATGTCCCCAACAGCCAACTATGGAAAGAGCCCAGATGTTGGATAAAGAAGATGCAGTGTATACACACACACACACACACACACACACACACACACACAAAATGGAATTTCATACAGTCATCAAAAATGAAAATCTTGCCTTTTGCAATGATGTGGATGGAACTAGAGGGTATTATGTTAATCATAATAAGTAAGTCAATCAGAGAAAGACATTTATTATATAATCTCACCGATATGCGGAATTTAAGAAACAAGGCAGAGGATCGTAGGGGAAGAGAGGAAAAAATGAAACAAGATGAAACTGGAGAGGAAGACAAACCATAAGAGACTCTTAATCTCAGGGAACAAACTGAGGGCTGCTGGAGCGGAGGGAGGGCGCGAGGGATGGGGAGGCGGGGCGATGGACGCTGGGACAGTATGTGTTGTGGTGAGCACTGTGCCTTGTGTAAGACTGATGAATCACAGACCTGGACCCCTGAAACAAATAATACATTATATGTTAATTAAAACCAAAAGGAATCAGATGCTTAACTGACTGAACCACCCACGTGTCCCAGTGATGCAGGTCTAAAAACCAGAGCACTCCTGGGAAGAGGAAAAAAGCTTTCTTCCTCTACAACCATAAGCTCTAAGGGTGATACTGGCTTGGGGCAGCCAATAGTCATCCTTCGTAGTTCCATCAAGAATCCTGTCTGTAAATAAAGCCAACAAAGGAAGGCTTACAAAAAGAAGAGAAATGAGGCCCTGATGACATGAGTCAAGGCCCTGAGTTTAGCTGTACCTGAATTCTGTATTCTACCTGGGTCCTAAGAATCAAGATTCCCTATTTACTTGAGCTTGAATTGTGTTTCTGTCACACACAAATAAAACAAAAGCCTAATGTACCTTTAAATGATACCTGTAACATAGTAAGTGGGGTTGTATAATATAATTAGCACTAGCTTGGAGCCAGACAAATCCAGGCTTAGATTCCATAACTAGATACCATTTAGATATGTGAAAGTTACTTTTTACATTTCTGAGCTTCAATTTTCTAAATTGAAAATGAGGATAAAGGAAATAATATCTTAATTGCAGAACTGTTGTAAAAAACTAATGATAAAATGAATATAAGCAAAGCCCTTACCTACATTGCCTACCACCTATTAAGCCTTCAACACACTGGGGTTATTTTCATTATTTCATGATAGGAATATACATATTATACCGGAAGATCCTCAAGGGCAGGATCTGTGTCACATTTGCCTTTAGAATTCCAAGCTTCCAGCATAGTAACTAGCAAAATATTCAAGTGAACTAAATTAATAAAGAATAGCTGGAAGAAAGGCAGGCAGAGACGACCCCTCCCACCCCGGCCCCCAAGACAGACCATCCTTAAAAGAATTTTACACCACCCGGGAAAGAGCCCTCCACCCCTTCCCACATGACAGATAGATGACAAAGTCTGATTGGGTGACAGGGGCAGGAAGGGTTAATCAGATTAAAACAGCCTGCCAACAAGCCCAGAAAACCCCTAGACATAGAAACTCCCAGGCCAACCCTCTCGGGTCCTCTGCCTCTTCAGGAGCTTTGTACTATCACTTCGCGGTCACCCAATAAACTTTGCTTTGCCACCCACCACTCTTCATGGGGTCTACCTCTTCATTCTTCGAAGTGGTGTGACCAAAAACTGAGGGCACTAAAGAAAAAGAAATCCTGCAAAATAAAAACCTATACTCTGGCCTATAGATCAAAACACAGGACAAGAAAATCTGCCCAGGGACGCCACTTAAGGGTTTCTACAAATAAAAGAACAATGCCCTCATCATCTTCCCTTTCCACTATTCTATATTTGTAATAGTACATTGGTGGCATAAGCTGCAACCCAAGCAGGAGACCGCAGCTAACAACTTTATAAAGGCCCTTGTCAGGAGCTCTTAAGGTTGCAGCTTCCACATGAATGACTTTTATTTAATTATTTTTTTACTCACAAATAATTCTTGAAAAGTGTGTGTACGAGGGTGTGAAAGTATGTATGCCAGGGGTGAGGGGAGGGAGAAGGGAGAAAGAGGGAGAGAATCAACCCAAGAAAGCAAAATAAATATCCCAGGCTATCTATCTGCTTCCTACTATCTCTTTTCTCCCCCTCACAGAGCAGCTTCTCGAAAGAAACATCTACCCCTGCCATCTCTGCTGCATTTCCACTCATTCCCACTCATATCTCAGTCCTCTTCAGTGGGCTTCCCACCCCATTCCTCCGCCCAAACAGCTCTTGCTCTTAGATTCTTTTGAAGACCCAACATACTCTATCAGCCATTAAATGTTGGGAATTGCTCAAGGCTACTTATTTTTTAACTCTCAACTCTACCCTTGGGCAATTATATACACGCGCATGGTGTCAGTTCTCATCTACATACCTCTGACCTGTCCCTGTGAGTGCAGACGCATACTACCACCTGCCCACCTGGTAACTCCACCTGAACTGCACAAAGACCCCCCAACTGTCAATAGTCAAGAGCAAACTCATCTTACCCCCTACAACCACCACCACCTGGTGCTACACAGACTCATCTTTCATTTTTGCGTTTTCCTATGTATCTTCTTCTCAGTCACCCTCTGTGGCCACTCCATCACTAAGACCTAACAAACTTCCCCCAGGTGTCGTCTGTATGCCAAGCATTAAGTGTTCCTATATATTAATGAGCTCAGTTAATCTTCATGGCAACCCTGTGCAGCAGATACTATTAGTCCCTTTTTAAGGATGAGCAAACTAAGACAGATCAAGTAACTAGTCTGAAATTGAGATATGAAGCCACACCATCTGGCCCCATAGTCTGTCCTCTTAAACAAATGTCCTGTTTCCAATGAAAAAGACCACTGATAATTACGCAGCACTTTCAGAAGGCTTTAATTTTCTCCTAACACCTGTTATAAAGGTTGGGCAGACAATTCATAAAATCATTTTACAAATGAAGAAACTGGGCCAGCATCAGAAACTGTCCTTATTACCAGCCACAGAATATTCTACTGGGGAAGTCATTGAGTTTCCTGAAGTGGGAATCTGAGCTCTAAGAGATTAAGTCACTACCATCTCCTAGCCAAGAAATGCATTTCGTCTGCAGCACAGAACGTACCATGGTGTGTCTTGGGCACTGATACTGATTCATCTTCAAGACTTCAATATAAGACATCACACCCTGAAACCACCTCCCACATTCCTCACATCATATCCGAGTCACATCATATCAGAGTCATATCCTATCCTATCCTGCCCAGTATGTTCCTGTCTTTTCCTATGCCTCTAACCAGTCTCCACAGGTCTAATTTTAGACATTAAGTCTTTCTGGCCCAAAGCCACAGTTGATTGTGTGTTCTGTACAGTGAGTGCCTTGAGCAGTGAAAAAGTTCACAAATGCCACCACCATTCAGGGACAACTGACCGGACATTAAGGGACATGTCCAAAAGGCTAGGTGAACACGCTGGTTATATTTTCTTCCTATGTTTCTATCCACTGAAACAAAACCACAAACTAATGAAATTTAATTAGCAAAAAGTTAATACAAAGATATTACCAAAAAATGTGGAAATGACCTAAATGCTAATGAAAAGAAATTGGTTAAACAAATTATGGAACATTCACAGAACATACATGAAAATTATATTACAAAAGAATGTTAAAAATGCATAGCAAAACCACAGAGAGATACCACTGCACACCCATTAGAATGGCTATAATCATAAAGGGGAAAGAAGAAGGAAAATCCATGTTGGCAGAGATGTAGAGTACCTGAACCCTCATACATTGCTGGGGAATATAAAATGGTGCAGCCACTGTGGAAAACATAAAGTAACTATATGACCTAGCAATTCTATTCATACGTATACACCCAGGAAAACTGAAGACATGTTCACATAAAAATCTGTATATGAAAGTTCAAAGCAGGATTATTCACCCCTAAGAGCCTTTAAAAAGTGAGTGAGAACCGAAATGCTCATCAGTTGATAAAGGGATAGGGGTGCCTGGCTGGCTCAGTCGGTTAAGTGCCCACCCTTCAGCTCAGGTCCTCATCTCAGGCTCCCTACTCATGGGGAGTCTGCTTCCTCCCTCTCTCTGTCCCTCCCACACTCCCACTCATGCTCTCTTTCTCTCTCAAATAAAATCTTAAAAAGTTAATAAATGGATAATCAAAATGTGGCATAACCATACAATAGAATATTATTCAGCTTTAAAAAGTAATGAAGTACTAGTATATGCTACAACATGAATGAACCTTAAAAACAAAACACTAAGTGAAAGAAGCCACATAAAGGGCCAGATGCTGTATGACTGCATTCCGGTGAGATATCCAGAATACGCAAATCTACAGAAACAGAAAACAGTAGCGGCTGTCAACGCACGTAGGGAAGAGGGAATTGGGACTGACTGCTGGTAGCTACAGGGCCTTCTTTTGGGGGTGATGGGAATGTTCTGTAAAGAGATAGAAAAGATGGGAATATTCTGTAAAGAGACAGTGGTGATGCTTGTACAACACAGTGAATTTATGTTTATGATTTAAGGATTTTATTTATTTGACAGAGAGAGATCACAAGTAAACAGGAAGACAGAGGGGGGAAGCGGGCTCCCTGCTGAGCAGAGAGCCCAATGCGGGGCTCCATCCCAGGACCCCAAGATCATGACCTGAGCTGAAGGCAGAGGCTCAACCTCAACTGAGCCATCCAGGTGCCCCTATAAATACTCATCTTAATTAATTCACATAAATTTATATTTATGAAAACCACTGAATTATGTACTTTAAGATGGTGGGATTTTTATGGTATGTAAATTATACCTCAATTTAAAAAATCATACTGTAGTACAGGCAACAGAATACACAATGATTCTAATGACAAGGGATCAGAATATTAAATTCAAAAACAAAATTTTAAGAACATATCTTAAAGAAGGCACTTCAACTTCCCCCTCTGTATCTCTTCCTGCCTCTCTGCCTACTTGTGATCTCTGTCTGTCAGATAAATAAATAAAATCTTCCAAAAAAAAAAAAAAAGAAGGCATTTCAAAGCAGTGGAAAATATTCAGTAGTGATGTGTCAGTTAACATCGTGGGGAAGGAATCAAATGAGATAGCTCGCTCATATCTTACATAAAAATATGTTACAGAACGTTTAAAGATTCAACTACAAAAAATAAAACCATAAAAGTTTTATCAGAAAAAAAGAACACCGGCTGTGAGAAAATGGTCATTATACAGTTCAATAAAACATATAAACCAAACACTGCAGCGTCATCTTATTTGGACAATATACGTATTTTAAGAATACTTAATGATGTAGACATACAGTACAGTAGTAACTTAAAAAGCAAAATAAGGGGCGTCTGGGTGGCTCAGTGGGTTAAAGCCTCTGCCTTCGGCTCAGGTCGTGATCCCACAGTGCTGGGATTGAGCCCCTCGTTGGGCTCTCTGCTCGGCAGGGAGCCTGCTTCCTCCTCTCTCTCTGCCTGCCTCTCTGCCTACTTGTGATCCCTGTCTGTCAAATAAATAAATAAAATCTTTTTAAAAAAGCAAAATAAAATAATACTTTGTACAGTATGAGCCCATTGTTCTAAATTACAAACACACACACAGAAAAAAGCCAAGAAAACTATACACCAACAGATTAAGAATCTTTCCTTGTAAGTGGAGGGATTAAGGATGATTTTTACTTTCTTCTGTTTGCTTAATTTTAATTTTTTCAACTTTCTACAGTTATTATGTATCTAATGTATAAAATGAAAAGATAAAAGCTACTTGTAAAAAACTAATTTACCTATTCTATCTATTCTAGCCACTCTCATATCCAACATCAACCCACACAAATTCCTCAGGCAACATTATATCAAGAGTTCCCATTCCAATGACTACATACTTCCCATTCCCAACATTACCTGGAAAATGTCCATTAGAATCAGAGCTGCCAGCAGCATGGTGACCATATCAAAACGTCTTGCCTTCATTTTTCTCTTCTAAATTAAAATGAAGAAATTCCAATTTAGCAGACTTAATAAAGAGGTTTAGGAAAGGAGAACAGGTTGACACGCTGTATGCATTTCATTCAGGGTGAGAGTAGGCACGAGGATGCTCAGGAAGTGATCATCAGTTAATTTCCAATGGCTGAAAGGGCCATGATGTTCTGTCTGGTGGCCTAACTCCCTCATTCTACAGAGAGGGAAACCAAAGCTCAGAGAACTTCAGAAATTTGCTCAAGATTAAATCTGTCCATTTCCATTCTCTTCCAGCCATGTTTTCTCTCTCACCTTAGACAGTCACTGGAAGTCATATTTTCTTCCTATCTCTGAATTTCCCCCCAGCATACACTTCAGACTGGTGGTTTCGTAGCTCCCAGTTTCCAAAAATTCCCCAGTAGTTCTGGCCCGGGCACAGCATCCACGCTTCTCTTCTCTGCAAACTGAGGGACACCCGTGTGGGTAGGATACTGGGAATGAGGAGACTCGTAATGGTACTCACTGGAGGGCTACCCAAGGGGGCCTCCTTGCCCCAAATACTCAAGATTCAAGAGAAGCCCAAGGACAAAACAAGTGTCTTGCATAAATTTCTGATGGCAAGAATGAAAATAAGGAAAAATTCAGTAGGCAGCAATTCTAATAAGATTAAACAACTCTTTTGGTCGAATGCCCAATACTTGTCCCATTATTTAGGAAAATGAAAGGGGTAAACAGGAGCGTGAAAGGCCCTCAGGAGCTGAAGCTCTCCCACTGCCATTACCCGATTCAATTCAGTGCTGGTTCCTTCCACATACCTACAACAAAGCTGACACTACTGGAACTGAACTGAGCTCTCGACTTCATCCTGCGAAGGACCCTATTCTGGCACATACAAGCGGGAGTAAACAGCATAGGGAGCCCTCTCCTTGGCCTCACGTTCCCGTCTTTACTCAGGCACAGCTTCTTTCGCTAGAGGTACTAAAATATACTACCAAAATGCCATTTTTGTGTTGAACTTCACTTTCTCAAAAAGATCTGAAATATAATACTTTACAGGGGCACCTGGGGGGCTCAGTCGGTTAAGTGTTTGCCTTCTGCTCAGGTCAGGATCCCAGGGTCCTGGGATCAAGCCCTACCTCAGGCTCCCTCCTCAGCTGGGAACCTGCTTCTCCCTCCCTCTTTGCCTCTCCCCCAGCCTGGGCCTTCTCACTCTCTCTCTTAACTAAATAAGTAAAATCACATATATATATATACATATATATATATATATATATATATATATAAAACTTGACGGATAAATATATATATATATATATATATATATATATATATATATATATATAAAAACTTGACGGATAACCGTCACAAGGCAGTATGTGCGAAGCAAGCTCTGAATCAGGGTTTTCCGAAAATCCATTACTTCTGTAGTCTGAGTGTAAATAAGTCAAAATGTTTACCTGGCTTTTCTGCCTGCGGAGGAGGTTTAAATGATGCTAGGTCTCAGGCTGTTTCCCCACTCTGTCAGTTGTGGTAAGAGTGTCTTCAGGACGGGAGGTTGTTGACAGTGAGAGCTGAGAAGGGAATGCTTTTCTTTTTATAAACACCCCCAGCGTAGCTTGGCAGTGGCACATTACCCCATTTGTGTTCTGCTATTTATATCTGGCCCCCACACTATCCTTTGGAATCACTGCTGTTAACACATGAAATCTCCCAGAGGCTTGTAAAGCCACAGCAATGCCCTCTAACCACACAGCATGCCCAGTTCCGAGCCCTGTTGTAGGCTTCTTGGAGAGCGATCACCTTCTACTCTGGACCCTTGAACTCTGAGATGTCAAACTAAAGCAAAGGATAAAATCCGAACTCGATGGCTCACGTAACTAAGGGAACTTGCGGCGTTCATCGCTGGCAACGATGATGGCTATCGCCATTTACTCAACCAGCTTACTGTTTCTCAGGTAAGAGCGCCAGCTGCTGGGGTACACAAGCAAGTAAAATGAAGAATAAAAAGCACTCACAATCTGAAAAAACAGATTAATATTCATACTTAACCAAAATATATGTTCAAAAGCCAAGTGAGTTTTAGAAAAAGTCAGTGAGAACACTAAGGGAAGGATTTAGTAACTTGCGACTCTGGTCCCCAACTGAGTAAGTACACAGTAAGTAAATATACAGACTGCTGAGGAACACTTGGGAGTTCACAGACTGTGGATAAAAAACTGTGAAATGTCCTAGGAAATTTGTGCATCTATATCAAAATACATTAATATAATGTATTAGATAGTGCATGATGTGTAACAGCCCCAAACTGGAAAACATCCAGATGCCTAACACAACAGCAGAATGGATACACTGTTATATTCATACAATGGAATTTTGTGTGGCTAGAGAATAACCATATATAAGAAATGTGGATAAATCTTAACAAAATATTTTCCAGCAGAAGAAGAGACCCAAACATGTATATACTGTATGATTTAATTGGGATAAGGAATAAAATCAAACAAAACCCATCTATAACATCGGAATCAGAATACTGGTGGCTCTGAGTAGTAAGCGGACCCGGAAGAGGAACAAGGAGAGCATGTGGGAAGCCAGTTAAGTTCTGGTGTGGTTCTGGGTGTTGATTACATTGACACACTCAGTTGTGAATATATTCACCAAGCTATACGCTTATGTGTATTTTCCTCTGTATGTGTGCATATGTACATATATTATTATACAACTAAACATTTAAGTACTAAAGTGCACCCATTTTTATAAAACCCACCTCTCAGCCTTCAAAGCCTCTAACTTCTTCTTACCCCATGGCTAGGTAGTTTAAAATACAACTTAATACACTAAATAGACTCTGAGCAATAGCATCATTAAAAAAAAAAAAAAAGTTTGGTCCAAAAGGAAAAAGAGGGTTTGCACATGTCTTCAGGCATTACTGACCTTCTTTTAAGTTGCAAGCACGTGAGCTTTCAGGAGAGGGATTTTCCTGTCTTTGGCACTAAACCCTACCAGATGTGTCTGTATATCACACAAAAGATGGGAGTCCATGAAAAAGCATGTAACAGGCACTGCATGAAGCTCAAGGCAAGTCTGGCCTTCCTTCTTCCCAATATGCTTTTGCTCCATTCCTGTTTTATTTCACTTTTAAACTTTTTTAAAATCGAAGTATAATTAACATATAAAACATATTAGATTTAGATGTATAACATGTTTTTATACTTGTGTATACTGCAAAATAATCAGCATAATAAGCCTAGTATTAATGTCTGTCACCATATAATTACAAATTTTTGTGTGTGCAGTAACTTTTAAGACTTACTCTCTTAATTTTCAAATATGCAGTATAGCAGTATTACCTACAATTATCATGTTATACATTATATCGCCATGACATTTATTTTACAACTGAAAATTAGTACCTTTTTACTTCCTTCACCATTTTCATCCACTTTCCCAATACCCAATATGGCAACCACCAATCTCTTCTCTATATCCATGAGCTTAGTTTTTTTTTGGTTTTTGTTTTTGCTTTTTAGATTCCACATATAAATGAGATCATGTGATGTTTCTGTCTTAGGCTTATCACATTTTAGCATGCTGTTCTCAAGGTCCATCTCTGTTCTCACAAATGGATGGGCAGTATTTTATTCTTTTTTATGGCTGATAATATTCCATTCTATTTATACATGTGTATATATGTGTGTGCATATACATATATCTATACACAAACACATTTTCTTTATCAATTCAACCATTGATGGACACTCAGGTTGTTTCTCTACCTTGGTTATTGTAAATAATGCTGTAATGACATAGGGATGATACATGCTTTTTCACATTAGTGTTTTGTTTTCTCTTCATATAAATAAATACCCAAACATGAAATTGCTGGATCATATTTTTTCCTTAATGGCTATTCCAATATATACTACCACAAGCAGTGCACAATATTCCCCTTTTCCACATCCTTGTCAACACTTGGTATTTTTCCCCTCACAGTCCTAACCCCTTTGTTCTTTTTGATAACAGCCATTCTTCTAACAGATGTACTGTGATAGCCCACTGTGGTTTTTACTTGAATTTCCCTGATTAGTGACTTTGAAGATCTTTTCATATACCCACTGGCCTTCTATAGGTCTTCTTTGGAAAAATGTCTATTCAGAGCATCTGTTTATTTTTTTAACTGGATTTTTTTTTTTTTTTTTTTGCTATTGTCTGAGTTCTTCATATATTTTGGATACTAACCCCTTATCAGATATATGATTTGCAAATATCTTCTCCCATTCAGTAGGTTGCCTTTTCATCTTGTTACTGGTTTTTTGTTTGATAGAGACCCAATTTTTTATTTTTACTTTTATTGCCTTTGCTTTTGGTGTCAAATCCAAAAACTACTGCCAATTAACGATGCCAAGGAACTTACTCCCTATGTTTCCTCCCACAGATTTTATGGTTTCATGTTTTACCTTCAAGTCTTTAATCCATTTTGAGGGAATTTTTGTAAATGGTCCAGTTTTCCCAACACCATTTATTAGAGACTGTCCTTTGCCTATTGTATATTCTTTGTGCCTTTTCCTAAATTAATTTACCATATATGTATGGGTTTATTTCTGGGATCTCTTCTGTTCCACTGATCTGTGCGTCTGTTTTTTTCCTTTTGTTTTTAACTTTTTTTCATAAAGATTTATTTATTCATTTGAGAGAGAGAGCAAGTGAGAGAACAAGCAGGGGGAAGGGTAGAGGAAGAGGGAGAATCAGACTCCCTGCTGAGCAGGGTTCCCAATGCAGGGCTCAATTCCAGGACCCCAGGATTATGACCTGAGCTAAATAAAGGTGGTCACTTAAATGACAGAGCCACTCAGGTGCCCCAGAAGATGTTGTTTTTAAAAGTAGGCTCCATGCTGGAGTGGGGTTAGAATTCATGACCCCGACATCAAGTCCTGAGCTGAGATCAAGAGCTGGATGCTCAAATGACTGAGCCACCCAGGTGCTCCTGTGTGTCTATTTTATGCCGATATCATACTAATTTGATTACTCTGGTTTTGTAATATAGTCTGAAATCAGGGGGCCTGATGCTTTGTTCTTCTTTCTCAAGATTGCTTAGGATATCTGCGTTCTTTTGTGGTTCTACACAAATTTCAAAATTGCTTGTTCTATTTCTGTGAAAAAAAAATGCCTTTGGAATCTTGATAAAGGTTGCATTAAATCTATAGATTGCTATGGGTACTATGAACATTTTAACAATCTGATCTAATCCATAAGCATGGAATATCATCCCATTTATTTTTGTCTCCTTGTATTTCTTTCATCAATGCCATACTTCTCAGTATGTTAGTCTTTCTCCTCCTTGGTTAATTCCTAGTATTTTGCTCATTTTAATGCAACTGAAAATGGAGGTTATTTTCTTAATTTTTCTTAAGATTTATTTATTTCAGAGAGAGAGGGACCATGCATGAAAGTGGGGGGAAAGGCAGAGGGAGAGGAGAGAGAGAGAGAGAATCACAAGCCGACTCCTCACTGAGTCTGGAGCCCAATGTGGGGCTCGATCTCACAACCCTGAAATCATGACCAGAGCCAAAAATCAAGAGTTGGATGCTTAACCAACTGAGCCATCCAGTGCCCCCTTAATTTCTCTGATAGTTTGTTATTGGTATATAGAAATGCAACATATTTCTCTGTATATTGACTCTGAAGGACTTTTTTAAATAAAGATTTTATTTATTTGACAGACAGAGATCACAAGTAGGCAGAGAGGCAGGAAGAGAGGGGGGGGGGGGCTTGATCCCAGGACCCTGGGATCATGACCTGAGCCGAAGGCAGAGACTTTAACCCACTGAGCCACCCAGGTGACCTTGAAGGACATTTTTTAAGAGAGAGAGAGGGAGCCCAAGCAGGGTAGGGGGGCAATGGGAGAGGGAGAGAAATCCTTGAGAAGATTCCCCTCTTAGCACACATGCCAACTTGGGGTTCAATTCCAGGACCCTGAGATTATCACCTGAGCCGAAATCAAGAGCTAGATGCTTAACCAACAGAGCCACCTAGGCAACCCTCTGTATATTGACTCTGTATCCTTCAATTTTACTGAACTTACTAGTCTTAACAGTTTTTTGGTGCAATCTTTAAGGTTTTCTATATACAAAATACTATGTCATCTCAAGAGTGACAATTTTCATTCTTTCTCTACAATCTGGATGACTTTTATCTTTTTCTTGCCTAATTGCTGTGGCCACGACTTCAACACTATGTTGAATAAAAGTGGCAAGAGCAGGCATCCTTGGGGCTCCTGGGTGGCTCAGTTGGTTATACAACTGACTCTTGGTTTCAGCTCAAGTCATGATCTCAGGGTCCTGGAATCCAGCCTCACAGTGGGCTCCACACTCAGTGGGGAGTCTGCTTTTCTCCCTCTCCTTCTCCCCATCCCCCATTCATGCACAGTCTCTCTCTCAAATAAATGAATAAATCTTAAAAAAAAAAAAAAAAAAAGAGAGTGCACATCCTTGTCTTTTTCCTAATCTTAGAGAAAAAGTTTCCACTTAACCCCACTGGGTTGTAATGTCAGCTGTGGGCTTTTCATAAATGGCCTTCATTATGTTGAGGATGTTCCCTCTATACCACATTATTGCAAGTTTTTATTATAAATGGATATTGAATTTTGTCATATACTTTTTATGCTTCTATTTAAATGATCATGTGATTTTCTCACTTCATTTTATTAATGTGGTATATCACACTGATTGATTTGTAAATGCTGAGTCATCCTTGCATCCTTGGAATAAATTCCACTTGATCACAGGGTAGGATCCTGTTAATGTATTGTTGAATTCGGCTTGCTAATATTTGATGAGGAGTTTTGCATTTATGTTCATTAGGGATATTGGTCTGCCATTTTCTTCTTTTCTTGTCTTTTTTTTTTTTTTAAGATTTATTTATTTATTTATTTGACAGAGAGAGAGATCACAAGTAGGCAGAGAGGAAGGCAGAGAGAGAGAGGAGGAAGCAGGCTCCCTGCTGAGCAGAGAGCCCGATGCGGGACTCAATCCCAGGACCCTGAGATCATGACCTGAGCCAAAGGTAGCGGCTTAACCCACTTAGCCACCCAGGCGCCCTCTTGTCTGGTTTTGATATCATGGTAATGCTGGCCTCATAAATTGAGTTTAGAATGTTCTTTTCACTTTTACTTTTTGAAGAATTTGAGAATGATTGGTGTTAATTCTTCTTTGACTGAGAGAATTCATCAGGGCAGTTATTTGGTCCTGGAATTCTGTTGGGAGGTTTTAAATTACTGCTTCAATCTCCTTACCAGTAATCAATCTGTTCAGATTTTTTTCATCCTGATTCAGTTTGAAAAGTTTTTATGTTCCTAGGAATTTATCCATTTTTTTTCTAGGTGGTCCAATGTGTTAGCGTGTAATTGTTCATAGTCTCTTATGATCCTGTGTATCTCTGTAGTACCAGTTGTAATCAATCTTCTGTCATCCTTGATTTTACTTAAGCCCTCTTTTTGTCTTTGTTAGTTTAGCTAAATGTTTTTGCAATTTTGTTTATATTTTCTAAGAACAAGCTCTTGTTTCATCAATCTTTTCTATCATCTTTTTGTCTCTATTTATTTCTCTTCAGACTTTTATTTCCTTTCTTCTAACTTGGGGCTTCATTTGTCCTTTTTCTAGTTTCCTGAGGTGTACATTGGTTGAGACTTTTCTTGTTTCTGAGGTAGGCATTTATTGCTATGAACTTCTCCCCAGAACTCTTTTTGCTATATCCCATAATTTTTGGTATATTGGTTTGGTATTTTCGTTTTCATGTATCTCAAGGTATCTTTTCGGGTTTCACTCTCGAATTCTTTACTGACCCACTGCCTGTTCAATAATACGTTGTTTAATATCCACATAATAAATTTTCAGTTTTCTTTTTTATAATTGATTTCTAGTTTCATACCACTGGGTTTGGAAAAAATGATATAATTCAATCTTCAGTTTGTGCAGACTTTATCTATCCTAGAGTATATTTCATGTGCACTTGAGAGGAATGTGTATTCTGTTGTTTTTGGATGGTATGTTTTGTATATACCTGTTAGGTTCATCTGCTCAAATGTGTGACTGAAGGTCAATGTTTCCTTTGTTTTTGCAGTCTGATCTATCTATTGATGTAAGTAGGTGGTGTTCAAGTCCCCAGCCTTCTTCTGGGTTCCATTTGCATGGAGTATCTTTTTCCATCTTCTAATTTTCAGTCTGTTTGTGTATTTATGTTTGAAGTGAGTCTCTTGGGGGTAACATATAGATGGGTCTTATTTTGTTTTATCTACTTAGCCACTCTATGTTTTCTGATTAGAGAATTTACTCTATTTACCTTCGAAGAATTATTGATAGGTAAAGACTTATTACTGCCATTTTGTTATTTGCTTTCTGGCTGTTTTGTACTTCCTCTGTTCCTTTCTTCTCTCATTCTCTTCCATTGTGGTTTGATGACTTTCCTTAATGGTATGTTTAAGATGCCTTTCTCACTGCCTTTTGTTCATCCACTACTGGTTTTGCTTTGTGGTAATAATGAGACCTAAATATAAAAATTTGTAAGTCTATTTTAAGCTGATGATAACTCAAGTTTGAATGCATTTTAAAGTCTACATTTTTATTCTCCCTCTAATGTTTTGTTTCTGATGTCACATTAAACTAATGTGATGTCACATTAATTATTGTAACAACATTTATTTTTTGGATTTTTTATGTTGTCCTTTTTGTATTATTTTGTGTATTTGTCTTTTTTTTTTTTTTAAAGGAATTTTATTTGAGAGAGAGAGAAAGCAAGAGAGAGAGCACAATGGGGTCAGGGACAGAGGGAGAAGCAGACACCCCACTGAGCAGGGAGCATGATGTGGGGCTCAATCCTGGGACTTCAGGATCATGACATAAGCCAAAGGCAGACGCTTAACCAACTGAGCCACCCAGATGCACCTATATTTGTCTTTTAACCCCCACACTAGCTTTAAGAGATTATTCTATTCCCTTCAGTAAATATTCACCTTTACCGGAGATATATTTTTTGTATGTTTTCTTGTTACTGTTTATATTTTTTCTCAACTTAGTAAGTCTGTTTAGTATTTCTTTAAGGCCAATTTGATGGTGATGAACTCCTTTAGCTTTTTTTTTTTTTGTCTGGAAAATTCTTTTCTTCACCTTCAATTCCGATTAATAACTTTGCTGGGTAGCATATTCTTGGCTGGAAATTTTTTTCTTCTAGCACTTTGACTATATTGTGTTACTTCCTTCTGGCTTGCAAGGCTTCTGCTGAAAAATATGATCATAGCCTATTTGAGTTCCCTCACATGGTAACAATTTATTTTTATCTTGTTGCTTTTAAGAGTCTCTCCTTTCCCTTAAATTTTGACATTTTAATTATAATGTGTCTTGGTGTGGGTCTCTTTGGTAACATCTTACCTGGAATCCTCTAGACTTCCTGGATTTGGAATTCTGTTTCTTTCCCCAGATTAGGGAAGCTTTTGGTTATTATTTCTTCAAAAAAAATTTTTGCCTCTTTCTCTCTTCTCTTTTTTCACCCTATAAGGTGAACATTAGTCTGCCTGAGGTTGTTCTATAAGTCCCTTAAAACTATCTTTTCGTCTTAAATTCTCTTTGCTGAAGTTCTGTGTTCATGCATTCTTCTTCCAAGTTCAGTAAGCATCTTTATAACCATGACTTTGAACTCCTTATCAGGTAAATTACCTACCTCCATTTCATTAAGGTTCCCCCCTCCTTGGGTTTCATTATCTGCTTTCATTTGGAATATATTCCTCTATTTCTTCATTTTGCTTGACTGCCTACATTAGTTTCTATGCATCAGATAGAACAACTGCCTATCCATCTTGAAGGGCTGGCCTTGCGAAGATAAAACTTACTGTTCAACACCATTCTTGCTCTTAGCTGTCTCTCAAAACTTTGTAATTATACAAACAGCGTATTTTATTTTTATTTTTATTTTTAATAGGTTCCAGTAATTAGCCAGACTGGACCCGAGAGCCAGGTGATCTGGAGGTGTCTCCTGACAAGTAGGCACAAAATTGGGGCTCCAAGCAAGTGTATGAGTCCCTTTCTGGGAGGTATGAGTGAGCTAGAGTGCAAACATGGCATTCCCTAGCCCACATTCACAGAGAGCACCTATACAGCCGCTAAAGGTGTGCCAAGCTTAAAATTTGTCCTTTAGGCTGAAGCTCTAGGACTAGCAAGTAGGCTTCTTTCACAAAAAGACTAGGGGTGTGTTTCAATCTGGTCTGTGCAGTCTCCTGGGATCAGTACCTACCAAGGACTCTGACTGTTATAGTCCTATGAGATACAGGAGCACCAGTGCCCCTGACCACCAGAGCCAAGAGTGATCAAAGGATATTCCCTGGGTGACAGCCACTAAAACCAGGCAACAGTTATAAAAACTAGGATACCAGACACATATAAGAACTCTGTTGTGAGAGATGATGGCGCTCTACAGTGTAGCAGAGGGAGAGCATAAAGATAATGCCCACTCTCTGAGGTGCCAGGGAAGGTTTTTGCCCTTACATGTGTGTAACAGAAGCCTGCCCCTGAGGTTTCAACTTTGACAATAAACTAATAAGCCTTTTTCACAGGAAGACTTGAGTTCCTGGGTCTACTGGCTCTTGCTGTGGTAGTTCTTGGGATAGCCACTGGGGGTGATAGTGCTATGTAAGAATTCTCTGTTGGTGCTAGTCCTATGGGCCAGGAACTGCTACCACCAAAACAGGTGATGGAGAGGTGTCTCCTGGCATCAACAGTAAAAATCAGGGCACCAGAGAATGGCGTAGGCTCCTCCCCAGATGATACCGGCAAGCTGGAGCAAGGCCAAGGGAGAGCACAAAGCCTGTATCTAGCGGCCTCTGTTCCCTAGTAGCAGTTTCGAAGGCCTTCTTGTGTGCACCAAACCAGAAGCCTGCCCCTCAGTCCAAAGCTCCTGGACCAAAAGGTCTCTTTCTCAGAAAGACTGGGGGTGTTTCAGTCTGCTATCTGTGCAACTGTTCCAGGAGTCCTCACAATGTCCCAGCACCATTTTAGGTACCGGGGATAGATTAATGAACAAAATAAACATCTTGCCCTTGTTAAATTACTATTCTTGTGGCAGAAGGCGTCAGATAACAAGATAAATAATCAAATGATATCTTAGAATTCAGTAATTACTACAGTTTTTTGTTTGTTTTTTCTGTTTTTGGTTTATTTTTAGGACTATGGTTTTCAAAGAAGTATTACAAGGGAAAATGGGAGTACACGCAGAGTCTGCAATTTAAACTGAATGATTAGGGAGTTAAGAGGCCGGAGTAGAAGGAGCCCTATGCTTGCCTCACACCTCAAACACAGCTAGATAAATATCAAATCTTTCAGAATGCCAGGAAACCAATCTGAGGACTGAGAGAACAACAGCACAACTGTCATGGAAGGCAGGAGATGTGGAGATGGGATTTGGGGGAGACAAGAACAGCAGGTGCTGGGGGAGGGGAGGGAGTGCTGATCAGGGAGAGAGAGAACAGAGTGCAGGGCATTAAATAAACAAACACTTCTCCAAAGCCACTGATGATGAAAATGAGAGGGGTTGATTACTGCAAGTTTTTACAAGTGGCTGAGCTCAGAGACTGAAGTTTTAGAAGTCATGCGATCACTGGGTGAAGGCTGGCGGGTACAGAGGTGCTCCTGGAGAGAAAGTGGGCAGAGGCCTGGGAGCAGATGGTGTGATCTGAAGCTCCCGAGGTCACACTGTGAGAGACAGTTCCCCCTTCTTGCAGTGCATTTGGGAGACATGGCATCACCTCCCCAGGGACAAAAGAGCCAATGGGTGCCATTGAGCTATCTGTCTCATTAGCATAGGAGCAGGGATGCCGGCTGCGGGCCTCTAACCAAGATGCTGGCTTTTTGCTACTCTTTGCCATGAACTCCAAGCCCGTGCTCAATGCAATGGCCCTTCTTGAACTCACTATAAGAAAAATTTGGAGAGACTACAAATATAATGGAGGTTAAAGAACATCCTACTAGGGCACCTGGGTGGCTCAGTGGGTTAAAGCCTCTGTCTTCAGCTCAGGTCATGAACTCAGGGTCCTGGGATCAAGCCCTACATCAGGCTCTCTGCTCAGCAGGGAGCCTGCTTCCTCTTCTCTCTGTGTGTGTGTCTGCCTACTTGCGATCTCTATTAGTCAAATAAATGAATAAATAAATCTTTAAAAGAAAAAAAATGAATGGCTTAACCAGGAAATTAAAGGAGAAATTTAAAAATGCATGGAAACAAATGAAAATGAGAACACGACAATCCAAAACCTTTAGGACACAGCAAAGAGTACTAAAAGGGAAATATACTGCAATACAGCTCTACCTCAAAAAGCAAGAAAAGTCTCAAACATACAACTTACCCTTTTATCTAAAGGAACTAGAAAAATTACAGCATAAAGCCTAATGCCAGCAGAAGAAGGAAAATAATAAAGATTAGAGTAGATACAGAAAGAAAAAAAGCCAATAGAGGAGATCAATGAAATTAGGAGCTTTTTCTTGGAAAGAATCAATAAAACTGATAACCTCTAGCCAGACTTAAATAAAGAAAAGAGGGGCGCCTGGGTGGCTCAGGGGGTTGAGCCTCTGCCTTCAGCTCGGGTCATGATCCCAGGGTCCTGGGATGGAGCCCGGTATCGGGCTATCTGCTGGGCGGGGAGCCTGCTTCCCCCTCTCTCTCTGCCTGCCTCTCTGCCTCTTTCCCTTGTGATCTCTGTCTGTTAAATAATTTTAAAAAAAATAATAAAAATAAAGAAAAGAGAAATGACCCAAATAACAAAAATCATGAATGAAAGAGGAGAGAGCTCAACCAATACCACAGAAATACAATTTTAAGAGAATATTATGAAAAGTTATATGCCAACAAATTAGGCAATCTGAAAGAACTGGATAAATTCCTGGAAACATACAAACTACCAAAACTGAGACAGAAAGAAATAGAAAATTTGGACAGATCGGTAATCTGCAAAGAAATTGAATCAGTAATCAAAAGTCTCCCAACAAACAAAAACCCCAGGCCAGGTAGCTTCCCGAGGGAATTCTACCAAACATTTAAAGAAGAGTTAATACCTACTCTTCTCAAACTGTTCCAAAAAGTATTAATGGAAGGAAAAAGGAAACTTCCAAACTCATTCCATGAGGCCAGCATTATCTTAATTCCAAAACCAGACAAAGACCCCACTAAAGTGGAGAATTATAGGCCAATGTCCTAGGTGGTAAAGTTGTGACTGATTTAGCAAAATACTTTGAAATCTATTCACATCGATGCATTGATTAGTTCTAAAACTGACACCTGTGATGGCTGAACAATTCTGTGACTATACGAAATACCATTATATTGTATCCTCTAAATAAATGATTTATATGGTATCTGAATTGCATTATCAAGAAAGCTCTTTTTCTAAAAAAAAGGAATGAACTACTGTGCAACGACACAGATGAATCTCAAAAGCATTATGCTAAGAAGTCAGTTACAAAAGGCTACATACAGCACAATATTTAAATGACTCTCTAGAAAAGGTAAAACTGTTGTGACAAAAAGCAGATCTGTTGGCCAACAGACACGTGAAAAAGTGCTCCATATCACTTGGCATCAGGGAAATACAAATCAAAACCACAATGAGATACCACCTCACACCAGTGAGAATGGCCAAAATTACCAAGTCAGGAAACAAGAGATGTTGGCGAGGATGAGGAGAAAGGGGAATCCTCCTACACTGTTGGTGGGAATGCAAGCTGGTGCAGCCACTCTGGAAAACAGTATGGAGGTTCCTCAAAAAGTTGGAAACAGAACTACCCTACGACTCAGCAATCGTAGTAGTGGGTATTCACCCTAAAGATCCAAATGTACTGATCCGAAGGGGCGCGTGCACCCGAATGTTTATAGCAGCAATGTCCACAATAGCCAGACTATGGAAAGAACCTAGATGTCCATCAACAGATGAATGGATAAAGAAGATGTGAGATATATATAGATATATAGATATGAATACTATGCAGCCATCAAAAGAAACCTTGCCATCTGCAATGATGTGGATGGAACTAGAGGGTATTATGTTAAGCAAAATAAGTCAATCAGAGAAAGACAATTACCATATGATCTCTCTGATATGAGGAATTTGAGAGGCAGGGTGGGGAACCGTGGGGGTCAAGGAAGGAAAAAACGAAACAAGATGGGATTGGGAGGGAGACAAACCATGAGTCTCTTAATCTCACAAAACAAACAGAGTTGCTAGGGTGAGGGGGTAGGGACAGGGTGGCTGGGTGATGGACATCGAGGAGGGCATGTGCTATGTGAGTGCTGTGAAGTGTGTAAGTCTGACAGGCAAATAATACATTACATGTTAATTAAAAAAATAAAAAATTCAAATTTTAATTTTTTAAAAAAAGCAGATCTGTGACTGCCAAAGGCTTGAGCGGAGGGAGGACACTGAATGACTATAAGGGGGCACGAAAGAACTTTCTGGGGTGATGAAATGTTTTACATCATGATTGTATTAATGGTTTTGTGATGGTATACATTTGGCAAAAGTCATAGTGTTGTACTCTTAAAATTAATAAATTTAATAAATCATAACACAGCTGATTTTTAAAAATTAACAACAAATTTTTCATATTCCTTAGAATGTCCTTGTGTATACCAAGAGTTAAATGTATCCCAATTTGAAAACTACTACTAAAAGGAACTGTAATATTGCAATGGCCCATAGAAAAGGCTGAAAAAGAGTTGGGAGATCCAAAGGGAATTAGGGTTGTGATCAGATAAGTATGTGTATCTTAGAGACCAGAGGCCAAGCCAGGACATCACAGCAGTAAATGTAAATTGCCGTCACGATCCTCCAAAGAAAACCAAGCAGGATCAGACACTTCGGCGCCCACTAGAGGTCAGCACTAGAACAAGATTGCTTTCTTCTAATGGCAAGATTTTAGACTGCTCTTAGGAAGGACAAAAAAGAAGGGGAGAAAACAATTCTCAACTTAACTATCCACTCAAAGAAGACTGTTTCAGCTTAAAAATGACTAAATTTTAATTGGAAAGATTACCGTTTCTACCATTAATGGACACGAGGGTTTGTGAACAAAGTTGAGTTCCAGTATAAAGAAATACAGCTTTGTTTTGCACATTTTTCTCCCTCTACGTTGTGGCACTCTGCTAGTAGGGGAAACAGTCTGTGCTCCGCTGGCTCTAGTGGTTAGGCTGGTCTCCAGCACTGGTGACGTTTAACTGCTGGTTCAATAACTACTGCTTTGGGGGTCCAGTTGGCATTGGGTATTCTGAACAATTTCTACGTCCTCCGGCCTCATTACCACAGACGAGCTTCTTTGGCCTTGCTGGGCATCCTCTCAGAATAAAACCACAGCTGGTTTGTGCCCCCTGATATCTTAACTAGGTTCAAAGGCAAACCTAGGAATTCTTTCACGATAACCTTGATTCTGTAAAAAACTGAAGAGGAAACTTTGTTCTCAACATATTCTGCTGCTTGCTATTTCCAACTTATTGCTTGGGTGGTCCCATGTTAGACTTGGTGCTTTTCTAAGAGACCTTGAAAATGATCCAGTTTGTTCAAGGAGAGTCAAAACAAGCCAATTGTTTAAGGATACCCTAAAACTTACGAGCTAGTTTCTGAACTCTTACATCAACCCTTTCCAGGGTTTTAGTCCAAGGAAGCCAGGACAACAGGAGTCTCATCTTGTCCCCTTCTCCTTGTCTTTTTGTTCAGGAAACAGCTCTCCATTCCCAATACTTTTTAGAGGTCCTTCCTATAAGATACTTCTGCTCCTCTATCGTATGATCCCCCTTGTTCTGCTGTATCTGCCTTTTCCTTCCCTTAGACTACTTATGAATTAATATTAAAGGTGATCTGGAGTGCGGACATAGAAAACTTTGTAAGAGGAAATAAAAAGGTTATCTACATAGTATTTTCAAAATATGACCCCTAAAACATTCCATATACAATGATAGAGTGTCTTATTTGTAGACACCGCTCTGTTCGTAGATTTTAAACCTCTAGGCTTTAACTCTATACTTTTTTTTTCTCCTGCAGTGAGAAACACATTCTTTTCAAGGACAATGGGCCTTAAAATAAAATTAAATGTGAAAAAAAAAAAAAAAAAAAGGAACAGGTCTCTGGCAATGATTTCCCAATGTGTATGTATGAATACGTGTGGAGTAAGTTATATTAGAGTACAAGACATGTGGTGTTTAAAAGAAACTCTTTCAAAGATTTCTCACATGTCCCTCATTATATATGTCATCAGCATATCTCTGCATCTCCTATAATGTGTCTTTCATTCTATGAGTAGCTCATACATGTTTATGAAATAAAAAGAGGGATGGAAGAGGGAGTAAAAGAAATCAGGAGCCTTATGAGGATTAAGAGTTCCAGGATAAGAGGCGCCTGGGTGGCTTAGTCATTAGGCATCTGCCTAATGCTCAGGTCATGGCCCCGGGGTCCTGGGATCAAGATCTGCATTGAGCTCCCTGCTCAGCTGGAAGCCTGCTTCTCCCTCTCCGACCCACTCCCCTCCTGTGCTCTCTCTCACGGTCTCTCTGTCAAATAAATAAATAAATCTTAAAAAAAAAAAAAGTAAAGACTTCCAGAATAAATATTAGCAGGAACAGTTATCAGAAACCTTAGTCACCAGAAGAAATAATTTAGCTTTTGCAACTGGATCTAATCTACCTACTTCCTTGGGAAGAAATTATACTAATAGGAACTTTCAGTGAAAGTGGTAAGGAGTTCTGTTTCTGGTCACCTGGGCTTATAATTTTGGCCTCACTGAACAGTTACATGAACTAGGACTTGAAACCATAAACCCCAGTGACTCGGCGGTCTTATACTATTGGACCATGTTAAACACACAAACTCAGTCACAAATTCACATGTGTCAAACAATGGAGTTCAATGTCGAGACTACAGTATTTCTAAACTAAATTTATTTTCTTCAGCCTTGTGATAGAAACACTAAGTTATTCCATGAGTATTTTCCTATACGCTATTGCTGGATGGAGGCTAAAGTCAAGTGAACTGTGAATGTCCTTAGCCAACCTGTTAGGTTCTTACAAATCTCGTTTCCAGCTCCACATTTCACCCCAGAAACTTTTGTACTACCCAGACATCTACAGTCATCTTTTATTATTTAAATCAGGTAATTTGGCTGGTTGTCAAGAAATCTAGACAAGAACCATGAAGTTAGCAATTCACTTTTCTGTGGAGTAAAGCTGCAGGGTCCAATCTACAATTAAACACTCACCACAGAAACAGAGTAGTCTACTGCAGCAAAATTTTAAGAACAAACTATTTAGGGCGCCTGGTTGGCTCAGTGGGTTAAACCACTGCCTTCGGCTCGGGTCATGATCTCAGGGTCCTGGGATCGAGTCCCACATCGGGCTCTCTGCTCAGCAGGGGCCTGCTTCCCTTCCTCTCTCTCTGCCTGCCTCTCTGCCTACTTGTGATCTCTGTCAAATAAATAAATAAAATTCTTAAAATAAAATAAAATAAAAAAAAGAACAAACTATTTAGAGAATCGTTTTATTGAAAACCAAAAATGTTCCAGGTAGACATCACTCAATGAATACGAATGACCTATAATAAATGTTGAGGATTTGGTTTCTCATTTGCCAATCATTGATTTGGATAATGCCCCACCTCTGAGGAAAAGAAATACGGGCATATGACCATTGCCACTTGCAGTTCTTCCTTTCGGGATACTCCCAAACTTGCAAACCAAGATTCTGGGACAATGGCTTGTGAATGAAACTTCTTACTGAGAACCATGTTAACATTAAATAAGAAAAAAAACAAAAACTGAAATACGACATTATTAAAATTAGGGGGTCCTGGGATGCCTGGGTGGCTCAGTGGATTAGGCCTCTGCCTTCAGCTCAGGTCATGATCTCAGGGTCCTGGGATCGAGCCCCACATCAGGCTCTCTGCTCAGCAGGGAGCCTCCTTCCCCCCATACTTTCTGCCTGCTTCTCTGCCTACTTGTGATCTCTGTCAAATAAATAAATAAAGTCTTTTAAAAAAATAAAATATAATAAAAATAAATAAAATAAAATTAGGGGATCCCTTGCATTGACAAGTACTTTAAAAGAGAAAATAAAGTATCAATAATTTAGGAACACAGACTTAAAAAGAAAAGGAGATGAGAGAACACAGCACATAGGCATCAACGTCAGGATCTTTCTCCACGCAAGGACCCAATCTTGAGGGACTGACTGGCTACACAGGCAACTCCAGGGGCAGACTTATGTCGAATTCTTCGTATCCATATGATTCTACAAAGACAGTCACTCATCCATTTATTCTCCACTCTAATACTTAAAAAACCAAAACAAAATCTTGAGTTGTCTACTATGTGCCAGACCACAGAGTCTGATGTCGATGCTCTAGTAATTTGTAAATTAACTTTATTTTCTTCACTATTGCAATAAGAATACTTACACGTGGGAAGCACTCAGTTATCTGGTTAGTATTTTCCTAAGTGCTGGACTGAAACTGATGCCATGTGAAGGTGACATCTCTATACCTCGCTCTGTCTCAGTAGGGTGACCAGGACCTGAAGTGGACAGAGGGTTACACAAACAACCGAGGTATTTACTGAGTGCTATGCGGTAAGTAAGGTGAGGAACACTAACATTTTTAAGACGGTCTTTGGCCTCAGGATGTTGTTGGAGATGGCAACAGATTTAAGATGAGGAAGTTTGGGTATCATATTGTTAGAAAGGAACAGAGAAGTATTTATAAGCGTATTTTCTTTCTTACAAATGTGTAATTTGGTTTTCTTCCAAAGAATATTGGCTTATAATTACCCTTTCTTCTGAATATATCTATTCCAATTATGTCTGTTATCTTGAAATTTTTTATACAAGTAATACTTCCAGCTTAACCATCAACTCTTTCAGAGAGTTTATACTGATCAACAACAGCCCCTGCTCCATTTGTGGCCAACAATAATCACTTTCAAATATTTTAACTTTTTCTTTTAGTATAGTCAACACACATTACATTAGTTTCAGGTGTCCAACACCTGATTTAAATTCGTACACTAGTTCATGCTATGCTCACCAGCAGTGTAGCCACCATCGGTCGCCACACACTAGTACAGTATCAGAGACTAGACACCTTGTGCTGTGCCTTTTATTCTCATGACTTATTCATTACAGTATTAGAAGCCTGTATTTCCCACTCCCCTTCACCCATTTTTCCCATCTCCCTTCCCGTCGCCTCTGACAACCGTGAGTTTGTTTTCTGTATTTATAGGTCTGATTCTGCTTTTTGTTCATTCATTTTTTAGATTCCATTTATGAGTGAAATCATATGGTATTTGCCCCTTTCACTCAGACTGCATTTAGCATAACGCCCCCCAGGTCCATCCATACAGTCACAAATGGCACAGTTTCATCCTTGTCTATGGCTATGAAATATTCCTGCGTGTACATGCATAGACACAAACAGCGTATATGGTGTGTGTATGTACACACAGTGTATATGTACTATAGTTTGTATACACAACACACATCTTCCTTATCCATTGGTCTATCAATGGACACACAGTGTATATGTATATATAGTGTGTCTGCACACACACACACACCCCCCTTCCTTATCCATTTGTCTATTGATGGACACCTGTGTTTCCATATCTTGGCTACTTTAAATAATGCTACAAAATAAACATAGAGTGCACATATTTTTTTCAAATTAGTGTTTTCATTTTCTTTGGGTAAATACCCAACAGAGGAATTACTGGGATCATATAATATTTCAAGTTTTAATATTCTAAGGAAACTGCATACTGTTTTTCACACTGGCTGCACCAATTTACATTCCCCCCGACAGTGCACAAGCGTTCCTTTTTCTCCACATGCTTGGCAACACTTGTTTTTTCCTGTCTTTTTTATTTGAGCTATTCTGACAGGTATAAGGTGATATCTCATTGGGTTTGATTTGTATTTCCCTGAGAAGCAATATTGAGCATCTTTTCATGTGTCTGTTGGCCACTGAATGTCTTCCTTGGAAAAATGTCTATTCAGGACTTCTATCCATTTATTTATTTATTTATTTATTTATTTTTTAAAGATTTTTTTTTTTTTTTTTTTAATTTGTCATAGAGAGAGAAGCGAGAGCAAGCACAGGCAGACAGAGTGGCAGGCAGAGGCAGAGGGAGAAGCAGGCTCCCTGCCAAGCAAGGAGCCCGATGTGGGACTCGATCCCAGGACGCTGGGATCATGACCTGAGCCGAAGGCAGCTGCTTAACCAACTGAGCCACCCAGGCGTCCCAACTTCTATCCATTTTTAATTAGATTATTTGGCTTTTTGGTGTTGGGTTGCAGATGTTCCTTATATATTTTGGATATTAACCCCTTATCAGATATATCATTTGCAAGTATCTTCTCCCATCAGCAGGTTGCCTTTTTGTTTTGTTGATGGGTTTCCTTTGTGGTGCAAAAGCTTTTAGTTTGATGTAGCCCCAATAGTTTATTTTTGCTTTTGTTTCCCTTGCCTGAGGAGACATAGCTAGAAAAATAATGCTATGGCTTATGTCAGAACGTATTGCCTATGTTCTCTTCTAGGGATTTTATAGTTTCAGGTTTCACATTTAGTTCTTTGATCCATTTTGAGTTTATTTTTGTGTACGGTATTAAAAGATGGCCCAGTTTCATTCTTTCACATGTAGCTGTCCAGTTTTCCCAGCACCATTTACTGAAAAGACTGTCTTCCCCATTGTATATTTTTGCTTCCTTTGTAACAGATTAATTGACCATACAATCATAAACAGGCTCTCTGCTCTTTTCCTGCAGTACATCTTTAAACCTGCAATTGTGGTATCTGCAGCTTTATCTTTTCCCCCCAATACTGTTCTTTTTTTGTTACACTATTAGTTATTTGCTTATACTACTACTACAACACTAGTATATCAGTGTATATTGCAATGTCATGATCATTATCACATTCAAAGCAAAACATTCCTAATGTGAAGATCAAATTAATAATCCTTTCTAGCAGAATATACTCCACAAATCATTTGAAAGCATGCCCTTTTTCAGTCTGTTTCATATCTGGTCATTACAATTTTTTATTTTTCTTTTGCATTTCTGGAGTTGTCCCTAATGTATTTCTATTTCCAATTCAATTGTTTAGAATCCATTTTTGTTTGTTCTTAAGGTCTAGTTTTAATCTGGACCAACTGCATTCTAGGTCAACAACCACATTAGAAAATCTTTAAAGTATCCCTGGGTACTTTTTCCATTTCTTGTATTATGGAGCTTTTTTCTTCCAGTTTGTTATGTGGGAATAACTTCTGAAATAATTTTCTCATAAAGGATGCATGGAAAAATAAATATTTTAGTACTTTCATTTTTGAGATGTGAATATGGTTAATAGTTTTGCTAGTATGTAACTCTAGGTTCAAAATAATCTTCCCTCACAATTTTGTATAATGGATGATTCTCAAGGATTTGTATAAATTCAATTTTTTAAAAAGCAGTTTTAGTGTGCGTGGGTGGGTCAGTTCATTAAGCATCTGCCTTTAGCTCATGTCCTGAGCTCAGGGTCCTGGGATTCTGAGACTGAGCCCTGCATCAGGCTCCCTGCTCAGCAGGGAGTCTGCTTCTTTCTCTCCTTCTGCCCCTCCCCTAGCTTGTGCGCACTGTCTCAGATAAATAAAATCTTTAAAATAAATAGATAGATAGATAGGTAAAAGCAGTTTTAGAGCGGTGCCTAGATGGCTCAGTCAGTTAAGCACCTTGATCTCAGGGTTGTGAGGTTAAGCTTTGCACTGGACTCCACTCTAGACAAGGAGCCTTAAAAAAAAAAAAAAGCAATTTTTCATTCACAGCAAAATGAGAGGAAAGGATAAAGATTTTCCACATACTCCCTGCCTCCAGACATGCACAGCGTCCTCCACTATCAACATCCCCCCACCAGAGATTTGTTACAAGTGATGAACTTACATTAACATAACACAATTACCCAAAGTCCATAGTTTATATTATAGGGCTCAGTCTTGGTGTTGTACATTCCAAGGGTTTGGGAAAATGTCCAATGGCATGTATCCATCACTCTAACATCATACAGAGCACATTAACTGCCCTAAAAATCCTATGTTCCACTATTAATTGGTCTTCCCTCCCTCAACCTACTTATCTTTTTACTGTCCCCATAGTTTTGCGTTTTCCAGAATGTCACAGAGCTGGAATCATACAATAGATAGCCTTTCCAGATTGTCTTTTTTAGCTCAGTCAAGTAATTTAAGTTTCCCCATGTCTTCTCATGGCTTGACAACTCATTTCTTTTTAGGGCTAAATAATCCCATTCCGTCCCATACTAATTTCCATTTAGTGCTAACCACTCCACTGTCTGGATGAGCCAAAAGTTTATTTATACACCCACCCACTGAAGGACATGCTGATTGCTTCTGTGTTTCGGCAGTCATCAGTAAAGCTACTATAAACAAGCATGTGTATTCTGGCTTTTGCACGGACATACATTTTCAACTCCTCTGAGTAAACTAGGAGTGCAACTGATGGACTATATATTAAAGAATATATTTCATTTTCTAAGAAACCCCCAAACTGTTGCCCAAATGTTGTAGCATTTTGCATTCCACCAGCAATAAACGCTATTTCCTCTTGCTCTACATTTTTTTTTTAAAGGTCTCACTCCAATTCTCCAATTCTTTTTTTTTTTTGAAGATTTTATTTATTTATTTGACAGAGATCACAAGTAGGCAGAGAGGCAGGAAGAGAGAGAGGAGGAAGCAGGCTCCCTGTTGAGCAGAGAGCCCGATGTGGGGCTCAATCCCAGAACCCTGGGATCATGACCTGAGCCGAAGGCAGAGGCTTAACCCACTGAGCCACCCAGGCACCCCTTGCTCTACATTTTCATGCCAAAATTTGATATTGTCCGTAGTCTGGGTTTGTCTCTTCTAATAGATGGATACTGAAATTTCACTGTTGTTTTTATAGGCATTTCATGATGACATATGATGTGGAGCAGCTTTTCATAAGTCTTATTTGCCATCTATATATATCATCTTTGGTGAGGCATCGGTTAAGATTTTGGTATTTTGAAATTTTAAATTTAAATTTAAAAACCATTTTAAAATCAGGTTTTCTGTTTTATTAATGTTAACATCTAAGAATTCTTTGTATATTTTGGACAAAATCCTTTCTGCAATGTGTCTTTGGATGTATTTTCTCTCAGTCGATGGCTTGTCTTCTCATTCTCTAACACTATCTTTCACAGGGAAGTTTTTAATTTTAATGAAGCCCAGCTTATCAATTATTTCTTTCATGGGTTGAAACAGTGTTGTATCTGAAAAATCATCACCATATTCAAGGTCATCTAGGCTTCCTCTTATGTTATCTTCTAGAACATCTTTTACGGTAACAGAACTTATGTAACTATAACCATAGTTACAGGTTTATCTTTTCTGGTTTCTCATTTTACATTTACGTCCATGATCCATCTTAAGTTAATTTTTTAAATGGGTTTAAGGTCTGCGACTAGGTTCATTCTTTTGCATGGGGATGTTCAATTGTTCCAGCACCATTTTTTTTTTTTTTTTAAGATTTATTTATTTGAGAGAGAAGAAGAAAGCGTGTGTGTGATGAGTCGGGGAGGAGCATGAGGGAGGGGAAGAGAGTCTTAAGCAGACTTTCCGCTTAGCACAGAGCCTGATGCAGGCCTCAGTCCTACAACCCAAGATCATAACCCAGGCTGAAACCAAGATTCTAGTGCTCAGTCAACTGAGCCACCCAAGCATCCCTCCACCACCACTCTTTTAAAAAGATTTATTTTAGAGAGAGTGTGTGCACAAGTGGAGGGAGGAGCAAACAGAGAGAAGTTGGGGGAAGCAGACTCCCTACTGAGTAGGGAATCCAATGCAGGGTTCAGTCCCACAACCCTGAGATCATAACCTGAGCCAAAACCAAGAGTCAGATACTCAACCGACTGAGCCACTGAGGTGCCCCCAAATCACCATTTCTTAAAAGAATTATATTATCTAAATTCCATTTTTAGAACTGAAATTATTCTCCCTTCCACTGTCATGATGTTAAACTAGTTGTCAACTTTTAATTTCTTAAGGAATCTCCACACTGTTTTCCAAAGTGGCTGCACCAACCTGCATTCCCACCAACCTCTCTTCACATTCTCTCCAACACTTGTTGTTTCTTGTCTTGTTTATTTTGGCCATTCTAACTGGTGTAAGGTGGTATCTCAATGTGGTTTTTATTTGAATCTCTCTGATGGCTACTGATGAACATTTTTCATGTGTCTGTTAGCCATTTGTATTTCTTTGGAGAAATATTTCTACATGTCTTCTGCCCATTTTTTGACACGATTATCTGTTTTATGGGTGTTGAGTTTGAGGAGTTCTTTATAGATCTTGGATAGCAGTCCCTTGTCTGTGGTGTCATTTGTGAATATATTCTCCCATTCCATGGGTTGCCTCTTTATTTTGTTGACTGTTTCCTTTGCTGTGCAGAAGATTTTTATCTTGATAAAGTCCCCAAAGTTGATTTTCACTTTTGTTTCCTCTGCCTTTGGAGACATGTCTGGAAAGAAGTTGCTTTGGCTGATGTCGAACAGTATGGAGATTACTTAGAAATTAAAAATAGAGCTTCCCTATAACCCTGCAATTGCATTATTGGGTATTCACCCCACAGATACAGATGTAGTGAAAAGAAGGGCCATATGTACCCCAATGTTCATAGCAGCAATGGCCACAATTGCCAAACTGTGGAAAGAGCCAAGATGCCCTTCAAAAGACAAATGGATAAAGAAGATGTGGTCCATATATACAACAGATATTACGCCTGTATCATAAAGGATGAATACCCAACTTTTGTATTGACATGGACAGGACTGGAGGAGATTATGCTGAGTGAAGTAAGTCAAGCAGAGAAAGTCAATTATCATACGGTTTCACTTACTTGGGGAGCATAAGGAATAACGTGGAGGTGACTGGGTGAAGGAAAGGAAGAGTGAGCTGGGGGAAGTCAGAGGGGAGATGAACCATGAGAGACTGTGGACTCCAAGAAAGAAACTGAGGATTTTGGAAGGGAGGGGAGGGGAGGTAGGGGTACAGGTGAGGCTGGTGGTGGGTATTATGGAGGGCACGTACTGCATGGAGCACTGGGCATGGTGCATAAACAATGAATCTTGGAGACTGAAAAAATAAAATTAAAAAAAAAACTAGTTTTCAAGTGTGAGTTTTATAATATGCTTAGTTTTCCTATTTGTTGTATTCCCCAAGTCTCCAGATAGTTAATGATAAACATGTAACTACTTACTAGGAAATTTTCAAAGGGATATATGCAGCACTTCCAAAGTACCTTATTTTAAGTCAATTCTCTATAGTGTTTATAAGAGAAAGCAGCATTTTTCATATTTTTCTGCTCTTTTTGTGAATCTTACATAAATAGATTATATATGCTTTGTTTGTACTCATTTCTTTCTCTACTACTCTCAGCTTAAAACAGTATCAAGTACAGAAAATGTATTCAAGATACATTTAAGAAGGACTTGCTCAATAATACTTTGAACGCTGTGTGAATCATATCCACAGTCTAGTATATATACATCATTTCAGATGGGGGCACCTCAGTGGCTCAGTCAGTTTGGTGTCTGACTCTTCATTTGGGCTCAGGTCATAATCTTGGGGTCCTGGGATCGAGCCCCATGACAAGTTCCATGCCCAGCAGAGTCTGCTTAAGGATTCTCTCTCTCCCTGTGCTCCTCACCCTGCTCACACATTCTCTCTCTCAAATAAATAAATCTTTTTAAAAAATAATTTCAGGGCGCCTGGATGGCTCAGTGGGTTAAGCCTCTACCTTCAGCTCAGGTCAGGATCCCAGGGAGCTGGGATGGAGCCCCGCATCGGGCTCTCTGCTCAGCGGGGAGCCTGCTTCCTCCTCTCTCTGCCTGCCTCTCTGCCTACTTGTGGCCTCTTTCTTTATCAAATAAATAAATAAAATCTTTTTTTAAAATTTCAGAATGTTTTTTATCATGATTCATGCATTTATAAATTTATTCTAAAAGTTTACTGAGGACATGCTATAGGCCAAGCACTATTCTACGTGTTGGGATGTGTCAATGAACAAAACAAAGGTCCCTGCCTTCAGGAAGCCTACATCTAGCAGGGAGAAGAGAGGGAGGGAGGCAACTAACAATGAATAATGTTATAAATAACATAAGTATAAATATAAATAATAAATTAGCAATTATACACTGAAAAGAGATGAAGTAGAGCAAGGCAGATTCAAATTGTGAAGTGTGGGGGCACCTGGGTGGCTCAGTGGGTTAAGCCACTGCCTTCAGCTCAGGTCATGATCTCAGGGTCCTGGGATCGAGTCCCGCATCGGGCTCTCCGCTCAGTGGGGAGCCTGCTTCCCCCTCTCTCTCTCTCTGCCTGCCTCTCTGCCTACTTGTGATCTTTCTCTGTCAAATAAATAAATAAAATCTTTTAAAAAAATTGTGAAGTGTGGGAAATAAGGTTGTAATATTAAATAGTGATCAAGGAAGGCCTCACTGAGAGAGGTTGAGATTTAAGCAAAAAGCTGAGGAGGTAAGGGAGTTAGCCAAGTGATTACTTGTAGGAAAGCAATCTTTTTTTTTTTTTTTAAGATTTTATTTATTTTTTGACAGACAGAGATCACAAGTAGGCAGAGAGGCAGAGAGAGATGAGGAAGCAGGCTCCCTGCTGAGCAGAGAGCCTGATGTGGGGCTCGATCCCAGAACCCTGGGATCATGACCAGAGCCAAAGGCAGAGGCTTTAACCCACTGAGCCACCCAGGCGCCCCGGAAAGCAATCTTTATAGAGAAAATAAACTAGAACTACACTGCCCAATTATACCTACAGCTACTGAGCACTTAAAATGTGACTAAGTGACAAAGGAACCAAATTTTTTAATTATTTCATTTCTTAAATGATACTTGATTTAATCAAAAAATTAAGTATGTTTAAAACTCAAGTATGTCTGTTTCAACTATTTTAAATTTTATAAAATCTAAAAAAGATCAAGTATCTCTGGTAAAAAGTCAGCATCCAAATGAGATGTGTTACCGTAGTATAAAAACACACAGTAAGAAAACTAAAACATCTTATATAGATATGTTGAGTTATATAAAAGACATGCTACTAAAATTAATTTCATTTGTTTCATCTCTTTTTAACATAACTACTAGAAAATTTTAAATTACATATGAGGATTGCTTTATATTTCTTTTGAATACTACTGAGCTAGAACAGGAAGTCTTCCTGCTATATCTGAAGAAACCCCAAACCTCTCAAAGATAAATGTAGCTGAATTGAGTGAGTGAAAAATATAGTATGAGGTCAAACATGTATAGGTCCTCATAAACTTCTTAAACCTTTCTATGGTAACAATGACAATAACCAAAATTGCAGGGTTGGAGACAGAACTGACATCTGAAACCAGATGTCAGAAATTTCTAAAAAACCATGTGGCCCTATAATTGTGCCCTTATCATAGTGATACACTACTAACTGACATAAGGTACAATGGTAGGAAGAGTTACAGTTAAACCTCATTAAAATCTTGACAGTGAACAGGACTGGACAGCTTTCAGAGAGTGGGCTAACCCAATTCCCATGAGGTCAGGCCCACAAACTCTCTAGTAGTATCAAGTCAGATCTGGCCCATCATTCCTTCATTCTTCATTTCATTACTCTTTCCATCCAATGCTGCTTCTCCTCAAGTAGTAGGAAAACAGCTCTCTATATTTCCTTTCTCATACCATAATTTATAATTATAACTATCACTATCATCTATGCAATAGCCATATGTATTTTTTACTTTTTAAAAGCAGATAAAGCGATATGTATATTTTCATCTTCATTTTTTCTCTATATAAAATTGACTAATTAACAGATTTAGGAAGGACAAAAAAGCTTTTCAGTGGAATAAAAAAGAAGTTATTCTCATTCATTCATCAGCTAGAAGATGTCCAGAATTGCATGGGAGCTTGTGGATTAAGGAAACAATGTAAGTGTAAACAAGATCTGATTTGCTAACTGGAACGGCCCTGTGGAAGTTTTGCCTTCCTAAAAGAGCAGGAAAAAAGGAAGAGTAATTTTAATTTTTTGTCCTGTACATTTCCTTTTTAAATGCATAAAGAACAATACTAAAATGGTGAACATTTTACATAACTTGAAGGATACAGAAAAATTCTGTCTCTGGGCATAACTAATGTGTTTCAAGAGCTTAGTTATTCACTCTTTTCCCAAAGCTGGAAACCCCCATAGGAAGAAACTGCTATTAGAATACCTTTCAAACTCAAAAGAAAACTGAAGATAACTTAAGCTTGTTAATTTAAGCTTACTCCTTTCCAGAACAAGAAATCCTGCCTTTTTAAAAAAGAGGAAGCAAAACTAAAAGGGGAAGTCCCTTTTGTAGATGAGAAAATGTGGTGGTAGCTTTCTTACATGTGTTTCATCATCCATAACTGCTTTCTCTTCTGAAAGAATTGAGTTTCTGCCTACTCCTAACCCAAATACCAAACTCAAATGAGCTCTTGCTAGCTTTTACATAATACTGACAAAAGACCTCCACTGAACGATCTCAGAAACTCTGAACGATCTCAGAAACTCTGCTGGCTAATACTGTCCTTAGACTGCACATGGAAAGATATTCTAAAAATTTATGTGGAAACCCACTTTTTCACAATCCTATACTTTGGAATTCTTCTTATTCACTCTTTAAAGTGTATTATTTATTAAGCCCCTAAGTATCAGACACTATAACAGGTGCTTAAGACACAAAAATAAAAGTAAAATCCCCTGTCGTCAAAGAACTTATAGTTTAGAGAGCAGTGATACCACATAAACAAACAAAAAATATAGTATGTGAGGTATGTGCTAGGTCAGAAATATGTAGGGGGCACTATGGGTCCACAAAGGAGGGCAACTACTTCAGCCCCTAATGGGGAAGAGGTGCTGAAAGAAGTGGCGGGTCAGTTGAAGCCTGGAAACCAAACAGTAGTCAGGAGAAGAAACCAGACAGCATCCAGGCAGATTTAAGAGTGTGGACAAGGCACATAAAACAAGTTACACAATCTAGCTGGACGGCACGGTATGCGTTAAGGAGACTGAAGACTAGGGGGGTAAGCAGGGGCCAAGATCATAAAAAAGCCTTGTGTGTAATGCTTAGAAGTTGGGACTTTTCTGAAATGACAATGGAAAACCGTGAAGCAAGGGAGAAGTACCCAATTTCAGAAAGGTCCTGTTTCTTCACAGAACGTGAATACAGATTAGCTCTAAATTTTAAATAGAGGCAAGGCAATGTGTTGATAGAGTAGAGAAATCCAAGTGAGAAGTGGCAGAAGCCTGACTCTTATCAGTGTCACAAACCTAGAATCAAAAAGATTTGGTAACGAATAGCATGGGGTAGGGATTTATAGAGGGATAGTGTAAAACGGAAGGAGGAGAGTAAGCTGATTCCCAGATTTCTGACCCAGGTGACTGAATGGGTAAGACCAGTAACAATCAAGGTATGAAAGAGGAGCAGGTTTTAGAGGGAAGTTTCATTTCACTGTAATGCGTATGAGGTCCCTACAGGATATCACAGAGAAGATAATCCAGTAGGCAGCGAATTTATGGTTCGGAAAGAAATAGGAGATAGTGTTTCAAATCTAAGAGTCAATAGTTACAGTAGTTTTCTATTGTTGCTACAGCAAATTATCACATACTGAATGGCTTAAAACAACACAAATGTATTATCTTAGCGTGCCTAGATCTGAAGCCCAACATTGCTCTCCACAGGTTAGCAGGGCTAATTCCTTTTTAGAGGCTCCAGGGGAGGATCGCTTTCTCTACTCAGATAGTTGGCAGTATTCAGCTCCTTGAAGATGTAGAGCTGAGATCCCAGCTTCCCTGCTGGCTCTCGGCTTAGAGGAATTTCCAGACTCCAGAGGTGGTCACCATCCTGAATCTTCCAAACCAACAACAGCAGGAGGAACCCCTCTCATACTTGAATCCAGCTCCCTTCTTTTGTTGTGTCCAGCTGTTCACTTTCATTCCTAAGTGTCCGTGTGATTACACTGGTTCCGCTTTATGTATATATGCATCTTAAGATCCACAACCTTAACTCCAGTTGCAAGGTTCCTCCTGCCGTACAATATAACATAGTCACAGGTTCCAGGTATTAAGGAATGGACATACTTGGGGAGCTGTTATTCTGCCTCCCATATTAGCTCACAGGTGTAGTGGGATTGCAAGCACAAGATGATGCCCCGGAGAACACAGGCATTTGGGTGCAGATGGAGTACAGTTATATAAGGAAGTGAGGAAGTAGACTAAGCTTAAGTTATAAGAAAAGAGATTTTCATGAGGAAGAAAAAAGTTAATTGTATAAGACCACAAAGAAGTCAAGCTAATAAGAAACAAAAAGAGTCCTCTGAACCTTGTTTTATAAGAATAACCAGTAGCTTTGGACTGTTCAACAAAAGAAAAAAAAAATCTGGTATCAGGTAGGTCAAGGAGAAAGTATAGAGACTATATATGCAGAGGCATTACTGAAAGGATGTGATGATGATGACTGTATTAGTCTGCTGTTGCTGCCATAACAAATATACAAATTGGGTGGCTTAACCAATAGAAATGTATTTTCTCCCAGTTCTGGAGGCTAGAAGTCCAAGATCAAAGTGCCAAGGTCAAGGTTTCTCCTGAGGCCTCTCTCCTCGGCCTGCAATTGGCCACCTTTTCTCTGTGTCCATACACAGTCTTTGTTCTCTGTGCATATGTCCTGGTGTCTCTTCCTCTTCTAGTAAGGACCCAGTCCTCTTGGGTTAGGGCCTCACTCTTATGACCTCATTTAACCTTAATTACCTCTTTTAAAGACCCTATCTCCAAGTAAAGTCACACTGGAGTCAGAGCTACAACCTATGAATTGTTAGGTAAGGGGACACAGTCCTATTAAAAACAATGATGATGCCGACGACGAGGATGACAATCACTGCTAACATTTACTGATCATTAAATATGGGCCAGACACATTGCTAAGCACTTCATACATACTGTCATTTGACCCTCAAAGCAACCTTATAAAGAACTATTATTTCTTTCACTTTATCACTTGAAGAGCTGAAGTAAGGTCATACCTCTAGAAGTAGCAGAGCTGAAACCTGAATCCTGCCTGGTCTTTTAGCTTGAGCTCATGTTCTCAAACACTTTACTCTCTGCTTTCCAGGAGTGGTATTGGAAAGGAAACAAATGGAGAGCAGCCAGATTGATAATGCTTGCTTTTATCTTATTTCTCTAAATCCAAAGCTAAGAAAGGCATAATGATTAGTATCTTAATTGGGGAAAAAAATCTCACAGAAAGGGAGAGGCTGAAGATTCTACCGTTCCACATTTACTCCTGTGCCGACCTTGATGAAAGCTGAATAAAAGAGTTGCATTGCACAGCACGTAAAATTATTCCCTCTACAGATAATTCTTATCTATCATGTGATATGATACATCATGTGAACTATGTAAGAATCTGAGCAAAAACAGGAAACCGTCTTTCCCTTATAACACTAGTTACATAGTCTAGTGGGGGAGGCAGGTATCAAACACTAATAAAGAAATATATGATAATAAACTGAGACTGGTATGAAAAAGACATTTTATGAAACAATTAAAAAAATTTTTTTTTTTAGATTTTGTCAGAGTGTGAGAGAGAAAGAGCACAAGGAGGGGGAGCAGAAGGCAGAGGGAGAAACAGGCTCCCCACTGAGCAAGAAGCCCAAAGTGGGGCTCAATCCCAGGACTCTGAGATCATGACCGGAGCTGAAGGCAGATCCTTAAACAACTGAGCCACCCAGGAGTCCCTCTATGAGACTATTTAATAAAGGAAACTGGGGGCATCTGGGTGGCTCAGTCAGTTAAACATCTGACTCGATCTCCGCTCAGGTCTTAATACCAGGGTCATGGGTGCAAGCCCCATGCATTAGGCTCTACACTGGGTGTGCAGCCTACTTTATAATTAATTAATTAATGGAATCTGACCTAAAGGATCAGGGAAGGCTACTCAAAAAGTTACTAGAGTAAAAGCAGAAGAATGAGGAACATGCGGTAAGGAGAAGGGGATGTGCAAGACAAAGGCACTGCGGGGTGTGTAGGAAGGACCCCGGGGCATCGGAGGGATTGAAAGAAAGTACTGTGGGTGCTAGATAACCGGGGACACAGTGGTGGAGGATGAAGCCGGGGAGGCAGGCAGGGCCACTGTAATTAGTTGGTCCTTAAACCTGAAGGCTTTCAGAATGTTTTAAGAATATCACAGAGACACAAGATTGGATCTGCCTTTTGAAAAAGATCCCTCAGGCTCCAACTGTGGAGATTTGATTCGAGAAAAGAACAGAACAGATGCAGGATAATCAGTTAAGAAACAAACTCCCGTATTTCTGGCTTGCACAACTGGTTGCAACTGGTGGGTGAGAGTCCCATGTACTCAGAGTGGGTATACCATAGGAGGAAAGAATTTATGACATTGGATTTGGATATGTTGAGTTTGAGATGCCTCCTAAATACCTAAAGGGGGATGCTGACTATATATACTATACTATACTGACTGTACTATACTGACTATACTATGCTGACTATACTATATATAGTTGTATATCTAGGTCCAGAACTCAAAGAGGTCTGGATTAGAAATATAATTTGGGAACTAGTGATGTATATGTAATTACTGAAACATTATCATTGACTATACTGCCTAACACATGGCTAATGACACAGGACAGAGGTTACAGGACAGAAAGTGATAAGATTAATTAGGTCTGAATCAGAGAGAGAGAGAAAACAGAAACGGAAAGACGAAGAAAGAAAAGACAGATGGATGGATGAGAATTGACAGGGAGGGAAAGATAGGCCTGCGGAGAAGGACCACGCAGAGAGACACAAGGAAAAACCAGGAGTACAATACCACAGAAACCAAAGGAAGAGAATTCCATAAAGAAGGGGTTCAATGGCATGAAGTGCTCTGATGGACACCAATAATACTCAGACTGTTAGAATTTAAAAAGAACTTAGAAACTGTCTGATTCATGGGGGCACCTGGGTGGCTCAGTGGGGTAAGCCACTGCCTTCAGCTCTGGTCATGATCTCAGGGTCCTGGGATCGAGTCTGAGTTCTGCATTGGGCTCTCTGCTCAGCAGGGAGCCTGCTTCCCTCTCTCTCTCTCTGCCTGCCTCTCTGCCTACTTGTGATCTCTCTCTGTCAAATAAATAAAATCTTAAAAAAAAAATCTTTAAAAAAAAGAAACTGTCTGATTCAGTAGCCCTTTATTTCTCAAATTATGGACTTAAAATTCAGGGGATACTCTAGTTAAGTTTGTAGAATCTAGATTAAACCTAAAATTCTTAATGAAGAGGACAATACTCTTTTCATATACTCAGTTGCCTGATGACTAGTGATGATGACAGTACCTGACTCAGCTTTTCCTTCTTAAGTCACCTTTACTTCTTTAGTCTTTCACAATATTTCACCAAACCTCTGGCTATTTAAGAGTCATAGTTCTAAAGCTTCTCCCAGCACTCCCCGCCCTTTTTAAGATTTTATCTATTCATTTGAGAAGGAGAGAGAGAGAGCACACGAGCACAGGGAGGGAGAAGCAGACTTCCTGCTAAGCAAGAAGCCTAACTCGGAGCCTGATCCCAGGACCGCAGGATCATGACCCAAGCCAAGGGCAGATGCCCAACTGACTGAGCCACCCAGGCACCCTGCTTCTCCCAGTTCTTAAGTCATAATCCATTCTAAGAGTAGCCTTCCCCAACTCTAAATCAAGCTTCAGACTGATACGGAGCTAGGCCAAGAAAGTAATTTGCCACCCACTCCCTACCCCTACCTATTCCCACCACCCCTAACCAAAGCTGTTACACATCATAGTTTCAGAATAGCATCCTACACTCTGTATTCAAAGGACTGTTTAACTGGGAAACAACCGGAAGAAACCTCTGGAACACAACTTTGACTGTCAAGCTGGTATCATCCTCTCTTGCTGGGGTAGTATTAAAAGTTCAGCCCCAGAGAGAGATGACAGAAAGAAGAAATTTCAAACAGAAGGGGAAAAATAAAAGGACAGGTGGTAGAAAGATGGAAACATGGGACACAGTCTCTTTTCTTTTACTGTGTGATTTTTACATGGCAGAAGCAACTAAGCTAATTATTATAAGCACCTACAGTCCACTCTAAATTATCGTTTATATTGAGGTAAACCCATTCCATAGGTAAGCAATCCAATGCTGGACAATTCAAAATGACTCTCAGTTGGTGGGGTAGCAGTGGTATTTCTTTTTTGTCTTTTCAATTTTTAAAATTCAATTAACATCTATTATTTGTTTCAGGGGCACAGGTCTGTGATTCTTCAGACTTGCCCAGCATCCAGCTCTCACCACAATCCATACCCTCCTCGATGTCCATCACCCGCCACCCCATCCTCTCACCTCCCTCCCCGGTAGTTGTATCTTGAAAATAATCTTTACATGTGAATTTTGCTTATGACTAATAACCTAGGAACTCATAATACTTTAAAATAAGGAACTATCCTGGGCGCCTGGGTGGCTCAGTGGGTTAAGCCGCTGCCTTCGGCTCAGGTCATGATCTCAGGGTCCTGGGATCGAGTCCCGCATCGGGCTCTCTCTGCTCAGCAGGGAGCCTGCTTCCTCCTCTCTCTCTGCCTGCCTCTCTGCCTACTTGTAATCTCTCTCTGTCGAATAAAAAAAAAAAAATCTTTAAAATAAGGAACTATCCTATCAAGACACAATCTCCATAGTCTCTGTACAAACTCTGCTTCTTACTCCATGTTCCCAATGAATAACATCACCTTTTTAAACTGATGTGCTGTCTCAACACAGTTTCTGCGGATTTGGGTTTTGTTTTGTACCTGTAGACATCCTAGTTGGTTCACACTGTCTACACCAGTCTCTGGAGTAAGTAGTTTATCAAGATTTTTTATTTAAGTGATCTCCTTCCTTAATTTCTACAGTATGCTTTCCTATATAGACATACCTCAGAGATATTGAAGTTTCAGTTCCAGACAACTGTATTAAAACACATTGTCGCAAAGAAGTCAGTCACATGAAATTTTTTGGTTTCCCAGTGTTATGAAAATTATGTGTACACTCTATTATAGTTTATTAAGTGTACAATAGCATTATATTTTTTAAAAATGTGCATGCCTTGCTTTTTAAGTAGGCTCCATGCTGGGCTTGAATGTGGGGTAAGACCTGAGCTAAGATTAAGAGTCAGACACTTTACTGACCCAGGAGTTACCCCGGAGCCCCAAAAATGCATATACCTAAGTTAAAAGATATTTTACTGCTAAAAAATGCTAACCATCATCTGAACTTTTAATAAGTTGGTAGAAGGTCTTCTCGCCTCAATGTTGACGGCTGCTGACTCATCAGTGTAATAGCTGCTGAAGGCTGGGGCGCCTGTAGCAATCCCTTAAAAAGACAATGAAGCTTGCTGCTTCGATCAACTCTTCCTTTCACAAACAATTTATCTGTAACGTGTGATGCTGTCTGACAACATTTCACTCACAGTAAAACTTCTTTCAAAATTGGAGTAAATCTTCTCAAACCCTGCTCCTGCTTTAAGTTAGCTTAATAACTTAATAAAGCTAGCTTATGTAATATTCTAAGCTTTTTGTTGTTATTTCAACAGTCTTCACAGTGTCTTTACCAGTAATAGATCCCATCTCAAGAAACCACTTTTTTAAAAAAGATCTTATTTATCTGATATATAGAGAGAGAGCACAAGCAGAGGAAAAGGAGAAGCAGACTCCCCACTGAGCAGAAAGCCCCATGTGGGTTTTGATCCCAGGAACCTGAGATCATGACCTGAGCCAAAGGTAGATGTTTAACCAACAGAGCCGCACAGGTGCCCCAAGAAAGCACTTTTACTCATCAATAAGAAAAAGTCCGAATCAGTTAGTTTTATCGTGGGATTGCAGCAAATTCAATCCCCTCTTCAGGCTCCACTTCTGGTTCTCTTGCTATTTCCGTCACATCTGCAGTTACTGGCTCCACTAAAGTCTTGAACCCCTCAAAGGAATCCATGAAGACTGGAATCGATGTCTTCTGAACTCCTGTTAATGTTAACATTTTGACCTCTCCCTATGAATCACTAGTATTCTTAATGGCATGCAGAATTGTGGATCCTTTTCAGAAGGTGTTTTTCATTTTTAATTTTATTTATTTACTTGAGAGCAAAAGAGCAAGTGAGCAAGCAAGCGAGAAAGAGAAAGCATGTGCAGGGTGAGGGACACACAGTCTCTCTGCCAAGCAGGGAGTCCAGTGTTGGTCTTGATCCTGGGACTCCAGGTCATGACCTGAGCTGAAGGCAGATGCTTACCCGACTGAACCACCCAGGTCCAGAAGGTTTTTGATCTATTTTGTCAGATTCATCAGAAGAATCACTATTAATGGCAGCAGTAGCCCTACAAAATTTATTTCTTAAATAAGAAAAATTGAAATTACTCCTTGATGCGTGAGCTGCAAGATGGAAGTTGTGGTGGCAAGCATCAAACAATATTAATCTCACTACATCTCTTCAACAGAGATCTTGTGTGACCGACCAGGTAGACTGCCAATGAGAAGTAATATTTTGCAAGGAACCTTTTTTCCCTGAGCATTAGGCCTTAACAGTGGGGTTAAAATACTGCCTGGAAGTGCCAAGTCACTATATTGTACACCTGACATCAATATTACACTGTATGTTAACTACTTAGGATTTAAATGGAAACTTGAAAAAAAAAATTAAACCATTTTGTAAATAGATGTGCTGCTGTTGGCAAGGCTTTGTTGTTCTTTCTACTGTACAGAGCGCAGGCTGAGGAGATGCAGCATAAGGACATTAGGAAAAGAAAGGAAAAGTGAAATGGAGAAAATCGGGAGGGAGAGACAAACCAATGAGAGACTGTGGACTCTGAGAAACAAACTGAGGGCTTTGGAGGGGAGGGGGCAAGGGGATGGGTGAGCCTGTGGGTATTAAGGTGGGCACGCACTGCATGGAGCACTGGGTGCAGTGCATAAACAACGAATCTTGGAACACTGAAAAAATATAATTAAATTAAAAAAATAAAAGATAAATAGATTTATTCACTTATTTTAGAGGGAGGGAGCAAGCGAGAGAACGGGGTTGGGAGGAAGAGGGTATGGGCAGAGGGAAAGGGAAAATCTTAAGCAGACTCCCCACTGAGCACAGAGCTCAACATGGGGCTTGGATTTTTGGTATGGTAAATAAACACTGGCCTGAACTTAAATCACCAGCTATATCAGTCCCTAACAAGAGAGTATGCCTGTCCTTTGAAGCCCTGAAGCCTGGTATTAACTTCTCCTCTCTAGCTATGACAGTCCTAGATAGGATCTTCTTCCGATAGACAAAACAGCTACACTGAAACTCGGTTTAATTTAGCCACTTCATTCATTACCGCAACTGGATCTTGCGAATAACTCGCTGCAGCTTCTGTAGCAGCACTTGCTGCTTCGCTTTGTACTCTGACGTCATGGAGATGCGCTTCCTTCCTTAAACCTCCTAAACCAACATGTGCGAGCTTTAAACATGTCCGGTAACTCACTCACCTTTCTCAATCTTTATAGAACTGAAGAGAAGTAGGGCCTTGCTCTGGATTAAGCACTGGTTTACAAGACTGTTGTGGCTTGTCTAATCTTCCAACCAGATCACTTAAACTTTCTCCGTATCAGCAAGAGGCCTGTTTCACTTTCTTCTCATTCATGTGTTCACTGTAGCAGCACTTTCCTTCAAGAACTTTTTCTTCGCATTTACAACTTGACGGTTTGATGAAAGAGGTTCAGCTTCAGCCCATCTCAGCCTTCCTTACTAAACTTAATCATTTCTAGCTTTTGATTTCAAGTGAGAGACATGTGACTCTTCTTTTCACTTCAACACTTAAGAGGCCACTGTAGGATTAGCAACTGGCTTATTTTCAATATGTTGTGTCTCAGGGAAAAGAGAGGGAGAAGGAGAGAAATGAGGGAACAACAGAGCAGTCAACACACAAAGCATTTATTAAGTTCACCATCTTATATAATCGGTGACTCCCTTATTATATCTAATATAACTTATGACTCCCTAAAACAAATACAATAGTAATACCAAAGATCACTGATCACAAATCGCCAAAAACAAATATAATAAGCCTGAACTATTACACGAATTACCAGAACGTTACACAAAGACACAAAGTTAGCAAACGCTTTTGGAAAAATGGCGCTCAACACAAGATTGCCACAAATCTTCAATCTATATAAAAAACATATCTGCAAAGTTCAGTAAAGTGGAGTCAATAAAATGAGGTATGTTCTGTATCAATCAAAAACTTAAGTAGAATATATGACAATGCTAATAAAACTAGGAAATAGATATTTGACTCTGTAACTCAGGGTTCCTCCATGTTTAACCCTAACACACCATTTAGCATTAAGTGATTATTATATATCCTTCAGCTCTCAGCATCAGCACAGTTTCACTAACCACAGGGATACTCTTTCCTAAACCAGAAGCAATGCATGAGATTCTGAGGTTTCCTGTTTCCTCATGTCTCCCCTTCTTTGTCTATTGCAAATATCAGGTTTTCCTGAGATCACAGCTGTCCCCAGTCTACTCTTTCTTATCATAGGATAGATTCAGGTACAGGTCTACAGTGGCTAGTGGCCAGAAAGAGAAAGAAAGTAGAGAAAGAAGTTTTGGCAATACCTTCACAACAGCTCTAAAAGAGGCTATTATTATGTAATGGCTGAGTTCTACAGTATTTCTGGGCTTGAACTTCAGGCACATTAAAAATTAATTAGATTTTGTAAGCTAAGAATTACATAAATATATTTATTAAGACTTTACTAGGGGTGCCTGGCTGGCTCAGTAGTTAAGCATCTGCCTTCGGCTCTGGTCATGATCCCAGGGTCCTGGGATCAAGTCCCGCATCGGGCTCCCTGCTGAGCAGGAAGCCTGCTTCTCCCTCTCCCGTTCCCCCCGCTTTTGTTCCCACTCTCACTCTGTCTCTGTCAAATAAATAAATAAAGTCTTTAAAAAAAAGAGAGAGAGAGACTTTACTTGACCTCATCTGACATGTGGAAATCTAAAAAAAACAACCAAGCTCACAGAGAAATCAGGTGGCCAGAGGTGGGGGGTTGGGAGCTGGGTGAAATGGTGGAAGGGTGTCAAAAAGCACAATGTTCCGGCATGAAACGAGCTGTGAGGAGAAACGAGTCGTGAGGAGAAACGAGTCGTGAGGAGAAACGAGTCGTGAGGAGAAACGAGCCGTGAGGAGAAACGAGCCGTGAGGATGTAATATACGGCATGGCGACTCTAGTCAATACTGCGCCGTATTACATGCATGACAGTTGCCAAGAAAGTAGATCTTAAAAGTTCTTATCACAAGAAAAAATTCTGTATGTATTGTGATGGACATTAACTAGATTTGTAGTGATCATTTTGCAATATTTACAAATATCAGATCATGCTGTATATACCTAGAACTAAAATAATATTGTATACCAATTATATCTCAACTTAAATATTCATTCATATATATACATATATATTTACATTATATATATAAAATATATATATATGTGTGTGTTACACACACACATGCACATAAGGAAAAAGGTTTTGTGTAAAGCAATTAGGAGAAAATAGCAGATAAATCAAACAAAGTTACTGTTCTGGAGAGACCTCTCAAGTTTAAAAGTTACACCACCATTTTAACATCTACAAAAATGTAGGTTCTGATTTCTTAACCCATAACTCACAGATTTCTTGACCATATCCCTATAAAAAACCCTTTTGCTTATTTTCTTAGTGTTAGTGCTACACATCCAACTCATTTAGCTGATGGTTTGTTCAGTAACCCTCATCTCTCCTCATCAGACATGTAAAAATGTAGGAGTTCTCCAACTAATATTTATATGGATTGCTTGGTTGGGTTTTTTTATGTAAATTCCCCTACCCTTAATGTTAGTGAACTTCACTAATTCATTTTTTAAGATGTCAAAGTTATTTAGTAGTTTTACTGAGTTGTCCACACAATTAGGGACTGCTTGAATATATAAAGGGAGTACTGAATGGCAAGTCAAAACCATTTATTTTTCGGGACGCCTGGGTGGCTCAGTTGGTTAAGCAGCTGCCTTCGGCTCAGGTCATGATCCCAGCGTCCTGGGATCGAGTCCTGCATCGGGCTCCTTGCTCAGCCGGGAGCCTGCTTCTCCCTCTGCCTCTGCTGCCACTCTGCCTGCCTGTGCACTCACTCGCTCTCTCTCTCTGACAAATAAATAAAATCTTTAAAAAAAAAAAAAAAACATTTATTTTTCTTCTGAGATACCTACAAGTAGAAAAATCAACTGAGGGGGCGTCTGGATGGCTCAGTCAGTTAAGCATCTGCCTTCGGCCCAGGTCATGATCCTCAGTCCTGAGACTGAGCCCTCTGAAAGCCCTGCTCAGCAGGGAGTCTGCTTCTTTCTCTCCTGCACTTGTGCATGCCCCCCTCCACCAAATAAATAAAATCTTAAAAAAAAAAAAAAACAGAAAAATCAATTGAGAACAATTGAGAATGTAAGTTAAAAGCCACTTAATTCAAGGTTTTATATAAAAATTCAAAGGTTCAACTATCAATCTTTTAAACTAAAAACCGAGAAATAACATTTCCTGCTCTTTTTCTCACCTTTTAAATAACTAGTTGCGTTTTCTTTTTTTGCTCCTGATGACAGAAAGAAATGAATTTCTCTAAACAAATGCAACAGCACTGATTAATTCCTAGAATTATAAAGCTCAGTAAACTGTTAATATATGCATTTTATCAACTTTCTCTTTGACTAAAAGATAGTATCTTTCTTCAGAGTAATGTGCACCTTGTAGAAACCTCTACCTCTGGCAGTTACAGGAAGTTCGGGTTCAGTCTCTGGTAACCAAACTCAAGTAATTCATTCAAACTCCCAAAGGTCCTATCTACAAGTACTCCATATATCATAATCTCCCTTCATTTTAAAGAATACAAACAAAGCCACTGTTACAATGGCTACCAAGTTGGGTTTAAAATAGGGACGCCTGGGTGGCTCAATGGGTTAAAGACTCTACCTTTGGCTTGGGTTATGGTCCTGGGGTCCTGAGTTGTAGGACTTCTTTATGTATTTTGGCTATTAACCCCTTCTTGGCTATCTGATTTGCAAAGATCTTCTGTATTCAGTAGGTTGCCTTTTTGAGAATGGTTTCCTTCACTGAACAGAAGCTTTTTAGTTTGATATAGTCTCATTTGTTTGTTTTTGTTTCTCTTGCTTTTGGAGTCAGGCCCACAACACATCATTAAGACCAATGTCAAGGAGCTTACCATGTTTACAAGCTTACTTATGTTTTCTTCTAGGAATTTTATGGTTTCAGGTCATTTCTTTAATCCACCTTAATTTTTGTGTATGAAGATAATGCTCTACTTCTATTCTTTTGTGTGTAGCTATTCAGTTATGCCAGTACCACACATTGAAGAAAATTATCCTTTCTCCATTGTATATTCTTGGCTTCCTGGTCATAAATTAAATACCCATATACATGTGGATTTATTTCTGGCTTCTCAATTCTGTTTCATTGATTTGTGTGTCTGGTTTTCTTTTTTTTAAGATTTTATTTATTTATTTGCCAGACAGAGATAACAAGCAGGCAGAGAGAGAGGGGGAAGCAGGCTCCCTGCTGAGCAGAGAGTTTGATGTGGGGCTCGATCCCAGGACCCTGGGATCATGACAGGACCCTGGGATCATGACGCGATTAACCCACTGAGCCACCCAGGCGTCCTGTGTCTGTTTTTATGTTAATGCCATACTGTTCTGAGTACTATAGCTTTATAGTATAGTCTGAAACCAGGAAGCATGATATCTCTGGCTTTATTCTTTCTCAAGACTGCTTTAGGTATTTGGTATTTTTTGTTGTTCTATACAGATTTTTAATTATCTGTCTTAGTTCTATGAAAAATGCCATTGGAATTTTAACAAGAATTACACTGAATCTGTAGATTGCTTTGAGTAACAGGGACATGAAATGTGATTCTACTTATTTTTATTGTACAGACTGCAACTGTTACTTATGAGAAATTAACACTTTACAGCTAACCCTTGAACAATGCAGGGATTAGGGGAACCGAATCCCCACACAGTTGAAAATTTATGTATAATTTTTGATTCCCCAAAAACGTAATAGCTTGCTGTTGACCAGAAGCCTTATGAATAACATAAGTAGTTGATTATATACTATATACTTATATACTTATATAGTATACTTATATACTTAAAAAGCTAGAGAAAAGAAAATAGTAAGGGAAAATATATTTACAGTACTATATCAAAATATATCCATATATAACTGGACCCATACAGTTCAAACCCATGTTGTTCAAGGGTCAATTGCACTCATAAAGGCTTCTTATCAGACCATCTCAGACGGGATTCCCTAGTTTCCTACACAGTTGCTATCTACAACAGTCAGCATGCCATGAGAAATTTCTGAAAAGAGAATGAAAGAGTGTATTGATTTTTCACCCTCTAACTTTATTGTATTAGTTTATTCTAATAGCTTTTTAGGAGAAACTAAGGTTTTCTGTATATAGTATCATATCATATACAAAGAAGGACAGTTTTATTAGTTTTTTCTAATCTGGATGACTTTTATTTCTTTTGCTTGCCATATTACTGTCACCAAGACTTCCAATACCATATTGAATAAAGTGGTGAGAGTGCACATCCTTGACTTGTTTCTAACCATAAAGGAAAAGCTTTTTTAGCTTTTGACCACTGAGTATGGTAATAGCTGTGGGGTTGTCACATATGGCCTTTATTACATTGAGGTATGTTTCCTCTCTACTACACGGTCAAGAATATTTTTATCATAAATGGATGCTGAATTTTGTTAAATGCTTTTTTAAAAAATCTATTCAGATAACCATATGGTTTTTATATTTTATTTTATTAATGGGGTGTTATTTGTATTGATTGGTTTTTTTGACGAACTATTTTTGCATTCTTGGAATAAATCCCACTTCACTGTGGCATATAATCCTTTTTTTTTTTTTTTAGATTTTATTTATTTATTTGACAGAGAAACATCACAAGTAGACAGACAGACAGGCAGAAAGAGAGAGAGAGGAAAGCAGGCTCCCCGCTGAGCAGAGAGCCCGATGTGGGACTCAATCCCAGGACCCTGAGATCATGACCTGAGCCAAAGGCAGCGGCTTAACCCACTGAGCCACCCAGGCGCCCGGCATATAATCCTTTTAATGTCTTCTGAATTTGATTTTCTCATTTTTGTTGAGAATTTGTGCAGCTATGTTCATCAAGGACACTGGCCTCTGATTTTCTTTTTTAGTGGTGTCCCTGTCTGGTTTTGGTATCCAGGTAATGCCAGCCTCATTAAATGAGTTTAGACACATTCCTTCCTCATTTTAGAAGACTGAGAACAACAGGTAATAAATATTCTTTTAAAATTTGGTAGAATTCACCAGAGAAATTGTCTGGCTCTGGGATTTTTTGGGGAGGTTTTTGATTATGATTCAATCTTTTTACTAGAACTCTGTCTATTCAGATTTTTTATTTATTCATGATTCAGTCTTGGAAGATTGTGTTTCTAGCAATTTATCCATTTCTTCTAAGTTGTCCAATCTGTCGGCATATAAATGTTTATAGTACAGTTGACCTTTGAACTATGAGTTTAAATCATGCAGATCCACTTATACATGGATTTTTTTCAATATAAACAGTATAGTACTACAAATGTATTTTCTCTTCCTTATAATTTTCTTAGCATTTTATTTTCTGTAGTTTAATAATAAAGTATATTATAAATAGGGCATACAAATTATGTTCAATTACTGCTTTTGTTAATCAGTAAGACTTCTAGTCAATAGTAAGCTATTAGTAATTTCGGGGTGAGTCAAAATTTACATGTGGATTTTTCACTGTGCAGGGGGTTGGTTCCCTTAAAGCCTGGTGTTGTTCAAGAGTCTACTGTAGTTTGTTATGATCTTGTATATTTCTTCATTAATTTCTCTTTCATTTCTGATTTTTTTTACATTTTAATTCTAATACAGACTAACATACAGACTTATATTAGTTAACATACAGACTTGTATTAGTTTCATTTCACTTCTGATTTTATTTGAACCCTCTCTTTTTTTCTTGGTGCATCTAGCTGAAAGAATATCTCCTTTTTATCTCTTCAAAGAACCAGTTTCACTGATCTATCTTGTCTTTTTGGTCTCTTTCTCATCTAATCTTTATTATTTACTCCATTCTACTAATCTTTGGCCTCATTTGTTCTTTTCCTAGTTCCTTTAGGTGTAAAGTTTGATATTTAATATTTTTTGTGTTTCTTGAGGTAGGCCTATAATTCTATGAACTTCCCACTTAGAAATGCTTCTGAAGCATTCAATAGATTTTGGTATATCATATTTCTAATTTTTGATTTTTCATTTGGTTTCTTCATTGACTCACTGGTTGTTCAGTAGCATGTTGCTTAATATCCACATTTCTGTGGTTTTTCTAGTTTTCTTTTTTTTTTGAAGAGTTACATTGAGAAAAAGTGAGGGGAGGAGCAGGGGGATAAAATCAAGCAAATTCCCTGCCAAGTGGGGAGACCTGTGCAAGGCTTGATCCCACAACCTTGAGGTCATGACCTGAGCTGAAACCAAGAGTTGGATACTTAACTGACTGAGCCACCCAGGTGCTCCTCCAGTTTTCTTCTTTAATTGATTTCCAGTTTCATACCATTGTGGTCAGTAAAGATACTTGATAGGATTCCAACCTTCTAAATTTATTAAGACTTGTTTTGTGTCCTAACATATTATCTATCGTAGAGAATGTTCTCTGTGCACTTAAGAATGCTCAAGTATTCTGCTCCTTTGGGATGGAATGTTCCATACATATCTTTAAGTCCATCTGGTCTAATTTGCCATGCAAGACTGATGTTTCCTTACTGGTTCTCTTTGGCTGATCTATCCAGTGATGTAAGTGGAGTGTTTAAGTCCCCTACTATCATTGCACTGCTGTTAATTTCTCCCTTTAGGTCTGTAAATATTTGCTTTATATATTTTAGTGTTCCTATGTTAGGTGCATATTTATTTATCTCTCCTACTGAACTGACCCCTTTATCATTATGTAATGCCCTTATCTTTTAGTACAGTCTGTTTTAAAATCTATTTTGATAATAATTATTTTTTAAAAAATAAATCTTGCCTGATGTTAAGTATAGCTATACCAGGTTTCTCTTCATTTCCATTTCCATGCAATGTCTTTCTCTATCTGTTCATTCTCTGTGTCCTTACTTCAGAAGTGAATCTCTTATAGGTAGCATATACAGATGGGTCTCATTTTTTTTTTTAAAGATTTTGTTTATTTATTTGTCAGAGAGAGAGAGAGAGAGATCGCATAGGCAGGCAGAAAGAGAGAAGGGGAAGCAGGCTCCCTGCTGAGCAGAAAGCCCAATTCGGGGCTCTTTCAGGACCCTGAGATCATGACCTGAGCCAAAGACTGAGGCTTAACCCACTGAGCCACCCAGGCACCTTGGATCTCATCTTTTTTTTTTTTTAATCCGTTCAGCCACTATTTATCTTTTGGAGAATTCAGTCCATTTACATTTAATTATTGATAGCTATATAATTATTGCCATTTTTAAAAATTGTATCCTGTTGTTGTTTTTTTAAAGATGTATTTATTTAAGAGAGAGAGAGAATGAATGAGCAAGTGGTGTAGAGGGAGAGAATCTCAAGCAGACTCCATGTTGACCATGGAGCCCAACATGGGGCTTGATCTCAGGATCATGAGATCATAACCTGAGCTGAAACCAAGAGCCTGTCACTTAACTAACTGTGCCACCAAGATGCCCCTTCTGGTTATTTTTATAGATCCTCTCTGTTCCTTCTTCTTTCTCTCCTTGTGATTTGATGGTACTCTTTGGTGTACCAAAAGAGTCCTTTCTCATTTTCTTTGATGTATTTACAATAAGTTTTTGCTTCTGATTATCATGAGGTTCACATATAACGTATTATATATTTAACAGTTGTTTTTAAGATAAATAGAAATTTTAATTTGAACACATTTCAGAACTTTACATTTTTACTCATCCCTCGTGTTTTATATTCCTGTCACATTTCAAATCTTTTTATTTTATGTATCCCTTAACTTATTATAGTTTTAGTTAATCCTACTATTGACCTTTAACTCTCACATTTCCTTTAGAAGTTATTTATCCACTATCTTTACTATATGTTGACCTTTTCCAGTGATATTTTTACTTTTTTGTTTTCTTATTAATAATTAATCCCTTTTCACTTTAAAGTCTCTTTCGCACTTCTGTAAGACCAGTTGGTGGTGATGAACTCCTATAGTTTTATCTGGAAAACTCTTTAGGTCGCCTCTTTAATTCTAAATGATAACCTTTCCAGTTCGAGAATTCTTGGTTGGAAGTTTTTTTCTTCACAGAACTTTGCGTGTATCATGCCACTTCTTTCTGGTCTGCAATGTTTCTGCTGAAAAATCCCTTTTGGAATTTCCCTTATATATAACAAGTTGTTTTTCTTTTACTGCTTTTAAGATTCTTTGTTTAACTTTTACAATTTTTATTATAAAGTGTCTTGGTATATATCTTTTGGGGATCATCATATTTGGAACTTTTTGGGCTTCCAGAACTTGAATACCTGTTTTCTTTCCCAGATTAGGGAAGTTTTCAGCCATTATTTATTGAAGTAAATTTTCTGGTACTTTCTCTCTCTTCTCTTTCTGGGACCCCTGAAAAGCAAATATTATCCCTCCAGATGTTGTTCCAAAAGAACTTAAGGTAACTTTACTTTCTAAAACTCTTTTTTCTTGGGCCACCTGGGTGGCTCAGTTGGTTAAGTGTCTGCCTTCAGCTCAGGTCATCATCCAGGGTCCTGGGATCAAGCCCCACATCAGATTCCCTGCTCATTAGGGAGCCTGATTCTCCCCCTCCCTCTGCATGCTACTCACCTGCTTGTGCTTTCTGTCAAATAAATTAGAAAAAACAAAACAAAACAAAAACCTTTTTTCTCTTTGTTGCTCTGTCTAGGTAAGTTCCACTACTTTGTCTTCCAGCTCACTGACATGTTCTGCTTCATTCAATCTGCTATTGAATCCCTCGAGTATATTAATTTCTGTGTTCACCCACTCTTCTCCCAAGTTCAGTGAGCATCTTTATGACCATTACTTTGAACTATTTATGGGCACATTTCTTAACTCTGTTTGATCAAGGTCTTTTTTTGAACTTGTCTTCTTCTTTCATTCAGATCATATTCTTCTGTCTCATTTTGCCTGCATCTTTGTTTTTATGTATTAGGCAAATCAAGTACATCTCCCATCCCTGAAGGAGTAGTTTTGCATAAGAAATAGACAAAGGACCTCAGAAGTGCTATCCCCTCTGGCCACCAATGCCAAGCACTCAAGGGGCATTCTGTCTGGGAGTGGTACACACCTGCCTGCTTTGGTAAGGCCACACATGAGAGTAGGTGGAGCTCTTGTTGGTCTGGCTGTGATGCAAGACTGCACTGTAGGGGTGGGCTGGGCCCTCAGCAGGTTGTGCCCTCCTGTGCCAACAGATTAGAGGAAGAGTTCCAAAATGGCAAATGCTGGTGCCGGCACCAGCACATTAGAATAAGATTGCAAAAGTAGCACCTACCAGTGTCTCCATCCCAGCACAATCCCAAAAAGTTCCTCTTCTTAGGCAGAAACTTCAAGATTAGTAAGTGTACGTCCTTCACTTATAATCTAGGTGCTTTCCAAACTGGTATTTCTGCACTGGGTCCAATGGCCACGGAGTGTGTACAAGCTACTTAATAGCAAGTTCTTCTTGGTGTGCCTAAGTGGCTCAGTCATTTAGGTATCTGATTTCAGCTCAGGTCATGATCTCAGGGTCCTAAGATCAGGTCCTACTTCAGGCTTCCTGCTCAGCAGGGATTCTGCTTATCCTTCTCCCTCTGTCCCCTCCCCTGCTCATGCACACCCTCTCTTCTTCTCTCTCTCTCAAATAAATACAATCTTAAAGAAAATTTTTAAAGAGCCAAGTTTTCTCCATCCCCTATAGTTCTGTGGTTTTCCTGAACACAATTCCTAGTTTTCAAAGGCAGGCATGTAAGGGACTCAGCTCTCCTGGGAAGGCTGATATGCAGCAGAGACCCTTGCTTATCAAGGAAAAGTTCCATAGTTTTGGGATCCTGCCTGGTTGTGGATTGCTTTGTCTGCAGTGGGGTTTTTGGTGTGTTTTGTTTGTAAGACCATGTCTCAGGGCGCCTGGGTGGCTCAGTGGGTTAGGCCGCTGCCTTCGGCTCAGGTCATGATCCCGGGGTCCTGGGATCGAGTCCCGCATCGGGCTCTCTGCTCAGCGGGGAGCCTGCTTCCCTCTCTCTCTGACTGCCTCTCCATCTACTTGTGATTTCTCTCTGTCAAATAAATAAATAAAATCTTTAAAAAAAAAAAAAAAGACCATATCTCTGCCTCTCCTACCTGTTTTAATGCTGTCCTTTTATCCTTTGTTGTGGAGGTTCTGTTCATCTCGTTTTCAGGTCTTTCTCAGAGGAAATTACTCCATATGTAGTTGTAAATCTGTTGTGTCTGTGATAGGAAGTGAGTTCAAGATTCTCCTACATGGCCATCTTGAACCTGTCTCTTTATGAATTATTTTTAAGTCATATATATTTGGGAGGAGAAAGAGCAGCAGGGGGAAATGCGTGCATACATACAGAAACACAATGAAATCCAGTATGATACAATGAATTTCTGGATCCAGAATGTCTCAGTTTAATCCCAACAGTCATTCTGTAGCCATGTGACCTCTTAAAAATCATATAACACTGGGCATGTTTTTTACTTCTCTATATCCAGTTTTCTTATCTGTCAAATGGGGATAATAATAGTTCCCCTTACAGGGCTGTTGAGAAGAATCAAAGAGTAAAAGATGCAGAATCTGGCACATAGTAGGCATGATGTAATGATTAGCTATTATTCTTTTTTTTTTTTAAGATTTCATTTATTTCTTTGACAGAGACAGATCACAAGTAGGCAGAGAGGCAGGCAGAGAGAGAGGGGGAAGCAGGCTCCCCGCCAAGCAGAGAGCCCAATGCGGGGCTTGATCCCAGGACCCTGAGATCATGACCTGAGCCGAAGGCAGAGGCTTTAACCCACTGAGCCACCCAGGCACCCCTAGATATTATTCTTAACTATGAGTTAATTTTAGACTTTTAGGAAGTTGCAAAAATAGTGTACCCTTACCTCCTTCACTCTTCTCCTCCTTTTAGCATCTTATATTACCATAGTACAATTACCAAGAAGAGAAAATGAACACTGGTATAGTATTAATTAAACTACAGACTTTATTTAATTTCACCAATTTTTATACCAATGTCCTTTTTTTCTAGTATCCTATTCAAGATCTACATTGTATTTAGTTATTTTTTCTTAGTCTCCTTCAGTCTGTGATAGTTCTTCATGGCAGACACAGACATAACAGTATTTTGTAGTTTTCTTGACAAAAAATGCATAACCTCATTATAATTAAGAGAAAACATAAGAATAAGCCAAAATTGTGTAATATTCTATAAAATAACTGATCAGCTGGGCACCTGGTGGCTCAATGGGCTAAGCCCTTGCCTTCGGCTCAGGTCATGATCTCAGGGTCCTGGGATCGAGCCCCGCATTGGGCTCTCTACTCTGTGGGGAGCCTGCTTCTCTGCTTCTCTATGTCTCTGTGTGCTTCTCTGTCTACTTGTGACCTCTCTGTCAAATAAATAAATAAATAAAGTCTTTTAAAAACCAAGTAACTGATCAGCATTCCTCCCCCAGTGTCTATATCTCAAGTGCCTTGTGAGGTAACTCTATATTAGCAGGGTAGCCTAGAAATGTAGCTGACTTAGTATGTATTATTTTTTCAGGGAGAAACGCACTACTGGTCTCAACTTAAGATGTCAGAATACATCTCTTTTTCTTATTTGCTCTGTCCCTAACCTGATGGACAACAGGAACTCTGTCTCTTTCCTGGTATATCAAAACCATTCAGTATCTCATTACTCTGCTGCTGTTAAGTAATAATGCTTATTCTTGGCAATTCCCAAGGCTGCTCCCCGTTTACTCTAGAGCTTCTTTTTTCTTCTCTTTCCCTAACTCTTGGATTCCTGGCAATGTGAGACCTATTTCTGAGCCCTCAAATTTGGCATTATGTTCACAGCCTCTCTCTAGACTCTGCACATTCTTTAGATTTGGGGAAGACTCCAGAGCTATAAGTAATACTCTTCCTCCACTGTTTCAACTCTCACAGAATCCATCTACTAGCTGGGCTGACTCCTGGCATCCTTCCAAATACGTAAACTCAAACTTTTCCAAATATGTAAATTCAAACTTCAAAGGTACAAGAAGGGAAGGGGCCTGGGATGAGGAGACAGGTGGAAACCCCGGGCGGCTGGAACTCTAAGAAAGGATTTGGAGCACAGGCTAGAGAAAAGGGGGGAGGTAGTCGGATAAAGGGATGACAATAAGGAGCAGCACAGTGACAAGTAACAATGATGTCCTAAAACAGTTTCATCACCTCCTTCCCCTGGAAGATCTAAGGCCTTCATTCAGTATCAGTTCCCAAGGAGAGGCACTGACCTGCTGGCTGTGCTGTCTCTTGCACGGACTTCAGCTATTGCCTAAGACCAGCAGCTAGTGGTCCATCTCAGCTAACTGTATGAAGAACACTGGCTTCTTTCCTTTTTCCCTATACCTGGCATAAGCATCAGTTGTTCTGAAGTTTTCTACGAGTCACTGCTGCTAGTCATGATGGGCAAATAGAGGATGAATAATACTAACAAAGGGAAAAGTCTAAGAAGTCTCACAATATAAATTACATGGTTTCTAGACCTTCTCAAGCTTTCCCAACTGTTCTTTCACCTGGACCCTAAGAGTCTATTTATCCAAAATTGTTCCATACCGAGTCTTCTACTCCAATCTTCTTTTGAGTTTTCTATTCTCCAGGAGGCCTATATCTGGGAGTCACAGAGTCAGACCTCTGAGGTTGCCTTTCACTCCCATTTCATCACCGACGGGAACTCAGGGAACTCCAGTGTGCTTACCACTGTCCTAATTCTGTTACTCACTCAAGTGTTACTGAATGTGTTAAATGTTTTGAAGAAGAGTTACATAATCTTGTGAAGCCTCATTTTAAACAGCTGATGGTGGCGCCCTTCCTTACAGAATTACTGAGGACTAGTAAGACAGGTATGTACAGTGGCATATGCCAGCCATCCAACAAATGGTGGCAGCTGTGCTCTCTATCACCCATTCTATTACCACCATATATTCAGCCCATGACTGGTACAGATGCATGATGTGCAGGAGGAACTAGCACTGAGGAGTGAGCCGAATTTCCTGACTACAGCTCCGAGTACTTACCTACCCCCACGTTAAAGAATAGGGAATTAAGAACAGGGAAGTAAGAAACACTGAAAGTAAGCTAGGTTGTCTATGTGCCTAAGGTGGAACCAGGAAGTTAGGAAAATCTGAGAAATAAGAAAATGAGAATAGAGTTTTGTTGGCTTTTTATTAAAAAGGAAAATAGCACTCAGCATAATGTACAAAGTAAAAATAATCCATAGTCAATCTAAATATTTAGAAGTTGTATTTGTTTTGAAATCAAAAGTGTCATTTACTCTAAGTATAAAGATAATACTGTAATTAAAAAAAATCCTTCTAGTCCTTTTGTTTTTATAGTTTCAGCTCTATCTCCTATTTAGAACATTACACTGATTAACCTTTAGTTGCAACTGGCAAGTCACATGTACTGAAAGGCTCCTTATAAGCACATATTTTCTTATCCTATTAAAAATATATATACAAATAAATCCAACGCAGCTTCATACCTTACATACATAGCTGCTCCTTTATCATTCACATGCAGGACTCATCTCTCCAGGCACGATCCTTTTGTGTATTACTTGTTTTCCAACTAGCCCTGAAATAATACCAGCCAGACCTATTTTCCTCTCTCTTCCAACTTCTCTGAATAGCACGGAAGTAAACTAATGATAAGTGAAGCTACTGCATAATTTTCCCTCTTACTGAATGAAACTTCCTTCAATTAGTTGTTTGTAAATGTGCTCATTGCTAATCTCTCACATGCTTCTAACCCCTAACAATAGACATGTTGTTTCCCAACTCAGAAAATTAACATGAATATCCACATTGACCTGGCAGTTGTGGATTACAGTCATTTTCCAGGGGGCCAGTTTAAGGTCTATCCACAAAGCTGCCTTTGTTGTGAGAAAAATGATTTCTCTGAGGTTTATGGTGAGATTGAAGCTACTTTGTACAACCCACTGCTCCTGGCTCAATACATGCTAATGGCAGCATTCTGTGAGGAGTATAGAAGACAGGGAAAAGAGGATTAATCTATTTACTGATGTAACAGAACTTGATTGTTTCTTATTCTGTATTCTAAATTTTACCATATGAGGTTTTTAAATTTTACCTAAATTTTAAAAAGAAGTAATTCATTTTAAACCCATGTTCTTTTTTTCCTTCTGAATTATTACAAAAACAAATCAAGTAGCTTTCTCTTTGACACTTGTTAATTATAACCTAATAAAATCAATTTGGCAAAAAAGTAACAGGTCAGGGCAAGTAAATTAGGTCCTAGATAAAACAAACAATATTTATATGCTATACTTTGCCAGGTTTAAAAAGCAAATAATATGGGTGCCTGTATTGTCAGTTAAGCATCTACCTTTGGCTCAGGTCATAATCCCAGGGTTTGAGGATGGAGCCCTGCATTCGGTTCCCTCCTCAGTGGGGCATCTCCTCCCTCTGCCTCTCCCACCTCCCCCAGCTTGTGCTTGTTCTCTCTCTCAAATGAGCAAGTATAATCTTTAAAAAAAAAAAAAAAAAAGCAAATAACGATTGTTAATTGTTACTTTAATTGTTAATTGATAAGTCTCATTCCAAAAGGGTAAGTATTAAGTTTTCTTTTCACAAAAGGAATGGAAGATAAAAATTTTAGTTGAGTAATTTCTAAGAAAATGAAAAAGCTGTAGTGCAATAAATCACCTGTAGTTTAACTATTCCAGAAAGCCCTCTCCTTTGTAATAAATTTAATTAAGTCAATGGAAAACCATTATTCAACTCCAGGAACAAGAAACAGATCGCCGGTATGTGACCAGCATGAACACACACAGTTAAAAAGCAAAGTAAAATGAACTGTCAGGAACTATTTTTCAAATCTTCAGTCACTGAAAGCTAAGGCTTGTTTCTTCTCTTTGTGCTCATCTTTCAGATCTTTCCCCTTCAACATCAGAAATTTGGTGGAAGACGAATGCCTGCAGCACCTGGCTTGGAAAGTAAGAGGGACCGGTTTCATGAGTTCTTGCAACCAGTGGGGGTTAAAGCCTAGAATTTTAAAGGTCAGCAGGCTTGGCTCAGGGAGAGCCCAGAGGACATCGGATTGCTATTGTACAGACGGCGGGGCAAAAAGCCTGGGGACAGAGAGAGGCAACAGTGATCTGAAGTGTGCTTGGGGCACACGGTGGGGAGGCTATTCGCTCACCTCAGAGAGTATTCCAGAGAGGCAGTGCTCATGGAGGTGATGAAGTCCCAGAACCTAAGTCAGGTTCGGTGGGGTGAGGAGGTTCGGAGCCGACGACTAAAGAAAGAATTCTCAAGACGTCGTTGGTGCAAAAGGTGATTTATTAGAGCACGGGGACAGGGCCCGTGGGCAGGCAGAGATGCGGCTGCCCCGGGTTGTTAGGAGTGGTTGGTTATATACACAGGAGTTGGGTAGGTGAGGACAAAGGGGTGTTCAGAAGGGCTATTGGGGCAAAGAATACTATCAGGATATTGAAGGCTTGGTTACTATCAAGTAAAGACAATTGGGAGTCTGATGGAATGTTACATTCCTGCTATCAAGCATCCTTGTTAATGAGATTTAGGTTTAGAAGAAATTTAACTTTATTTACTTTTCCTTCTACCTCCGCCTCCTTCGGTTTTTATGGAGGGGAGGGTGACATTAGGGCTTGAGGAACTGAGTTCTGTGTCCCTGGAAATTGGGCTATTGATAAGGTAACTTCTTTGTTGTAATCTCAAGGACATTTGCAAACCAAGGGAGACTCCTGTCTTGCAGGATTGTGATCTCAGCAAGTTAACCATTTATCATTTTATGGCAGTCAGGGGTGCCTGAGGAATGCTACACCTATGGAGGGGAGCGGGTGGAGGGGGGGGGTACAAGGTGCCAGCTTTTGCTTTGTCCTCAGCCAGCCTCCTGCTCCCTCATCAGAGGGACCCCTCTGGTAACAAAGGAACTGGCAGGTGCTAATTCCCTCCCCCACCCTTCAACATAACCACAGGACAACCTGCAGCACCCACACAGCACCAATAGTTGCTACCTAACGTGTTTATATCAAGCCCCAGCCTCCTGCCCTCCGGTGGAGCTGCCTTCAAAGCCACACCTGCCTCAATGGCAATAGAGGCCCCACTAACCCCCAGAAGACTTGCCCAAACCCCTGCCAACACCATGTCTCCCAACTCGGGAATTTTGTGAGGCTTTGGTTCTGAGGTGATGGCAACAGGCCTCGTTTCACAAACAAACAAGGGCACACCTAGTCAAAACTTGCCACATTCAGGCGAGGGACCAAACACAGCCCACAACAGACAAAGGGCCTCTGCAGCCGACTGGCCCGAAAGATAAAGCAGTCAGTTCACAAACGCGTGCAGCACGTAGTAGAGACACTCCCTGAACCGCCAGGCCTTGGGGAACAGGACACTATACTACAGGACACAGAGGACATTTCCTCATAAAACCATTACCCTCAAAAACAGGAGAGGTAGCTGACTATCTTAAAACACAGAAACAGGTACAGGAACTTAGACAAAATGAGAAGACAAAGGAATACATCCCAAATGAAATTATAGGACAAGTTCATGGCTAGAGTTCGAAGCAAAACAGATATAAGGAACATGCCTGATAGAGAATTTTAAGTAAATGATCACAGGGATGCCTGAATGGCTTAGCTGGTTAAGCATCCTACTCTTGATTTCAGTTCAGGATATGATCTCAGGGTTGAGAGACTGAGCCTCATATCGGACTCCACACTAGGTTTGGAGCCTGCTATGGATTCTCTTGCTCGCTCTCTGTCTGTCTCTGTCTCTTCTGCCCCTGCCCCCGCCCCTCTAAATAAAATACATAAGTAAGTAAAATAATGATCATAAATACACTCAGTGGACTTGACAAGAGTAGAAGGTATCAGTAAGACTTTTAACACAGAGATAAGGAATAACCTAGTAGAAACAAAGAGTTCACTGAATGAAATGAGAATCAGGTTTGATGTAATGAACAACAGCAGAGTAATGAATTAATGACCTGGAAAACAGAATAATGGAAAGTAATCAAGCTGAACAAAAAAGAAAAATTATGTAAAACCAGAAAAGACTTAGGGAACTCAGTGATTCCATCAAATATAATAGCATCTGTAGTATAGGGATCCCAGAAGAAGAGAAAAGGGAACAGAAACTAAAATTTATTTTAAGAAAACACAGCTTCCCTATTCTCGGGGAAGGAAACAAATAACCAGATCCAGGAGGCACAGTGAACCCATAACAAAATCAAAAAGAGATGATCACACCGGGGCGCCTGGGTGGCTCAGTGGGTTAAGCCTTTGCCTTCGGCTCAGGTCATGATCTCAGGGTCCTGGGATCGAGCCCCACATCGGGCTCTCTGCTCAGCAGGGAGCCTGCTTCCCCCTCTCTCTCTGCCTGCCTCTCTGCCTACTTGTGATCTCTGTCTGTCAAATAAATAAATAAAATCTTTAAAAAAAAAAAAAAAGAGATGATCACACCAACACAAACTGTAATTAAAATGACAAAATGTAGTAGAAACAAAAAAATTTTTAAAGAAGCAGGACCAAAGTCACATACAAGAGAAACCTCATAAGTCTACCAGTGTTTTTTCAGCAGAAACTTGGCAAGCCAGAAAAGAGCAGCATGATATATTCAAAGTGCTGAATAGAAAAAAATATGTAGCCAAGAATACACTATCCAGTAAGACATTCAGAATAGATGGAGAGATAAAGTGTTTCCCAGACAAAAATGAAAGGAGTTCATGACCACTAAAATATCCCTGAAAGAAATATTAAAGGGGACTCTGAGTAGAAAGATCAACAAAAGTGACAATATGAAAACAGGAAACACAAAAGCAGCAAAAATGAGTATTTCTGTAAGAAATCAGTCAAGGAACTCACAAAATTAAAGGATGTAAAATATGACACCATATACCTAAAATGTGGGGAGGCAAGGAGTAAAAACTGGATCCAAACTTAAAAGACTGTCTTATAATACAGTCAGCTATATGCAAATAACCTTATATAAAACCCTAATGATAACCACAAATCAAAAGCCAGTACTAGGGGCGCCTGGGTGGCTCAGTGGGTTAAAGCCTCTGTCTTCAGCTCAGGTCGTGAACCCCGGGTCCTGGGATCAAACCCCACATTGGGCTCTCTGCTCAGCGGGGAGCCTGCTTCCTCCTCTCTTTCTGCCTACCTCTCTGCCTACTTGTGATCTCTGTCAAATAAATAAATAAAATCTTAAAAAAAAAAAAAAGCCAGTACTATATATGCAAAGAATAATGAAAAAGAAATCCAAATATATTGTTAAAGAAAACCAGCAAACCATGAAAGAGAAAGAGAAGAAAGAAGTGATAGAGCAGGCAGTCAATTAGACATAAGCTGGAGGCAAGGCAGTGATGAATAGGTGACACATTCGAAGCCTCAGGGAACAACATTCTGGCTTTGTGGTTTTTAATATCCTGGTCTTGCTGATATCCAACACCCTGTGGCTGACAGACAAGAGCCACAGGTGCAGGACATGGACCCTCCTCTTCAACTTCTGCCCCAGGTAACTTACACCTTCATTATAATGTATTTACATTGTGGTTTTGACCATCTCCCACCTACCCCACCCCCACCAGCGTAGGGGAAGATGGCCACGATAGTTCCAGCAAGAACCCTGTAGGGCCTAAAACTCCCCCTCCCAACCAGCAGAAACAACTTCAGTTTGGACTGCCCTAGCTCTGATCCATAACCTCTGCAAACATAAAAAGACATCCCTAACCCCAGTGTGGTTGCTACCTCTAAGCCTTGCCCACTTTCCCACCTTGACTGTGTACTGTAATTAACAGGCCACTTTGTACTTGCTACTTTCCTTCTGGTTGTCTTTATTTGAGTGCATATCCTCAGGAAAATCTTTTGGGGGGAATTCAAGAACTGAAACCCCCATTCACACAATGTAGACTCTCTCATTGGTCACAACTTCAGAGGAAAATTCAGAAACAACCACAAAACAAGTAATATAATGACAATAAATACATATCTATGCATAATTAAACTCTGAATGTAAATAGACTGAGCACTCCAATCAAAAGACATACAATGACAGAATGGATTAAAAAAAATAAGACCCATCTATATGCAACCTACAGGAGACTCATTTTAGACCTAAAGACAGTATGTACTGAAAGTGAGGGAATGGAAAAACATCTATCATGCAAATGGATGTCAAAAGAAAGCTGGAGTAGCAATTCTTACCAGAGAAAACAGATCTTAAAACAAAGACTGGAGGCACCTGGGTGGCTCCATCAATTAATTGGCTCAGGTCATGATCCTGAAATCCCAGGATCAAGCCCTACATCAGGGATCCTGTTCGAGAGGGAATCTGTTTCTTCCTCTCCCTCTCACTCACACTCCCTTCTCAAATAAATAAAATCTTTAAAATTTTTTTAAAAAATAAAGACTGTAAGAAAAAACAAAGGATACTACATATTAATAAAGGATACAACAGAACCAGAAGAAATAACAATTGTAAATATTCATGCACCCAACATAGGAGCACCCAAATACACAGAACAGTTAATAATAAACATAAAATAACTGACAGTAATACAATAATAGTAAGGAAATTTAACACCTTGCTTACATCAATGGACAGATCATCCAATCAGAAAATCATCAAAAAAGCAAAGGCCATATTTCTTATACATATTTTATATACACATAAAATATATATTTATAAAACATATATGTTAACATTCCATCTTAAAACATCAGAATACACATCCTTTTTAAGTGCACACAGAGCATTCTCCAGAATATTAGGTAACAAACTAAGTCTAAACAAATTCAAAAAGATCCCAGTTATATCATGCATCTTTTCTGACCACAATGCTATGAAACCAGTAATGAACCACAAGAAAAAATCTGGAAAGACCACAAATACATGGAGGTTAAATAACATGCTGCTAGATGATGTACTGGTTAACCAAGAAATCAAAAAAGAAATCCAAGGATAGAAATAAATGAAAATGAAAACACAACAGTCCCAAAATTGGGGGGATGTACCAAAACTGTTCTAAGAGGAAAGTTTATAGCAACAGAGGCCTACTTCAAGAAAAAAAAAATCTCAAATAACTTAACCATTCACCTAAAAGTGCTAGAAAAAGAACAAAAACCCAAAAGGAAGGAAGGAAGTATTAATAATTAGAGCAGAAAAAAAAATACAAACAACCAAACAAAAAAACCCAAGAGAACAGATCAACAAAACTGATAGGACTTTTGCCAGACTTAGCCAAAAAGAGAGAGGACTCAAATAAGCCAAATCACAAGTGAAAAAAGAAAAAATGACAACAGACAGTACAGAAATACAAAAGCTTGTAAGACAGTATGAAGAAAAATTATATGCAACAACTTCCCCACTGAATCAAGGAAGAAACAGAAAATATGGACAGATCACTAGCAATGAGACTTAATCAGTAATCAAAGAACTTCCAACAAACAAAAGTCCAAGACCAGACAGCTTTGCAGGTGAATGCTCCCAAACATTTAAAGAGTTAGTGCCCATTTTTCTCAAACTATTCCACAAAATACAAAAGGAAGGAAAACTTCCAGGTTCATTCTATGAGGCCAGCATTACCCTGATACAAACCAGATAAAGACAGTACAAAATAAAGAACTGCAGGCCAGTATCTCTAACGAACACAGATGCAAAAATCCTCAACAAAATACTAGCAAACCCAAATCGAACAATATATTAAAAAACAATCATTCACCATGAGCAAATGGGATTTATTCCTGGGTTTCAAGGGTAGTTCAATATTAACAAGTCAACCAATTTGGTACATTACATCCATAAGAAAAAAGGTAAGAACCATATGATCATTTCAACAGATGCAGAAAAAGCATTTGACAAAGTAAAAATCCATTTATGACAAAAATCCTCAACAAAGGAGGTCTAGAAAGAACATACCTCAAGATAATAAAGGTCTTATATGAAAAACCCCCAGCCAACATCATATTCAATAAAGAAAAACTAAGAACTTTTCCCCTACAGTCAGGAACAAGAGACAGATACCCATTCTCTCCAATTTCATTCAACATAGTACAGGAAGTCCTAGCCACAGAAATCACAACAAAAGAAATAAAAGGCATCTAAATTGGCAAGGAAGAAGTAAAACTCTACTTGCAGATAACATGATACTATATAAAGAAATCCTTAAGACTGCACCAAAAAACTACTAGAAGTGATAAATGGATTCAGGAAGTCACAGGATACAAAATCAACATACAGAAAACTGTGGTATTTCTGTACACTGTAAGTGAAGCAGCAGAGAAATTTAAAGAAATAATCCCATTATAATTCCACCAAAAACAATAAAATACCTAGAAATTAAACTTAACCAAGGAGGTGAAAGACCTGTACTATAAAAACATAGAATACTGAAAGAAACTAAAGGCAACAGAAACAAATGGAAAGATATTCCATGTTCATGGACTGGATGAACAAGTATTGTAAAAATGTCCATACTACCCAAAGTAATCTACAGATTTAATGCAATCCCTATCAGTATACCAACAGCATTTTTCACAGAATTAGAACAACCTTAAAATCTGTATAGAACCACAAAGACCCCGAATAGCAAAGGAATCTGGGGAAAAAAAAAAATCAAAGCTGGAAGTACCACAATTCCAGATTTCAAGTTATATTAAAAAGCTACAGTATTCAAAATAGTATGGCAATGGCACAAAATAAACACATGGGGGCACCTGGATGGCTAAATTGGTTAAGTGTTTGACTCTTGATTTTGGTTCAAGTCATGATCTCAGGGTTGTAAGACAGAGCATATTGGGCTCCACATGGAGCATGGAGCCTGCCTAAGATTCTTCCTCTCCCTCGCCCCTTCTCTAAAAAAGTAAGAGACATATAGATCAATGGGACAAAGTAGAAAACCCAGAAACAAACCCACAATTGTATGGCCAATTAATCTTCAACAAAAAAGGAAAGAATATGCAATGGGAAAAAAACAGTCTCTTCAACAAACAGCGTTGACAAACCTAGAATCGCTACTTGCAAAAGAATGAAATTGGCCCGCTTTCTTAACTCATGCACAAAAATAAACTCAAAATGGATTAAAGACCTGAATGTGATACTAGAAACCATAAAAATCCTAGAAGAGAGCATAGTCAGTAATCTCTCTGACATCAATCATGGCAACATTTTTCTAGATCTGTCTCCTGAGGCAAGGGAAACAAAAGCAAACATAAACCACTGGGACTACATCAAAATAAAAAAACTTCTGCACAAAAAGGAAACAATCAACAAGACTAAAATACACCTATGGAATGGGAGAAGATACTTGCAAATAACATATCTGATAGTATTCAAAATATACAAAGAACTTACACAACTCAACACCAATAAAACACATACTCCAATGAAAAAATGGGCATAAAACACAGATATTTCTCCAAAAAAAAACAGAGAGCCAAAAACCTCATGAAAAGATGTCCAACATCACTCATCATCAGGGAAATGCAAAACAAAACCACAGTGATATATCACTTCACAACTGTCAGAATGGCCAAAATAAAAAACACAAGAAACAATAAATGTTGACAAGGATATAGAGGAAAAGCAACTTCCATGTACTGTTGGTAGGAAAGCAATCTGGTCCAGCCCCTGTGGAAAAAAGTATGGAGGTTCCTCAAAATATTAAAAATAGAACTACCATATGATCCAGTAATCACACTACTGGGTATTTACACAAAGAATATGAAAACACTAATTCAAAAGGATATGTGCACCCCTGTTTATTGCAGTACATTATTTACAATAGCAAATTATGAATGCAGTCCAAGTGTCCATCCATACATGAATGGATAAAGATGATGTGGTATACATATACAATAGAGTATTATTTAGCCATAAAAAGAATGAAATCTTGCCATTTGCAACAACATGGATGGACCCAGAGTGTATAATGTTAAGCAAAAGAAGTCAGAGAACGACAAATACCATATGATTTCACTCATATGTGGAATTTCAGATACAAACCAAGGAAGAGACAATGCAAAAAAACCAGACTTTTAACTATAGCGAACAGAACTTTTAACTATAGAGAACAGACAGCTACCAGAGAGGAGGTGGGTGGGTGGATGGGTGAAACAGGTAAAGAGGATTAAGAGTAAACTTATCTTGATGAGCACTAATATATGAAATTACTGAATCATATTGTATTGTACACCTGTACACTAACACAACACTGTATGCTAACTATACTGGAATGAAAATAATGTTTTTGGAATCAGGTATTTTGCAACTTTACTAGAAAAAAAACGACTGAACTGGAGCACCTGGGTAGCTCAATCAGTTCAAAGTCCAACTCTTGATTTAAACGCAGGGCAGTGAGTTCTAGTCCCATACTGGGCTCCACACTGGGCATGGAGTGTGCTTAAGATTCTCCCTCTCCCTCTCCCTGACACCTCCCCTCCCCGAGCTCATGCATGTATTCTCTCTCTAGCTTTTTTTTTTTTTAAAGAACCCCAAAAACAAAAAAACAAAAACCACACATTTAACTGCATACTTTAAAAGTGTAAAATTCTTGGTATCTAAATTATATCTTAATTAAAAAGCAAGATTGTGAAAATCTAAGGTTTTAAAAACTTTAGGTTGTTAAAAGAATTTAAATGTAGAATATGTGTAATTAAATACATGATTTCAGGATAAAATTTAAATGTTAATTCTCAAAAGGGTAGTTAAATAATGTAAAATAATCATCTAAGAATAGCAGACTACCTATATATCCCAGATTGTGCAATAGAAGATGGAAATAGGAAATGTGTGATAGTTACAGTGATTTTCTCATCTTACAAAAGAAAGAACCAGAAGATACTACTCATGGTTGATGTAAACAAAGGGAAAATGTTAGATTAAAAAAAAAGCTTTATGAATTACTAGCAAAACATAAAACAATGCATTTCTTTCAAGTCACGTAAGAAAAATGTTCAAGAAAAGACATTTAATTTAAAGTGAAAAAGAAATCTAGGTATGCCAACTGCTAGAGTCCCTGTGGGAAAAAGTATGCAGGTTCTTCCAAAAGTTAAAAATAGAACTACCATATAATCTAGTAATGGCACTACTGGGTATTTAAGCAAAGACTATGAAAATGCAAATTCAAAAGGATATATGCACCCTTATGTTTATTACAGGATGATTCACAACAGACAAATCATGGTAACAGCCCAAGTGTCCACCCATAGATGAATGTATAAAGATGAGGTGTGTGTATAAATCTATATATGTAGATATATAGAAATATACACACGCATATACATACAATGAAATATTACTCCACCATAAAGAAAGAAATTTTGCCATTTACCACAACTTGGAGAGATCTAGAGTATATTACTAAATGAAATAAGTCGTTTAGAGACTATAAAACCATATGGTCTTACTCATATGTGGAATTCAAGAAATAAGCAAAAAAAAAAAAAAGAAAAAAGAAAAAAGAAAAGAAAAGAAAGAAAAAAGAGACAAACCAAAAAACTGACCTTTACCAACGGGGAACAAACTGATGCTGACCAGAGAGGAGGTGACTGGGGGGACAGGTGAAATAGGTGAAGAGAGATCAAGAATACATTTATCATGATGAGCACTAAATAATGTACATCTTTTTTTTTTTATTTAATTTTACTTTTTCATTGTTGCAAGACTCCCTGTTTATGCACCACACCCATTGCGCCATGCAATACACGCCCTTCTTAATACCCACCACCAGGCTCACCTTTTTTAATCACTAGATCATACACCTGAAACTAACAGAACACTGTATATTAACTATATTGGAATTTAAAAAAAAAGAAAACAGAAAATAGCAAGAAAGCATTTTTAAAACTTTACCTATTATCAGTTACTCAGTAAGTAAATTCACCCATTAAGCATCCTTTAGATACAACATTTTAAAGTACCTGCACATGGCTCATTTAAAACAAATAGGTTGAGAAAGATTGAGTGAGAAAGATAAAGATACATAAAAAGAAAATAAGGGTTACATTAAAGTAGAACCCAAATTGTAAAAACAATACATGGGAAAAGATTTTTTAAAAATCCACAAGTCATACAACTTTATACACCAAATAACATATAAAAACTGTTAATCATACAAAAATAAATGGATATTAAATTCAGAACTACAGGGAAATGTATTTAGATATACAATTACAGTCAGCATAAATATAAAGGTTAAATAAAAGTCATTTCATGTCAAATAATGTAGGCCTTAGATATTAACAGTTTGGACTTAAAAGCAAAAGGTGATAAAAACTGTTTAAGAATGTTCTTTTGGGGGACACCTGGGTGGCTCAATGGATTGAAGCCTCTGCCTTCAGCTCGGGTCATGATCCCAGGGTCCTGGTATTGAGCCCCACATCCGGCTGTCTGCTCAGTGGGGAGCCTGCTTCCCTCTCTCTCTCTCTCTGCCTGCCTCTCTGCCTACTTGTGATCTCTGTCTGTCAAATAAATAAATAAAATCTTTAAAAAAAAAAAGAATGTTCTTTTTGGGGAGGAGCCGAGATGGTGGAGGAGTAGCAGCTGAGATCACATCAGGCAGCAGGAGACCAGCTAGATAGCTTATCAATCTGTTGCTAACACCTACAAATCCAACAGGAGATTGAAGAGAAGAGCAGCCGCAATTCTAGAAACAGAAAATCGACCACTTTCTAAAAGGCAGAAGCTGCAAAGAAGTGAATCCAAAGCAACGGGGAAGATAGACCGTGGCAGGAGGGGCCGGCTCCCGGCAAGTGGCAAAGCAACAGAACACAAAATCTGAACTTTTAAAAGTCTGCTCCATGGAGGGACATTGCTCCAGAGGCTAAGCTGGAATGAAGCTCATGCGGGGACAGCGTGGTCTCAGGTCCCACGGGGTGACATAAGGTGTCACAGAGCTTGCAGGTATTAGAGCGGGGAAGCCGGCTACAGAGACCGAGCTGAGGAGTGAGTTCTCAGCTCCAGGTTACCTTAAACTGTGATCTGTGGCACAGTCATGCCACTGCTCTTTCAGGACAGAAACAACAAGGTCCAGGGAGACCCCCTGGAAGAGGGCAGGGATCTGCTGGGTCTGGAGACTTCAGGCAGGGCTGTGTGCCAGAGACAGAGACGCTTGGTCACAGGCTGGGTGAGCTCAGAACATGGGCTGGAGACCAGGGAGACGGAGGGATTGAGCACTTTTCTCCAAGGGAACATTGAGGAGTCAGACCCTGAGCTCTCAGCTGCTCAGGCCAGAGATCAGGAGGCCGCCATTTTCAAGCCCATCCTCCCGAACTCTATGGAAAGCATTCAGGGAACAAAAGCTCCTGAAAGCCAACCCAAGCCGATTGGCGGTGCAATTCCACCTCAAGCAAAGACATTTGAGAATCACTAAAACAAGCCCCTTCCCAAGAAGATCAGCAAGAAATCCAACCAAGACCAAGTTCACTTACAAAGGAGAACAGCGGAATTCCAGAGGAGAAAGCAAAGCACGGAATTCATGGCTTTCTCCCCATGATTCTTTAGTCTTGCAAAGTTAATTCCTTTTTTTTTAATTTTATTTTTTTCTTATGCTAAAATTTTTAGCCCTCTTTCCTCTTTTAACATTTTTTAACTAGTTTATCTTAACAACACTTTTCTTTTCTTTTTTTTTTTTAAAGATTTTATTTATTATTTATTTGACAGAGATCACAAGTAGGCAGAGAGGCAGGCAGAGAGAGAGAAAGGAGGAAGCAGGCTCCCTGCTGAGCGGAGAGCCGGATGTGGGGCTCGATTCCAGGACCCTGGGACCATGACCTGAGCCGAAGGCAGAGGCGTTAACCCGCTGAGCCACCCAGGAGCCCCAACACCACCTTTCATAAAAAAAAAAACTTTTTGAACCTTCATTATTATAGACATATTTTACCCTTCATTGTATCTAACTTTATTTTTTATATACACATAGGATTTTTTCTTCTAAAAAAATCTAGAATTAAACTTCTCTCTTTTTTTAAAGATTTTATTTATTTTATTTTGATAGAGATCAGTAGGCAGAGAGGCAGCAGAGAGAGTTGGAGAAGCAGGCTCCTTGCTTGCGGAACAGAGAGCCTGATGCAGGGCTTGATCCCAGGACCCTGAGATCATGACCTGAGCCGAAGGCAGAGGCTTTAACCCACTGCGCCACCCAGGTGCCTTGTAGAATTCAACTTCTTCTAAAAGATCAAAATATACCCTAAATCCAACACAGGGCTTTGGTCTAGTCTCCAGCATGAGCAAATTCTCTCCACTTTCTTTTTCTTTATTCTCCCAAAAAACTTATCAACTCTTTTTTAGAAATTTTTAAAAAAATTTTTTCATCTTTCATATTTCATCCCTTCATCATGTTTACCCTTATTATTTGGTGTGTGTGTGGGGGGGTATTTTTAAAATTCTTTAAAATTTTGGGAGTTAGTTTCTTCTAAGAGACCAAAATACATGCTCGCTTCGGCAGCACATATACTAAGAGACCAAAATACTCCCCAAATAAAGTGGGTGACTCTGTTCTATGCACCAGTCAAATATATATATTTTCTTTTTCATATTCTTTATTTTTTTCTTTAATTTTTTTTCCCCTGAACTTCTTTTTATCCCTTACTTCCCCCTACAATTTGGGGTCTCTTCTGATTTTGTTAAAGCACATTTTCCTGGGGTTTTTGCCATCCTTTTAGTATTTTATTTGCTCCTTCATATATTCTTACCTGGATAAAATGACAAGGCAGAAAAACCACAAAAAAAAGAACAAGAGGCAGTACCGAAGGTTAGGGACCTGATCAATACAGACGCTGGTAATATGTCAGATCTAGAGTTCAGAATGACAATTCTCAAGGTGCTAGCTGGGCTTGGAAAAGGCATGGAAGATATTAGAGAAACTCTCAAGAAATAAAAGCCCTTTCTGGAGAAATAAAAAAAACTAAAATCTAAGTTGAAATAAAAAAAGCTATTAATGAGGTGCAATCAAAGATGGAGGCTCTTACTTCTAGGATAAATGAGGCAGAAGAGAGAACTAGTGATATAGAAGACCAAATGACAGAGAATAAAGAAGCTGAGCAAAAGAAAAAAAGACAACTACTGGACCACGAGGGGAGAATTCAAGGACAAGTGATACCATAAGATGAAACAACATTAGAATAATTGGGATTCCAGAAGAAGAAGAAAGCAGGGAACAGAAGGTATATTGAAACATTACTGTAGAGAATTTCCCTAATACGGCAAAGGGAACAACCATCAAAATCCAGGAGGCACAGAGAACATCCCTCAAAATAAATAAGAATAGGTCCACACCCTGTCATCTAATAGTAAAACTTACAATTCTGAGTGACAAAGAGAAAATCCTGAAAGCAGCCTGGGACAAGAAGTCTGTAATATACAATGGTACAAATATTAGATTGGCAGAAGACTTATCTACAGAGGCCTAGCAGGCCAGAAAGAACTAGCATGATATAGTCAGAGCACTAAACAAGAAAAATATGCAGCCAAGAATACTATATCCAGCTAGGCTATCACTGAAAATAGAAGGAGAGATAAAAAGTTTACAGAACAAAAACTAAAAGAATTTGTAAACACCAAACTAGCTCTACAGAAAATATTGAAAGGGGTCCTCTAAGCAAAGAAAGAGCGAGCCTAAAAGTAGTAGACCAGAAAGGAACAGAGACAATATACAGTAACAGTCACCTAACAGGCAGTACAATGGCACCAAATCCATATCTCTCAATAGTTACCCTGAATGTAAACAGGCTAAATGCTCCACTCAAAAGACACAGGATATCAGAATGGATAAAAAAAAAAAAAAGGCATCAATATGCTGTCTACAAGAAACTCATTTTAGACCCAAAGACACATCCAGGTTTAAAGAAAGGGGGTGGAAAACAATTTACCATGCTAATGGACATCAAAAGAAAGCTGGGGTGGCAATCCTTAGATCAGATAAATCAGATTTTAAGCCAAAGACTATAATAAGAGATGAGGAAGGACACTCTATAATATTCAAAGGGTCTGTCCAACAAAAAGATGTAACAATTTTAAATATCTATGCCCCTAACATGGGAGCAGAGAACTATATAAACCAACTAATAACAAAATCAAAGAAATACATTGACAATAATAAAAGAATAGTAGGGGACTTTAACACTCCCCTCACTGAAATGGGACAGATCATCCAAGCGAAAGATCAACAAGGAAATAAAGGCCTTAAATGACACACTGGACCAGATGGACATCACAGATATATTCAGAACATTTCATCTCAAAGCAACAGAATACACATTCTTCTCTAGTGCACATGGAACATTCTCTAGAATAGAACACATCCTGGGTCATAAATCAGGTCTCAACTGGTATCAAAAGATTGGAATCATTCCCTGCATATTTTCAGACCACAATGCTCTGAAGCTAAACTCAACCACAAGAGGAAGTTTGGAAAGGACCCAAATACATGGAGACTAAACAGCATCCTTATAAAGAATGAATGAGTCAACCAGGAAATTAAAGAAGAATTGAAAAAGTTAATTGAAACAAATGATAATGAAAACACAATGGTTCAAAATCTGTGGGACACAGCAAAGGCAGTCCTGAGAGGAAAATATATAGCAATACAAGCCTTTCTCAAGAAACAAGAAAGGTCTCAATACACAACATAACCCTACACCTAAAGGAGCTGGAGAAAGAACAACAACAAAAAATCTAAACCCAGCAGGAGAAGAGAAATAATAAAGATCAGAGCAGAAATCAATGAAATAGAAACAAACAAACAAACAAAAAAAAAACAGAACAAATCAACAAAATGAGGACCTGGTTCTCTGAAAGAATTAGTAAGATTGATAAACCCCTGGCCAGACTTATCAAAAAGAAAAGAGAAAGGACCCACATAAATAAAATCATGAATGAAAGAGAAGAGATCACAACCAACACCAAAGAAATACAAACAATAAAATAACATAATATGAGCCACTCTACACCAGCAAATTTGACAATCTGGAAGAAATGGATACATTGCTATAGACTATAAACTACCAAAACTGAACCAGGAAGAAACAGAAAACCTGAACAGACCCATAACCAGTAGGATTGAAACAGTCATAAAAAATCTCCAAAAAAACAAGAGCACAGGGCCAGATGGCTTCCCAGGGGAATTCTACCAAACATTTAAAGAATTAATTCCATGGGGCACCTGGGTTAAGTGGGTTAAGTGGGTTAAGCCTCTGCCTTCGGCTCAGGTCATGATCTCAGGGTCCTGGAATCGAGTCCCATATTGGGCTCTGTGCTCAGCAGGGAGCCTGCTTCCCCCCACAACCGTCGCCTGCCTCTCTGCCTTCTTGTGATCTCTGTCAAATAAATAAATAACACCTTTATAAAAAAAAAAAAAGAAGAGGAATTAATTCCTATTCTCCTGAAACTGTTCCAAAAAATAAAAATGGAAGGAAAACTTCCAAGCTCACTTTATGAGGCCAGCATTATCTTGATCCCAAAACCAGACAAGGATCCCATCAAAAAAGAGAATTACAGACCAATATACTTGATGAACATAGATGCAAAAATTCTCACCAAAATACTAGCCAATAGGATCCAAAAGTACATTAAAAGGATTATTCACCATGACCAAGTGGGATTTATTCCAGGGCTGCAAGGTTGGTTCAACATCCGCAAATCAGTCAATGTGATACAACACATCAATAAAAGAAAGAACAAGAACCATATGATACTCTCAATAGATGCTGAAAAAGCATTTGACAAAGTACAACATCCCTTCCTGATCAAAACTCTTCAAAGTGTAGGGATAGAGGGCACATACCTCAATATCATCAAAGCCATCTATGAAAAACCCACCGCAAATATCATTCTCAATGGAGAAAAACTGAAAGCTTTTCCGCTAAGGTCAGGAACACGGCAGGGATGTCCATTATCACCACTGCTATTCAACATCGTACTAGAGGTCCTAGCGTCAGCAATCAGACAACAAAAGGAAATTAAAGGCATCCAAATCGGCAAAGAAGAAGTCAAATTATCACTCTTCGCAGATGATATGATACTATATGTGGAAAACCCAAAAGACTCCACTCCAAAACTGCTAGAACTTATACAGGAATTCAGTAAAGTGTCAGGATATAAAATCAATGCACAGAAATCAGTTGCATTTCTCTACACCAACAGCAAGACAGAAGAAAGAGATATTAAGGAGTCAATCCCATTTACAATTGCATCCAAAACCATAAGATACCTAGGAATAAACCTAACCAAAGAGACACAGAATCTATACTCAGAAAACTATAAAGTACTCATGAAAGAAATTGAGGAAGACACAAAGAAATGGAAAAATGTTCCATGCTCCTGGATTGGAAGAATAAATATTGTGAAAATGTCTATGCTACCTAAAGCAATCTACACATTTAATGCAATTCCTATCAAAGTACCATCCATCTTTTTCAAAGAAATGGAACAAATAATTCTAAAATTTATATGGAACCAGAAAAGACCTCGAATAGCCAAAGGGATATTGAAAAAGAAAGCCAACGTTGGTGGCATCACAATTCCGGACTTCAGGCTCTATTACAAAGCTGTCATCATCAAGACAGCATGGTACTGGCACAAAAACAGACACATAGATCAATGGAACAGAATAGAGAGCCCAGAAATAGACCCTCAAATCTATGGTCAACTAATCTTCGACAAAGCAGGAAAGAATGTCCAATGGAAAAAAGACAGCCTTTTCAATAAATGGTGCTGGGAAAATTGGACAGCCACATGCAGAAAAATGAAATTGGACCATTTCCTTACACCACACACAAAAACAGTCTCAAAATGGATGAAGGACCTCAATGTGAGAAAGGAATCCATCAAAATCCTTGAGAAGAACACAGGCAGCAACCACTTTGACCTCAGCCGCAGCAACATCTTCCTAGAAACATCGACAAAGGTAAGGGAAGCAAGGGCAAAAATGAACTATTGGGATTTTATCGAGATCAAAAGCTTTTACACAGCAAAGGAAACAGTTAACAAAACCAAAAGACAACTGACAGAATGGCAGAAGATATTTGCAAACGACATATCAGATAAAGTGCTGGTGTCCAAAATCTATAAAGAACTTAGCAAATTCAACACCCAAAGAACAAATAATTCAATCAAGAAATGGGCAGAAGACATGAACAGACATTTCTGCAAAGAAGACATCCAGATGGCCAACAGACACATGAAAAAGTGCTCCATATCACTCGGCATCAGGGAAATACAAATCAAAACCACAATGAGATACCACCTCACACCAGTCAGAATGGCTAAAATTAACAAGTCAGGAAATGACAGATGCTGGCGAGGATGTGGAGAAAGGGGAACCCTCCTACACTGTTGGTGGGAATGCAAGCTGGTGCAACCACTCTGGAAAACAGCATGGAGGTTCCTCAAAAAGCTGAAAATAGAACTACCCTATGACCCAGCAATCGCACTACTGGGTATTTACCCTAAAGATACAAATGTAGTGATCTGAAGGGGCACATGCACCTGAATGTTTATAGCAGCAATGTCTACAATAGCCAAACTATGGAAAGAACCTAGATGTCCATCAACAGATGAATGGATAAAGAAGAAGTGGTATATGTATACAATGGAATACTATGCAGCCATCAAAAGAAATGAAATCTTGCCATTTGCGATGACGTGGATGGAACTAGAGGGTATCATGCTTAGCGAAATAAGTCAATCGGAGAAAGACAACTATCATATGATCTACCTGATATGAGGAATTGGTGATGCATCATGGGGGCTTAAGGGGGTAGAGAAGAATAAATGGAACAAGATGGGATTGGGAGGAAGACAAGCCAAAAGTGACTCTTAATCTCACTAAACAAACTGAGGGTTGCTGGGGGGAGGGGGGGTTGGGAGAAGGGGGGTGGGGTTATGGACTTTGGGGAGGGTATGTGCTTTGGTGGGTGCTGTGAAGTGTGTAAATCTGGCGACTCACAGACCTGTACCCCTGGGGATAAAAATATATTATAAGTTTATAAAAAATAAAAAATTATTTAAAAATAAATAAATAAATAAATAAAAATAAAGCTGCCCTGTGACCCAGCAGTTGCAGTACTGGGTATTTAGTCTAAAGATACAAATGTAGGATCCAAAGGGGCACGTGCACCTGAATGTTTATAGCAGCAATGTCCACAATAACCAAACTACAGGAAGAACCTAGATGTCCATCAACAGATGAATGGATAAAGAAGATATGGTGTGTGTGTGTGTGTATATATATATTCCATTGCATATATATATGCAATGGAATACTATGCAGCCATCAAAAGAAATGAAATCTTGACATTTGCGATGATGTGGATGGAACCAGAGGGTATTATGCTTAGCAAAATAAGTCAATCAGAGAAAGACCATTATCATATGATCTCCCTGATATGAGGAAGTTGAGAGGCAACATGGGAGGTTTGGGGGTAGAAAAGAATAAATGAAACAAGATGGCATCGGGAGGGAGACAAACCATGAGTCTTTTAATCTCACAAAACAAACTGAGGGGCTGCTGGGGTGAGGGGGGTAGGGAGAGGGTGGTGGGGTTATGGACAATGGAGAAGGTATGTACTATGGTGAGTGCTGTGAAGTGTGTAAACCTGGCGATTCACAGACCTGTACCCCTGGGGCTAATAATACATTATATGTTAATAAAAAATTTAAAAAATTAATAAAAAATGTTTTGTTTATACTGATGTGAAGAATGGAGGGTGAACAGAGTAGGAAGATAGTCTTCCTGAATGAAAGAATGAATGGCAAAAAAAAAAAAACGAAAGAAAAAAAAATAATGAATGAATGGCAATCAGAATTCATTGCCCATGGTCAATCCCAGAATGAAATACATTTCTAGGAAATGCTGATTTGAGAAGGCTGGTTCCCATTTGGGTGTACCTTATTCTATGTTTATATAGCTCTTTGCTCTTTACAAAGTGCTTTCACATTCCTAATACTTGTAGCACTGTAACAAACAGGAAAGGACAGTGACATGTAGATGAGAACAAAATAGAAACTCTTGGAAGCAAAAGAGCATGACTCAAGAAGGGGAATTCCTGTTGTCCTAAGAGGACTGCAGGTGTATAAAAATGCCTTACATATGCCAGTCAAGAACCTTCTTTCACATTCAGCGTTTCTACTCCCTCCAAGAAGAGTATCAACACTGAAGCAGCGGCACCAGCGGCGAAAGACAAACATGAGTGTGAAGGGCATGGTTATAGCCTTGACTGTGATAGTCTGTGCTACAGTTGTTCAAGGTATATGGTACCTTTTATTTCTTAGCTTATAAATTCATTTTCTAATGCTTCAGATGTCTTTGTTTCCATCTTTTCTTAAAAGGTTTAGTAAATTTTTATTTAATCTCAGACATTAGAAGTTACTACTGCTTTGACAGACAATGTCTGAAGTGTTTAAGGTACTAGAAATGATTATTGAAGCTAGAATTGATAAACTTCATGGAGTTTTTGATTTGGCTACAATATCTGGCAAGAGCCTTTAGCAATAGTTTTAAATATCTGTTAACAAGATTTTATGTGAGATAATATTATTAGCTTTCTGGATATATTCTTGAGCATGGAAACGAGGGAGATTATCTTAATCTCCAATAACTTTTCATGCTTCCTTTTATTCTTTAGTGGTTTACAAATTTAAAGAGAGAATCAACATGTTACTTATGTTCCTTTCCCAGTAACAGCGGTGTCAAGTGCTATCTGACAGATTGCTATCTTGATCCTTAATGAGAACCCTTCTTCACCAGAATTATAAACTACAATCATCTGTTACAAACAGAAGTATTAGTAACTGATGCTGTGATCTGTTTTAGGCTTCCCCATGTTCAAACAGGGACGCTGTCTTTGCATAGGCCCTGGAGTAAAAGCAGTGAAAGTGGCAGATATTGAGAAAGCAACCATAATTTACCCCAGTAACAGCTGTGACAAAATAGAAGTGATGTAAGTATGAACTTGCTAAAGAGGACAGTGGTGGGAAGCTTTTTTGTTTTTGTTTTGCTTATGTTTTTCCAACCAAAACTTAAAACTATTTTGGATCTTCCCTTAACAGTATCAACCTTAAAGCACGTAAAGGACAAAGATGCCTAAATCCCAAATCGAAACAAGCAAGCATTATAATCAAGGTAGGGTATCAGATTACTGGTATTTTATAATTAATTTTAACCAAGACAGATCTTTTGAGAAAACAGACTTGAAGAAAAGATTGTTCTGCTAGGATTTTGTGTGAAGCATTTTGATAAGAGGGCTTTGATTTCACTTTCTTTTTCTGCCGGAAGTTTTTACATGTCAACTTAATCACTGGGAAACAAGAACAGCACAATGCCAAAAAAACCTCTCATTTTCTCATTTCAGAAAATTCAAAGAATGAATTTTTTAAAACATCAAACTGTGTGAAGTCCTGGGGAAAGAGGATTTGAAAACCTAGAACAAGTTTAACCGTGACAACTAAAGTGATAAGAATTCCACAGTAAGAAACGGATTTTCTTCCTGCCTGTTGCAAAGTACATTCATTCACTTCTATGTCAGCAAACCTCAGAAATCTGATAGTGAGAACTATTCTTTTGTGTCCAAGACAATATTTCTGTATCTAGAAGTTATGTGTTTGTACTTGATCTATCCTGCCATATTACAACTTTCACTTACAATGGATATATTAACATTATTACTGGAGTCAAGACTGTATATTTGAATGCATCCGTGTGTGTAATAAACATTCCCCAAATAATTTTTAATGCAAATCCACACTTTTCCCCCACAATAACAGCACATATATGTTCTTATGTATATTACCATTTTATGAAAAGGCTGTAATTCATGAAATGTACTATGAAAAAAATTATAAGCGAAGGAAACAGATAAGACTATAAATATTTCATAACTGAATTAGTAGTTCTGGCTTTAATTTTATTTTTTTAGCAACTTTTTTTTCACTGAGATTTTGTTGTGGTGGCTTGGTTTTATTTATTTATTTTTTAAGTCAGCTCCACACTGGGAGCCTAACACAGGGCTTGAATTCCCAACCCTGAGATCAAGACTTGAGCTGAGATGAAGAGTCGGACACTCAACCGACTGAGCCACCCACGTACCCCTTTCATTGAGATGTGCAATAAGGATATGTGTGTTTACTGTGCATTTTGGTTTTATATATACTTAAAAATTGTAGCAATAATTTGGATACATTTTAACTTAAATATAAAACACTTTTGTCTACCAAAAAATGTTGAAAAATGAGTATATGCATATGTCTGGCAATCACCTCTACTTTCTGGGGTTTTCTTTTTTTAATTTAAATTCCAGTTATAGTTAATATATAGTGTGATATTAGTTTCAGGTGTAGAATTCAGGTGGCTTCAACACCTACATCCAACACCTGGGTGCTCTCAGAAGCATCCTCCTCAATCCCCATCATCTATTTAACCCATTTTTCCTCACACCTACCTCCCCTTGGTAACTATCAGTTTGTTCTCTATGGTTAAGACTTTGTTTCTTGGGGGGGTGCCTGGGTGGCTCAGTGGGTTAAAGCCTCTGCCTTCGGCTCAGGTCATGATCCCAGGGTCCTCGGATCAAGCCCCATATTGGGCTCTCTGCTCTGCAGGGAGCCTGCTTCCTCCTCTCTCTCTCTGTCTCTCTCTCTCCCTGCCTCTGCCTACTTGTGATCTCTGTCAAATAAATAAATAAAATCTTTTAAAAAACCTTTAAAAAATAAAAAACTTTGTTTCTTGGTTGGTCTTACCCCCCTCCATGTTCATCTGTTTTGTTTCTTAAGTTATACATATAAGTGGAATTTATGGTACTTGTCTTTCTCTGACTGACTTATTTCACTCAGTGTAATAATATTTTCTAGCTCCATCCGAGTCATTGCAAATGGCAAGATTTCATTCTTTTTTATCGCTGAGTAGTATTTCATTTTATATATATATATATATATATATATCACAATATTTCACTGTGTGTGTGTGTGTGTGTGTGTGTACATCACATCTTCTTTATATTTTCAGTAATCAGTGGATATTTGGGCTCTTTCCATAATTTGGCATTTGACGAAGTATAACATCCATTCATGATAAAAACCCTCAACAAAGTAGGATTAGCAGGAACATCCTTCAACATAATGAAGGCAATATACAAAAAAACCTATGGCTAATATCATCCTCAATGGGGAAGAACTAAGAGCTTTTTGTCTGTGGTAGGAAAAAGCCAGGGATATACACTCTCGCCACTACAAATTTAACATCGTCCTGGAAATGCTAGCCACAGCAGTAAGACAACAAAAAGAAATAAAAGGCATCCAAATTGGCAAGAAGGAAGCCAAACTTCCACTATTTGCAGAGGACATGATACTCTATATAGAAAACCTGAAAGGCTTCACCAAAAAATCGCTAAAATTGATACACCTATTCAGTGAATTCACAGGGAATAAAATCAATATACAGAAATTTTGTTGCATTTCTATACACCAATAATAAAACAGCATAAAGGGAAATTAGGAAATCAATCCCATTTACAATCACACCAAAAACCGTAAGATCTCTAGGATTAAACCTAACCAAAGAGGGTAAAGATCTGTACTCCAGGATTCTTTTTCTTAGAAAAACACATAATCTACTTTTTAGTCATGCCTACACCATGAAATTTGGTGTTATCTAGATAATTTTAACTTGAGAAAAAATCAAAATCGTTTTCTTGTAGTAAAATATCACAAACTTTCTTAAAACAGAAACAATATGCTTTCTAAAAATTGAGATGCCTTTAACAATTTTAACTTGTATTTCAAGAAATAAACAGCTACCTGTCATCACACAGAATTGTTTAGAAATATATTTTAATGGGTAATTGTGAAAGACAGTGATCTTTTTTTAAAGGGGTCTTCCTGGGTCCAAAACCCCTTCTTACTCAGGGAAAATTCCTTATTATGGGAATCTGGGTTGGAGGTCAAAAGAGAAAAACCAAAGGAAGGAGATCCTCCCAGGCAGCCAGAGCAAGGTCTTAGCAGGACCACTCCTACCCTAGACTTTGAACTCCAGCTGGCACTACAAAGATGTTATCAGTTAAAAAAAAAAAAGGTATTTAAGTGGCAGTAGAGGTAGTAGTATAAATCTTAGATTTGTGGCTTCCTAACACGTATTCCTGTAGCATGACTATGGCTAGTCCTTCCAGTAACCTAGCCCTCTCGCGGTTTTTCCATTTTCTAAGCCTGATTCTTCAGTCTTCCTACAGATTCTTCAACTAACAAATTCCTTTTCTTTTGAAGCTAACCAGTCAGTGTTGGTTTCTCTGTATAAAACCAAAAATCTTAGCTGATTTAGCACTTTATATAGATACCTAGATATTTGTTTATTTAAAAGCAGAAAAGAGGGGCACCTACATGATTCAAATGGTTGGACATCTGCCTTTGGCTCAGTTCATAATGTCCAGGTCTCAGGATCAAGCCCCGCACTGGGCTCTCAGCTCAGCGGGGAGTCTTCTCCCTCTGCCTCTCCCACTGCTTGTGCTCTCAATCTCTTTTTCAAATGAATAAAATCTTTTCTTAAAAAGCAATTTTAACACATCATTTGTGCATCTTTCCCACTGATACCAGAGCCAGCCATAAAGCAGATCAGAGAGTGGACAGATAAGTGAATAGCAGAACAGGGTATCTGGCTCCAATCAGGCCCTCTTACTGACTGGCTTTCTGACTGGTGCCTAAAAGCAATAATGAGATGTCAACTATTATCCAAGGTATTTGTATATAAGCCTATATAATTTATATCACAAATTATAGTATGTTATAATATAGATATATATAGTATAAAGACAAAGTACAGACATATAGCATAAATATATATTTTATATATCACTAACTTACATAAACTTCCATATGAAATGAAACTTCTATATGAATACCTAGGATGGTTTTAAGACCTAGTATTTTACTATTGGCAGTCATTTCTTTTTTTAATAATATCTTTAAAAACTCATTGAGTTAGAACTACATGACAAATTTGGTTCTTTCAGAGAAGTAGTATAGACCAGCACATTATTATTGAGTAGATAACATATATTTAAATTTCTTCATGGCAAAATAAGCATATTAAAAAATAAATAAACTTGAGCCAAGATTCTTCCCACCTCAGTACCTTTGCAAATACTATTCCTTCTGCTTATTTTTTCACTTAACTAATGCCTACCAATCACTTAGATCTCAGCTTAAATGACATTTTCAACAGGATGTCATGCACGAAACCACCCCTTCAATCTCAGACTAGATATCCTATTTATTTCTTTTCATAACACTGTCTTCTTTTCTATTACACTATTTATTGCAACTATAACTGTAAAAATTCTTCCTCTGCTTTATATCTACTATCCCTCCCACAAGTATAAACTCAGTAAGAAAGCCATTTTAGTCCTAATTCACAGTAAAGTGCCGGGCACATGAGACTCTCAAAATATTTGAGAATAGAATGACCGGCAACAGAAACTAATTGGTTTGAAGTGAAGGTACGAAGGATTTCAAAAGTCCATCTAAACAGACTTGAGTTTTACTGTTTATAAAGGGGAGATTCAAGAAATGTTCAAGAATAGGGGCACCTGGGTGGCTCAGTGGGTTAAAGCCTCTGCCTTCGGCTCAGGTCATGGTCCCAGGGTCTCAGGATCGAGCCCCACATCGGGCTCTCTGCTCAGCAGGGAGCCTGCTTCCTCCCCTCTCTCTCTGCCTACCTGTGACCTCTGCCTGTCAAATAAATAAATAAAATATTTAAAAAAAAAATAAAAAAGAAAAGAAATGTTCAAGAATAGAAGACTGAGCCATCGAATTATTCTAAAATCTGGGTACGTGACACAAGGTTGACTGGAATTGGGAAAGACTGGGAAAAGAAATATTTTTTCATAATCCAGGTCTGTATTTAGTAAACTTCATGTGATTCTAATACCATCTTCATAACTTTTTACCACATTTTCTGATCAATCTTTGTATTTTGTCAAATCTGTGTACTGCCTTTATTTTACTTAATTTACATAAAAAGGCAAATTTTCACTGCTATATGTGAAATCAGTATCACCTGCTATAGAAATAAAATGTAACAATAAAAGGAAACACAATGAACAAATACTAAATTCCAGCTAGATGTTATTGTGTGCCAAATTTCAAAACCTCAGGCCTTCTCTGTTTGTCAAAGAGAGATGAACATTGTTGATAAGGTGGTTGAAAACCATACTAATACCAAAATGAGACTTTCCATGATTTAACAAGGGGTATTAAAATTAAAATGAGACTAATTAAACTAATATTAAATGTTATTATCAGTGAGCCCCCTGGTATTGTCCCACATTTCAGGTAACACTGGTTTGAAAAGTAAGGGGAGTAAGTTGAGCAGCATTACCATACAACCCATCAATCCCACTCCTAGGTATTAACTAAAAGAAATGAAAACAGTTATTCAAACAAAAACTTGCACACAAATGTTCAGACAGCACTATTCACAATAGCTGAAAGGTAGAAACTCCCAGATACCCATCAAACAATAAATGGCTAAAGAAAATGTGGTGTATATTCACAATGGAATACTATTTAGCCATAAAAAGAAACAAAATACTGACATAGGCTACAATACAGATTAACCCCAAAAATAAGATGCTAAGGGGCTCCTGGGTGGCTCAGTCAATTAAGTGTTCAACTCTTCATTTTGGCGCCCCCGCCCCGCCACTTGTGCTGTTTGTCTCTCTCGCTCGCTCTCTAAAATAAACAAAAACTTTGGGGTGGGTGGGAGAAGATGCTAAGTAAAAGAAACCAAACACAAAAGGTAACATATGTATGATTCCATTTATATTAATTATCTAGAATATGAATTATCTAGAATATCTAGATTCCACTTGTATGAATTATCTAGAAACGCACAGAAACGGAAACAGGTTAGTGGTTGTCAGGCGCTGAGAGAAGATAATGAGGAGGGACTGCTAAATGGGTACAGAGTTTCTGTCTGGGTAGTAAAAAAGGGTTAGAACTTTAGAGAATAGTGATGATTGTATAACACTGTGAGTGCCCTTAAAGCCACTGAATTGTATACTTTTAAGTGGTTAAAATGTTAACCTGTATGTGTGCTTTATCATGATAGAAAAAATAAGGGCTAAACTGAAGTAGTAAGGGTGAAAACAATTATGACGAAATTACACTGCTGAAAGAAAATCATTAAGACTTAACAAAAGATGACAGATGAGATGTGACGGCTGAAGCTGAGGAAAGGAATCAAAGAAAAAGCTAAGGATCTGAATCTGAAATTAAAGCAAAGCAGGGAATCAGGAAAAGCTGAGATTTCGGTGTTTAAAAGGTTAATACTGTCACTAACACAAACAGGGAAATCAGGGGAAGATACTGTTTAGCGAAGAAAACTGTAGGTTGGGATATATATATTTAAAGATGTTATTTATTTGAGGACAGAGAGAGAAGGAGCAGGGGGAGACAGACTCCCCACTGTGCAGGGAGTGGACTGGGGGGCTGATCCTGGGACTCCAGGATGATGAGCTGAGCCAAAGGCAGATGCTTAACCACCTGAGCCTCCCAGGCCCCACTGTAGGTTGAGTTTTAACTATATATAACCTGAGATACCAAATATTTACAGTGATTTAGAAATTCAGAACTGTTTCCTCTAATTAACTAAAAGGAGCTTATAAATAGATGGGATAATTTTGCATAATAGTACTAGAAAAGATTATAATTATGTTTGGGTATTGAGTATGTACTAAATATATCCACATAGAATTAATATACTTCTTTATTATATGTTTTTACTGCTTTAAATTTTGTTCAACTCTGGTTTTCTCTGATACCTTCTAAAATGCAAAGCTGGTATTTTCCTTTTAAAATCTCTCAACCTGGGACACCTGGGTGGCTCAGTGGGTTAAGCCGCTGCCTTCAGCTCAGGTCATGATCTCAGGGTCCTGGGATCAAGCCCCACATCAGACTCTCTGCTCTGCAGGGAGCCTGCTTCCCCCCCTCTCTCTGCCTGCCTCTCTGCCTACTTGTGATCTCTGTCAAATAAATAAAATCTTTAAAAAAAAATTCTTCCAACACCTTCTCACTGCCTTCTGTATAAAGTATGCACTGCTTAGTCTATCTTTATAAAATGCTGCTGTTACCTCCTTAAACTCTCTAACCCCATCGTATTCAATTATTGGTCACTTCCATGCTATTTTCTCTCTGAAAGCCCTTCTCCTTCATCTACTTGTCCAACACCTACTCATTTTTCCATACTCTGTTCAAGAGTTACCTGCCATAGGAGCATAGAGGAAGGAAGGGAAAAATAAAGCAAGACGAAATCAGAGAGGAAGCCAAACCATAAAAGACTCTTAATCATAGGAAACAAACTTAAGGTTGCTGGAGGGAGGAGGGTAGGGCAACTGGGTGATGGACATTAAGGAGAACACATGATGTAATCACCATTGCGTATTATACAAGACTGATGAATCACTGACCTCTACCTCTGAAACTCGTAATACATTATACATTAATTAATTGACTTTAAATTTTAAAAAAAAGACTTCTGAGAATGGCTAAGTTTAGGCATGAATTTTTTTCTGTATTACAGGAAAACCTGAACTATTATTAAGGAAATTAATTTTCAATATTACATTATCCAAGACATTGCTTTCTTGCTGTTTTTGTATACAATTAATTTTTTAAAAGAAGAAAATATTTCAAATATATCTTGGGATGTGAAACTCTCAAAATTAAGGCTCACACTGTCCCAAAAAGACATTTTGATAGAAAGAGGTGAATTGGTCAGTAACATAATTTAAAACTAATGTATTAGAAGAATCATTTTCTAAGAAATAAGAATGATTCTCTGAATTCACAAGAAAAAAAAGTTACCTGCCATAATTCTTTCCTAAACCAACCCAAACATGTACATTTCAAAATACACCACTCCTACCTCAACTATAACACATCATTCTTACCTGCTTACAATGCCTTCCTCTAAGAGATTCTAAGACTCCTTTCAGTAATCATGGGATACCTTTGATGATTTCTGAGTGTCCACGGCTAGCTGTCATTTATTCTACAATATTTGCTTTTTCAGGACTAAGATCATATCATATTTGCTTGAATTCTTGTAGCATCCATGCTATTAAAATAAAACTCTTGGTGCCTGGAGCACCAGAAATCAAAAGGTTTTCACCAGATTCTGCACCAAGTGGTCTTCAAGTTGCATAGTAAGTAACCTTAACATTTGTATAGCTGGTAAATGTTGTATTGAACAATGTTCTTCGAAAATTCAAAGATGCTTCAAATACTTGTTTTTCTAAGTTATAGTACTGAAAATCTTGTGAATCATCTGTATTGTCATTAATTTGTCATTATTGTTCTGTTTTTTATTTTGTTTTAAAATATAAGTTCAGGGGCACCTAAGTGGCTCAGTGGGTTAAGCCTCTGCCTTCAGCTCAGGTCATGATCTCAGGGTCCTGGGATCAAGCCCCACATCGGGCTCTCTGCTCAGTGGGGAGCCTGCTTCCTCCTCTCTCTCTGCCTGCCTTTCTGCCTACTTGTGATCTCTCTCTCTCTCTGTCAAGTAAATAATAAATTAAAAAATAATTTAAAAAATATATAAATTCAGAGGCGTCTGGGTGCCTCAGCCAGTTAAGTGTCTGCCTTCAGCTCAGGTCATGATCCCAGGGTCCTAGCATGGAGACCCTGTCAGCTCCCTGCTCAGCGGGGAGTCTGCTTCTCCCTCTCCCTCTGCCTGCCACTCTGCCTACTTGTGCTCTTTCAAGCAAAAAAAATTTTTTAAATCTTTTTTAAAAATAATAAAAATTTATATATAATATATAATACATTTATTATAAAGTAATACAAAACATATATATATGTTATAAGACCATAGTTTCCAACAGGTGATGCCACCACCCTCACCCCCTAGGGGGTCCTTTACTTTTTTTTTTTTAGGATTTATTTATTTATTTGAGAGAGAGAACACAAGCAGGGAAGAAGAGCAGAGGGAGAGAGAGTAGCAGACCCCCTCACTGAGCTGGGAGCCCCATGTGGGCTCAATCCTAGGACATGGGGATCATGACCTGAGCCTGAGCCAAAGACAGACACTTAATTGACTGAGCCACCCAGGCACCCCACTCCCCAGGGGTCTTTGAGATATTGCAGGAAGTCTATAAAGTCAAAAATAAATAAATCTTAAAAAATCGTTATTTTAGAGTGCACAAGCATGAGTGGAGGGAGAGCGAGAAGAAGAGACTCAGACTCCCCACCATGGAGCCCAACATGGGCTTGATCTCACCATCCTGAGATCATGATCTGAGCTAAAATCAAGGGTCAGATGATTAATCAACTGAGCCACACAGGCACCCAAAAAGTCAAAACTATTTTCATGGTAATATTAAGGCATTATTTGTCTTCTTTAGTCTCATTCTCTCATGAGTTTCCCAGGGGCTACCCGGCATATAATACTGCAACAATTAAATGCATAAATAAATACGAGAATCTAGCTATATTCTATTAAAGCCAGACATTGAAGACTTTAAAGAGATTTGCAAAAATATAAAACAATGTTACTCTTTTCACTATTTTTTTTGGAAAATACAATTATTTCTCATGAAAATGTTATTTCTGTTAATATGGAATGAGCAAATCTCTAGGTTCCAATAACATTCTTTCCTTGCTTTGCCACTTTTTGAGATATGAACTTCCCACCAATGCCCTCAGCATACCATGTTGATTCTTTTAGTCTTGCACACACCTTCATTAAATCCTTATTAGAATTCCAGCTGAGTGTACTCTCAGTTTTCTTCTAGGTCCCTGTGTGATACTCTTCATGATCCTGGGTCAAACAGATTCATCAAGAAAACTGTTTCTTCCTGAGGACAACCGAGGCTACTAATTTCAGATGACCAGGTATGCTGATTTGTTGGTTGATGTCATAGATTTTGTCACTAGAGGCTTATAAAAGCAATTTGCAGAGGCAGTACAGTAAAGTGGTTATGAGACTCTGGAATTAGATTGCCTAAATGGCAATCCTCCTATAGAATCTTACTTTGGCTTATTATAGAACAGGTACAGATTTCCTCTGCTTTCTGAAAGTAGAGCATTCCTGTGAAATCTTTCGTAAGTTAAAATGTCATAAAGCAAAGAAATAATTACTATTGATTTATGCGGGAAAATTTTTGAGAGCTCCCAGACCCAAAAAATAACCTTTCTTAGGGACGCCTGGGTGGCTCAGTTGGTTAAGCGCTGCCATCGGCTCAGGTCATGATCCCAGTGTCCTGGGATCGAGTCCCACATTGGGCTCCTTGCTCGGCAGGGAGCCTGCTTCTCCCTCTGCCTCTGCCTGTGCTCGCTCACTCTCTCTCCCTCTATCCCTGACAAATAAATAAATAAAATCTTTAAAAAAAAAAAAAAAAAAAAAAAACAAACCTCTCTTAGGCTTTTCAGATACCTTAGGATGCATCCTGCTAACAAATGCCCAAAATAAATTAAGATGAAGGACAGATGTTCACAGACACAGTTCAAAGTTATGGCAGCCTGATGCTGAGATGCTCGGTGTCGTTCCAGGGGCTGCGGCTTGGTGGGCCATGCTTGCTGTTCCAGGTGTGCACTGTCTCTATAACGGCTCTGCAAAACAAACGCTGAACACCCTTTCACTTTTCACTTTTTTCCATAAAGGCTAAAATCCTCTTTGGATTCCTTTCAGCTCTCAAAAACAGATACTAACATGTCTTTTTGTTAAGAATGAAGTGGCACGCAGCACCTGGGTGGCTCAGTTGGTTAAGTGTCCAACTTCGATTCAGTTCATGATCTCAGACTCTCAGACTCCTGGGATGGAACCATGCCTCTCTGGCTCTTTTTGTCCCTCTGCCTCGCCCCCCCCCCCCTTGGACATGCTTGCTCGCTCTCTCTCTCTCGCTCAACTAAATAAAACCTTGAAAGAAAGAAAGAAAGAAAGAAAGAAAGAAAGACATAACACAAGCTTCCAAAATACAAGGGATACCTGTACACCTTATAAAGTGATCATTAAGATCAAATGTGATAAATTTAAGATTAAATATGAAATCTTTAAAAAACAGCACAGCCACCTTACACCAGTTAGAATGGCAAAAGTTAACAAGACAGGAACAACAAATGTTGAAGAAGATGTGGGGAAGGGGGAACCCTCTTATACTGTTGGTGGGAATGCCATTTGGTACAGCCACTTTGGAAAACAGTGTGTGGATTCCTCAAAAAATTAAAAACAGAGCTACCCTATGACCTGGCAACTGCACTACTGGGTATTTACTCAAAGATACAGATGCCTTCTATACCCCAATAGCAAAACTGTGGAAAGAGCTAAGATACCTTCTATACCCCAATAGCAAAACTGTGGAAAGAGCTAAGATACCCTTCAACCCTTGAATGGATAAAGAAGATATGGTCCATATATACAACAGAGTATTACTCAGCAGTCAGAAAGGATGAATACCCAACTTTTGCATCAACACGGATGGGACTGGAGGGGATTATGCTGAGTGAAATCAGTCAAGCAGAGACAGTCAATTATCATATGGTTTCACTTACGTGTGGAACATAAGGAATAACATGGAGGACATTAGGAGAAGGAAAGGAAAAATGAATTGGGGGAAATTGGAGGGGGAGACAAACCATAAGAGATTGTGGACTCTGAGAAACAGACTGAGGGTTTTAGAAGGGAGGAGGGTGTGGGGGATGGGTGAGCCTGGTGGTGGGCATTAAGGAGGGCACGGACAGCATGGAGCACTGGGTGCTATACATAAACAATGAATCCTGGAACACTGCATCAAAAACTAATAATAATAAATAATAAATAATAATAATAATAAATAATTTAAAAATCCCAGAAAAAGATAGCACATCTTAGCATAAAACATATGGTATTAATTTTGATATATTATTAATAAAATAAATTCTAACACTAAGTAGTTTATTCAGGCAGTTAGTACAAAAATCAGCCATCCTTCAGTTTTCTTATATTAGGAACCAAGCAAAACTACAGAGTCCCTGTATTGGGATTCACCAGTATATACTAAACCACTGTCTTCCAGCCTTCTAGAGCTGTGAAGAAAGAGAGACAGAGGGAAAAAAAAGAAAAATGAAAGACGTTAAAGAGAAAAATATAGAAAAAGCTTAAAAAAATAGAGACACACGAGAGAAAGAGAGAGGGGGAAAGGGAATCAAAAAGGAAACCAATTCCCACCTTCTGTCTTCTTCGCCTATCCCCTAATTTCATCTCACACCAGCACATTTACTGTTTACTTCACTGATCATAGTCTTTCCATCTCTCCCTCTTCGGTTCTTTGATGTCTGGATTAACAACTCAATGACCCTCTCCGGATAGAAGGTTAATTTGAACACATCTATCACTCTACTAAACCAAAATATTGCCATAATTTAACAGAGATTCTTGGAAACTCCCCAATGCTTAAGATATAAAATGACTCAGAAAAGTAGTGGCATAATTAGGCCACATTTCTTTGGCTCCTCTTCAAAGGAGAAATAAAGGATCTAAAACTATTTCCCTGAAGTGAGGACTTTATGGTAAATTAATTTTTTAATGAATTTCAGGTGTATAGATTTGGATTAATCATTTAGTTGATGATACATACATTGTCTTCTCTGATCCATGCACGCATATACACACACATATATGTTTGTAATACCATGAAGACCCATGAATTCATGAGAACATTCACAATCACTTAAAATAAAGGTATAATTATGTTCCTTCCCTGTCATGTTTCCTTCTCTCCTCCAACTCAGGATATAATAAATATCCCGAGTTCTGTGTTTATTATACCCTTTTCTTTTAAGCTGTGGTAAAAGAAACATAACATTTTGCTATCTTTATCATTTTCAAGCGTATAGTTCAGTGGCATTAACTACACTCATATTGTTATGCAACCTCTGCTCTCTCATTTTTAAAAAAGATTTCTATAAACATGCCTAAACAAAATATTAAACTTTAGTTATACTGAACTTTATAAAAAGAGTAATCACTCTGTATTTAATCTCACCACTATTTTATTTGATGAGATTTTAGAAAAATTCATCTACATTTCCTGTAAACAAACAAGTCTTGCTTGTCTTTTGTCAGTTTTATTCCTGATCATTTCATGTTTTTGAATGCCTACTGTTGCCACTATAAATTTTTTCTTTTAAAATGATATTTTAATTATTTGTTACTGATGTAGAAAACATAATACATTGATCTGCTAGCTATCTACTTTGATCAATTCTGATATTACTTTAACACTTAGTAAATTCTTTTGGGTTTTCTATGTAGATGATCTCTACAAAGTTTTATTTCTTCCTTTCCAATTCTTATGGATTTCCCTTTCTTTTTTTTTTTTTTTTTTTTGTTTTATTTTTCAGGCTAGGAGTTACAGCACAATGAAAATGAAGTGAAAAATGGCATCATCATCTTGTTTTATAAATTCCCAGTATACTTTATCATAGCTAAGCCAAGTTGTCTAAACAAGGCCTTTCCTAAGAGTAAATACTGCATGATTCCAACCCTCAGCTCTATCCAGAGACTCATATACCTATGGCTATTGAATAACAGAAACATCTGATGACACAAATAACTTCACCATCCAGAGAGAAAATACCATTTGTTGAACGTAGGAGAAAAACTAAAATCTGGCCAGAGAACTGGCTATATTTGTGAAAATGCTGGCTGGTAAAAAATTCATTTAGATTTGTTAAAATACCCTTCTAATACTCTGTCATCTTATAGAACAACCTTAAAGGTAGATGGATTAGGTGTTACAATGAGCATCTAAATATAAGAAAACTGAACAGACACAGCTAACATCTAAGATCACAGAGCAAGTGGGAGACACCACTGTATACTGTATCTCTAGATGCCTAGCCCATCCCATCATCCCATAAACTGAAGAAAGCAGAAAACTGTGTGGTCTAAAATGGATCCCAACAGAAGCTATTCTCAGATCTCCCAATCATGATGATTTTAAGGGTCTACCACCCACTCTGCACTTTGCTCAGACTGGCTGTGAACGATAAAATGTATCAAAAATTTAAAAGTGTGTAAGCAGTATTAACCAAACTTTGGCAGCTAAGGGAATCTTGTGGGAGTTCAATCAAAACTATGAAAAGGGAGGGGTGCCTGGGTGGTTCAGTAGGTTAAGCAACCAACTCTTGATCTCAGTTTAGGTCTTGATCTCAGGGTTGTGAATTCAAAAAATTCAAATTCACTGGGCATGGAGCCTACCTAGGGAAAAAAAAAACCCCACACACATACATAAACAAAAAACAAAACAAACAAGAAATCTGTGAAAAGGAAAGTTATGCCCTCCACTCCTACACCCTCCAAGGTACACTGTACATCAACTGAGGGAATTCCCAGTCTACAGAAATCACTGAACTCCTCCTGCTCACTTTTTAGGAAACTTCTTTTAAGCACACTGGTTTCTCGGAAAGCATTTCTTTTCTTGGCCCAAAACAAATCAGTCAGGGCAGACTGCTTCTTTTGGCCTAATGCCATAATTAAAAGCTTAAAGATAAACCAGCAGCATCTGAAACTGAAACTAAAGACGGAATATTTCCTTAACTCTTCTTTTCTTTCAAAACTAAACTCAGATCAGTGAATACAAAGAAAAGAAGTATGCAAGAGCTTTGAAAAAATTAGAAAATAAGTTTAAGAAGAGTTGTAATTTAGCTTTAGCTTTTTATTCAAATGATTCACCTAGTATTGCCTGTAGATGTAGCAAGTAATAGTTGGCTTGCTATTATCCCAAAAAAGATACCTTTTTTTTTTCCAAATTCTTCTCCACATTGATAACATATACAAAATTTTCTTCCCTAAAGCAAATTCCCATTTAAAGCAAGAATAGAAGGATTCTATTCTTTGATTTGATTCTATGTTTTGATTCTATGCTCACCAGACAACATTCAGGTTACTAATTCAACTTCCCAGATGCTGCGATACAGGAAAAGTATGACTTGGATACCAGACTCAATTTTCCCAGTCATTGGGAGGTCCTCATTATAAATAAATAAACTGTCTTTTTTAATTTGCGTCTTAGTCTCTTGTATGTTTGGTTAACAGAATTAATTCTTTAAGAACATTAATTCTTTACTCTGGATGATTAGAAAAAAAATGAGTGTTTCTGGACTATAAAACTGAGAACCAGACACTACAGAATCCTAAAAAAGTATTACCCATCTCTGAGAGACTCTACCAATCTACCTGCCTGGTTGGCTGGCCTCCTCCTATACCATTAGTTATAACACTTCTCTAATTGGATATGCTTTCCCTTCCTGGCCATTTGTCTAAATAGACACAACAGTGTTCATCTGAATGCTCCTGATCTTTATGAGCACATTCTTCTATGAATATATTATTTATTGTCTGAGCCACTCATTTGGCACTGATCATACAGTTCCTTCATTGGTAGTCATTGTTTCATAATTTTTGCTATTTCCAATTAGAATACAAACCATCAAGGACAAACATCAGATCACTTTCCCTGAGATTACTTTGGACCCCAACACTATTACGAGAACAAGCGCAATTCTCCTCATTCTTCAAACACCATCTATGGCGTATATGTAATATACACTGAAAAGATTTGCATTCTTTCATTCATTCAGTGGATAATTAAAGAGAACTTCCAACAAATAATTAGGAAACTTTTTAGGAGCATCACCTTTTGTATAGTTACCCTACAGTCCTTGGAATGAAGAGCCTGGACTATACCACACTAAGAAAATATGTATTAATTCTACTTACTTTAATCCATATTAACTCCTTAGGAAATCAGTCTTAAGTTAAACTTGGTTCCTCAATCTAGAAAAATCAATAATAACCATGTCCTCATGTACAAATACAAGCCAACAGAATTTCTTTTTGAAGATGTACAATTCTTACTTATGCTGTTTCTTCAAATCTGTATAGATTTACCTATCTATCTATCCTCCCCAGCCAATATTTACCGAATATTTCCATATGATGAAGTCTTAGAATATAGATAAGGTTCAATGACATAGAGTTTGGAGCCAACGGACAAGAAAGAATTCTTGAGATGTCTTTGGTGCAAAAAACAGTTTAGAGCTGCTGCCCTGGGGATGTGAGGACTGCAAATTGGGAAGAGATTAGGGATGGCGTAAGTCTCTAAGGAATTTTGGAAGTAAGGTTTCCAAGACCTTGAGGGGCTAGCGATTGTTTGGGAAAAAGGTTATTCATTACTGGTTATTTATTACTGGTAAGTAATAAAACCTTTATGTAAGACCCTTTTGATGTGTATCAGTGGGCCATATGCTTGGGAATGTTTGTCAACATGTATCTCGGAGGGTTTAGAGATAAAGTTTCCAAAGGAATGGTTAGTAGACTTACAGATCTGTAAGTAGACTTACAGATCCTTACAGGCTGAGGCTAAGTGTCAGTCAGGCTAGGATTGCCCTTTGCCCTTAGCAAAGCCTCCAGGTGGGGGCAATTTAGTCCCTAGAGGAATGTGACTCGGCCTTTTTCCATAGGCTTAGTTTTATACTAACAACTGAAATGTGGAAACAGTTGAGGTGTCCATCAACAAGAGAATGGATAAACCTTTTTGTGCAATGCAATACTATGCAGCAATAAAGACAAAATACGGATTCATGCAACTACATGGATGAATCTAAAACATCTGCTGGGAAAAAGAAGCCTTGCACTGAATAGCACATATTGGAATGGTCCCATTTATACGAAGTTCTAAAAAAGACAAAACAAATCTATAGTTAAAAAAATTCAGAAGAGCAACAGTGTCAGGAGTAGAGGAGATGGCGTGAGGACAGACTGGCAAGTGGCATGAAGGGAGTTCCTGGAGTGTTAGTGATATTCTATAACCTGACAAGGATTTGGATTATACAACTGTATGCATTTGTGAGATTCATTTAACAGTACAATGAAGATCTAAACATTTCTCTCTCTACATATATACATTTTTAATATACATTTTATATAGATATAAATCTATATCTTTTATATATAATATCTATATTATACAGATATATATACATATATATGTATGTAGATATACATACATACATACATATGTATATATACATATATACATATATACATACACATATATATGTATGTATATATGTATACATACATTTTACCTCAAAAAGAAAGAAAAAGAAGAAGAACATAGGGACGACTGGGTGGCTCAGTTGTTAAGCATCTGCCCTCAGCTCAGGTCATGATCCTGGGGTCTTGGGATCAGGCCACACATTGGGTTCTCTGCTCAGCAGGAAGTCTGTTTCTCCCACTTCTTCTCCCTCTGCTCATGTATGTGTGTGCTCTCTCTCTAATAAATAGAGTCTTTAAAAAAAAAGGAAAACAAAAAAACTAACTCAATAGAAAGTACACTGGAATGATGGAGTAATGACCTCTGAAAATCTCCTCTATAAAAGAAAAAAGAGCATTGGGGGGAAAAAAATCTATCAAAACCAACTTTTTTCAGAACTCTTCAAATTAGCCAAAAGTTTGCAGCAGTATGGAAAACATCTAAGACACAGCTTATCTCAGTAAGAACAGAACTCTGTGGCACTTTTCACTGCCCTGTTTTCATTCCCCTCTCCCATGCTCTACACAGCAGCCTTGAAAAATAACACAACAAAAAACCATAAAACAAGTACCAAAATTTTCAATAAATATGCATTTGTCAATGATTATTTTGAACATAAATGAACATTCAAATCAAAAGACTCTGAATGACAAAGTAGATTTTTAAAAACCTATTTATATGCTGCCTTACAAGAGAACCATTTCAGATCTAAAGACACCTGCAGATTGAAAGTGAGAGGGCAGAGAAACATTGATCATGGAAATGGATGTCAAAAGAAACTCAGAGTATGGGGTGCCTGGGTGGCTTGGTCAGTTAAGCATCTGCCTTCGGCTCAGGTCATAATCCCAGGGCCCTGGGATCAAGCCCCACACTGGGCTCCCCCCCCTCAACAGGGAGTTGGCTTCTCTCTAACCCTCCCCCATCTCATGCTCTCTCTCTCTCAAATAAATAAGTAAATGAATTTTTAAAAAGAAAAAAAGAAAGAAAGGGTAGCAATACTTACAATAGAACAGATTAAAACAAAAACTGTAACAAGTGACAAAAAAAGTACCCTACGGGCGCCTGGGTGGCTCAGTGGGTTAAGCCGCTGCCTTCGGCTCAGGTCATGATCTCAGGGTCCTGGGATTGAGTCCCGCATCGGGCTCTCTGCTCAGCAGGGAGCCTGTTTCCTCCTCTCTCTCTGCCTGCCTCTCTGCCTACTTGTGATCTCTGTCTGTCAAATAAATAAATAAAATCTTTAAAAAAAAAGTATGCTACACAATCAAAAAGAAGACAACCCAAAAAGATGACATAATTGAAAATATTTATGCACTCAGGATGGGAGGACCCAAATACATAAAGTAAATAACAACAAATGTAAAGGAAATCATCAACAGTAATACAATAGTTGGGGACTTTAACACCTCACTTACATCAATGGACAGATCATCCAAACAGGAAATCAATAAAAGAACATTTGCTCGGAATGACACAATGGACCAGATAAATTTAACATATATATGTGGAACATTGCATCCTAAAACAGCAGAATACATGTTCTTCTCAAATGCATGTGGAACATTCTCCAGAAAAAATCACATATTAGGCCACAAAACAAATCTTAATAAATTCAAAAAGATCGAAGTCATAACACACATCTTTTCTGAACACAATGCTATGAAACTAGAAATCAACCACAAGAAAAAATCTGTAAAGGACCCAAATACATGGAAGTTAAATAACATGCTACTGAATAATGAATGGGCCTACCAAAAAATCAAAGAAGAAATCAAAAATTACATGGAAACAAATGAAAATGAAAACACAACCATTCAAAAACCTTGGGAGCAGTTCAAAGAGGGAAGTTATTATCAATACAGACCTACATCAAGAAAAAAGAATAAATAAACAACCTGACCTTATACCTAAAGAATCTAGAAAAATAACAAAATTCAAAACCAGAAAAAAATAACAAAAATTAGAGCAGAAATAAATGATACAGGAACCAAAAGAAAAAAATAATAGAACAGATTATGAAACCAGCTGGTTCTTTGAACACATCAATAAAATCAATAAACCTGTAGCCACACTCAACAAAAAGAGAGAGCAGACCCAAATAAACAAAATCACTAATGAAAAAGGAGAAACAACAACCAACACCAAAGAAATATGAACCATTTTAAGAAAATTATGAAAATTTACATGTGAAAAAACTCTACAACCTAGAAGAATTGGTATACCTGGAAACACATAACCTACCAAAACTGAATCAGGAAGAAAAAGAAATTGGTCAGATGGGTTACCAGTAATGGAACTGAAGCATAATTTAAAAAAAAAAAAAACTCCTTTACTGAGCCATCAGAAAGATAAATCCTACCATTTACATCAAGAGGAATGGAACTGGAGGGTATTATGCTGAGTAAAATGTCAGAGAAAGACAATTAACATTATGGTTTCACTCATATGAAGAATGTAAGAACCAGAAAAAAGGATCATCAGGAAAGAGAGGGAAAACAAATGGGAAGAAATCAGAGAGGGAGACATGAGAGACTTAACTATGGGAAAGAAATTAAGGGTTGCTAGAAGGGAGGTGGGTGGGCGGCTGGGGTAACTGGGTGATGCATATTAAGAAGAGCACGTCATGTGATGAGCACTGGGTTTTAATATGCAACTGATGAATTTACTCAACTCTACATCTGAAATTAATGATGTTGGCTAATTGAATTAAGAAAAATAAACCTCCCAAAAGACAAAACTCTAGGACCAGATGGCCTCACAGACAAGTTCTATCACTTAAAAAAGAGTTAATACTCATTCTTCTGAATACTCAAAAAAAAAAAAAAAAAGAAAAGAAAGAAAAGAAAGAAAAAATGAGGAAGGAAAACTTCCAAATTCATTCTATGAGATCAGTATCATCCTGATACCAAAAACAGATAAACACACCACAAAAAAAAGAGAACCATGGGCCAATAACTCTGATGAACATAGAAACAAAAACTCCTCAACAAAACACTAGCAAACCAAATCTAACAATACATTAAAACAATCATTCACTGTGATCAAGTTGGATCTATTCACGAGAGGCAAGTGTGGATCAATATTCACAAATCAGTGTGATTTATCACACATCAACAAGATGAAGGAAAAGAACCACAGGACACAGAACATTCATTTGTAATAAAACCCTCATCAAAACGGTTCTAGAGGAAACATACCTCGACATAATTCAGGGCTTATATACCACCAGTGTCACACTTCTGCTGAAAAACAGAGATGGTTTCTCTAATGTCAGCAACAAGAGAAAAAAAAAAAAAGAAAGAAAACAAGGATGTGTACTCTCATTGATTTTATTCAACAGAGTACTGGAAGTCCTAGCCACAGTAATCAGACAACAAAAAGAAATAAAAGGCATCCAATTTAGCAAGGAAGAAGTAAAGCTTTCATTCTGCAGATGAGATGTTACTAAAGATAGAAAATCCTAAAAACTCCACCAAAAAACTACTAGAGCTGATAAATGAATTCAGGAGTATAGGAGTGCCTGGGTGGCTCAGTGGGCTGGGGCCTCTGCCTTTGGCTCAGGTCGTGATCCCAGGGTCCTGGGATCCAGCCCCACATCAGGCTCTCCACTCAGTGGGGAGCCTGCTTCTCCCCTCCTCTCTCTCTCTGCCTGCCTCTCTGCCTATTTGTGATCTGTCTGTCAAATAAATGGATAAAATCTTAAAAAAAAAAAAAAAAGCACTGTTTAGAAATCCATTGCATTCCTGTACACAAATAATGAAGCAACAGAAAATGAAATTAAAAAAACAATTCCAACTATAATTGTACCAAAAACAAAATTTCTAGAAATAAACTTGAAAGTAAACACCTGTACTCTGAAAACTACAAAACCACTGATGAAAGAAATTCAAGACAACAAAAACAAAGACATTCCTGTGTTCACGGACTATTAAAAAAAAAAATCATTAAAAAGTCTATACTACCCAGGGCGCCTGGATGGCTCAGTGGGTTAAGCCACTGTCTTCGGCTCAGGTCATGATCTCAGGGTCCTGGGATCGAGCCCCGCATCGGGCTCTCTGCTCAGCGGGGAGCCTGCTTCCTGCTTCCTCCTCTCTCTCTGCCTGCCTCTCTGCCTGCTTGTGATCTCTGTCTGTCAAATAAATAAATAAAATCTTTAACAAAAAAAAAAAAGTCTATACTACCCAAAGCAATCATTTAATATACTCCCTATCAGTATTTTTCAAAGAACTATAAAATAATAATCCTAAAATTTGTATGGAACCACAAAAGACCCCCAGAGAGTCAAACCAATTTTGAAAAAGCAGAACAAAACTGGCGGCATCACAATTCCAGACTTCAAGTTATGTTACATAGCTGTGGTAACTGAATAGTATAGTACAGCACAAAAAACAGACACATCGATAAATAAAATAGAACACCCAAAAATAAACCAACAATTTTATGGTTAATTATTCTTCAGCAAAGGAGGAAAGAATATGCAATAAGGAAAAGAGTCTTTTCAACAAATGGTGTTGAGGAAATTGGACAGCTACATGCTAAAGAAAGTAGGCCTATTTCTTAGAAGAAACACAAAAAAGAAACTCAAAACCGACTGGGAACCTAAATATGAGATGTGAAACCATAAAAATCCTAGAAGAGAACACAGACAGTGATTTCTCGGACATTGGCTGTAGCAACATTTTTCTACATGTGTCTGCTGAGGCAAGGGAAATAAAAGCAATAAAAGCAAATAAAAGTCCACTGGGACTGCATCAAAATAAAAAGCTTCTTCATGGCAAAGGATGCAATCAACAAAACTAAAAGGCAACCTACTAAGTGGAAAAATATATTTGTAAATGACATATGTGATAAAAAGGGTTAGGATCCCAGGAAGACGAACCATGAGAGACTGGACTTGGAAACAAACTGAGGGTTTTCGAGGAAAGAGGGTGGGGGAGGGGTGAGCCTGGTGGGTCTTAAGGAGAGCGCGGACTGCATGGAGCACTGGGCGTGGCGCATTAACAGTGAATCTTAGAACACTGAAAAAAGTAAAATAAAGTTAAGATGTTAGAAAAAGAACATGGCCTTCAGAATTAAAGTTTCTGGATTAAGTCATTATTTAAGGAATAACTGAGTCAATAATCATAAAGCACTTCGAACATAGTCTGGCCCAGTTTTTGCTCTGTAATGTTTAACTTAAAAAACCAGTAAGAAATATTTTCTCATTAATAACATATCTAGTCCACTTCATAGCTAATCTGCCTCAAACTCTGTTTGAGAGAGCATGTTAGCTGAGAATTTAAAAACAGACAAAAGTAAACTTATCACTTTTTTTTTTTTAATGTTGGAATTGTTCAGAAACTCTTCCATCCTTGAATGTCAGACATTTCTCTAAAAATTCTGGCCTTTTTTCTCACAATCTAATTTCTTATCCTGCACAAAGAGCTATGGGAGGTCCCTTCCATACCACGGTCTCTCTCCTGAGCCCTTCCCTCATCAGAAGAAAGTCTCTGCCATGTGAAAGTCTTCTGGGATCTGGCAGTTCCTGTCTCATTCCCCTTCCTTTTGTCTTCCCAGTTTCCCCCAGCGAGTTCCCCTGACTTGCTGACCTGAGAGCTTCGCCCTGGCACAGACTGAGCAATGTTGGCCTGCCCCAAGCAACAACTTTGTCATTGTTCTGATGACAACATTCCTACATTTGAGGTGTCAAGTTTTACGTGTGCCCAGTTTGCAGATATGTGCTCCTCATGGTATCTGTGCCAAGCTCTACACCAGTATCTACCAGCTAAACGAGTTTAATCCGAGGATGAAACTCAGCCTCAACCTGGCCTATCTCTAGATTGTTGCAGCTTAACGGACTATGGAAAGGCCTCCCAGATATTTCCCCAGGTTCCAAGTATTCACTTGCGCGAGATTGCCCATTGAAGCATGATGATGCCTACATTCCGAACAGCATGTCACCTTGGGTCCCCTACTGCCAATCGCTGACAAAAACAAAAACAAACTACTATATCCCTTGGATACTGAATTTCCACTGCTGGGCCCAGCATAGTACACCATCTGGGTATCACCTGCTTCCTACTGACGCTACCTGCTGTGAATAATCGGCCAAGTGCTACTGAATACTAAGAAACTGATTTTTGCCCCTATTTTGCCCTGTTAAAATTGTGCTAATTTCTTTACCAGTTTAACAACTGACACTTTTTATCCTCTGCTTTGCATGTGACAATATCTTTGAATTGTATCAATGTTAAACCAACCTGTTTCCATCCTGTTCTCCCAAGGTCTCTCTATTCATGCCCCTTTTTAATATTTTTCTCCAGGGGCACCTGGGTGGTTCAGTCCGTTAAGTGTCTACCTTCAGCTCAGACCATGACCCCAGGGTCCTAGGACTGAGCCCATGTTGTCGGTGTGTTCTCTGTCTGTGGGAAGCCTGCTTCTCCCTCTCCCTCTGCCTGCTGCTCTCCTGGCTTGTGCGTGAACGCTCTCCCTCTCTCTCTCTCTCTCTCTATCAAATAAATAAATAAATATTTTTAAAAAACTTTTAAAAAAATAAACATTTTCTTCAAAAAGGAAATCCTTTGTTTTTTGCAATAATCTTATCATGGCTATTAATCCTTTTTTTATGGCATTCTAGACATTCCTTATGACGTTTCATTCAGGGATTTTTCTAAACCACACAAAATTTACTTACCAACACTAAGAGAAATCAGATATCCAAACAAGTAGTGTTTTCCCTCAAAATAGTTATATGTAGGGGACTATTCAGTTATTCTAATTAAGTCATGAGTGTTCAAAACATTCTGGAATTCTTTGAAACTTACCAATTCCAGATCTTTGAACTTGTTCAAGAAGACCAAACCTATTTATAGTATTTGATCAAAAGGAAAGGTATGGCTAAACTCTTATTTCCAAAAATTAGATTCACCTACAAAGGATGAAAAATTGCTATTACTAAAGAACTTTTAAAACTTTCTTAGGCTCTAAAAGAAATTACAAAAGTTTAAAACAAATATTAAGAAAAAACATCATAAGTAAACTAAATGGATTTCAACCTTTGTATGACCTAACACAAATCTTACCTGAGGTTCTTCTTCCATATATAAAATAAAGATAATTTTCGTATTTTCTTACAGGTTATTGTAGGGATAAAAAGAGAAAATATATGACATCCCTGGAACCCATGAGGTGAATGAATATATTTATATTCATGACTTAATGCTGCAAATTAAAATAGATTCAAAACACAGCATTAAGATATACTCATTTTAAAACTGTTACTTAGCTGGAGAGCCTGGGTGACTCAGATGATTAAGCCTCTGCCTTCAGCTCAGGTCATGATCTCCTGCTTCCTCCCACTCCCCCGCTGCCTCTCTGCCTACTTGTGATCATCTCTCTCTCTCTCTGTGTCAAATAAATGAATAAAATATTTTTAAAAAACCAACAACTGTTACTTAGCTATAAAAAAGAATGAAGTCTCACCATGTGCAGTGGTGTGGACGGCACTAGACAGTATCATACCAGAGAAAGACAAATGCCTATGATTTCACTTACATGCGGAACTTAAGAAACAAAACAAATGGATTGGGGGGGGGGGGAAGAGAGGCAAAACAAGAAACGGGCTCTTTTTTTAAATGTTTTAATTTTTTTTCAGGGTTCCAAGATTCATTGTTCATGCACCATGCCCAGTGCTCCATGCCATACGTGCCCTCCTTAATACCCACCACCAGGCTCACCCAACACCCCACACCCCCTCCCGTCCAAAATCCTGAGTTTGTTTCTCAAAGTCCACGGTCTCTCATAGTTTGTCTCTCCCTCCAATTTCCCCCAATTCACTTTTCCTCTCCTTTTCCTAATGTCCTCCATGTTATTCCTTATGCTCCACAAGTAAGTGAAACCATATAATTGACTTTCTCTACTTGACTTATTTCACTCAGCATAATGTCCTCCAGTCCTACCCATGCTGATACAAAAGCTGGGGATTCATCTTTCTAACTCTTAACCATAGAGACAACAAACTGAGGGTTGCTAGAGGAGAGGTGGGCAGGAGGTAGGGTTAAATAGGTGATGGGGATTAGGAAGGACACTTGTGATGGGCATAGGTGTTGTATGTAAGTGATGAATCACTGAATTCTATACCCACAACTACTACTACACTGAATGTTAACTAACTGGAATTTAAACAAAAACCTTGGGGAAAAAAAACTGTATTTAGGACTCTGACTTGAGGATTAAGTTGACATCTTTATTTTGCAGGAGGCAAAAGATGAGAAACAAAGTTTCATTCAGAAAGATTCATTAAATTTTTTTTCATTGAAAAAACTTACACACAATGAACTGTTTTTCAAGAAACCAGTCATGTTCTGGAAAGTGAAACCTAACTCACTCCGAGTGAACAAGGAGATGGAGGGAAATTCCACAGCTCAAAGTCACAATAAATATTAACAATTCCTTTGACTCTGCAACACGGGACTTCCCCAAGGAACAGGCTGCAGGTTTTGCTGAGTCAACTATAATGTTATCCAATCAGAGTTATCGAGGGAAAGCGCCTTTACAAATAAATAGGGCATCCTGGCTCCAGATCTTCTGAGACACTCCACTGCTTAAGACTTCCTGAGCCTACTGCAGGGGAACCTCCAGTCACAGCATCATGAACCAAAGTGCTGTTCTTATCTTCTGCCTTATCTTTCTGACTCTGAATGGAACTCAAGGTAAGGAACATGAAGAGATACTTAATTTGTAAGATCAGAAATACGACTGGGTATAAATTCAATTAATTACGAGAACGGTTTATTTGCAATAGTATTACAGCCTGCCTATAAATGAAAGGTAAGTAAGAAGAGAATCCCTCTGGCAACAGAGTGGACAGTCAGAAAAGCAAATGGAATAAAACAGAGGAGGAGCAGAAGAGGAAGGGTAAGAGGACAGACAGAGAAATGTAAGGGAATGAGGAAAGAGAGGATGACACAGATACTTCTGTAGTCAACTCAGCTTAATTAACCATAAGAACTGGGCTCAGGGGTATGAATTTACATTTCACAAGTTGCAATTCCATTCTTTCATATAACCAACTAATTAATCGTTCAGAGCTGTGTTATAATGGGGTTATTCTTTCTCTGACTGACTCAAATGACACGGGGATATTGGTTCTGCTAAGCACTACCCAATCCACATTAAATGCCTAAAATGAAAACTGCACTAACCTCCCTTGCTGTCTGTACCTCTTTTTCCCACAGGAGTACCTCTCTCTAGAACTACACGCTGTACCTGTATCAAGATCAGTGATGGATCTATAAATCCAAGGTCCTTAGAAAAACTTGAGGTGATTCCAGCAAGTCAATCTTGTCCACGTGTTGAGATCATGTGAGTGAAATGCCATCTGAATATCACTTCCCTGGTTGTAATCATATATTAGAGTAGTATGATCATGCAATCAGTAAAGGGTTTTTAATGATTCTAAGACTTCTGTGTAACAAAGGTAAACATCTAGATTGAAACATAAATGTCTGATCTAAAAACTATATTCCCATCTATTTTACTGACCCAAGACTGTTTTAAATATTTTAACTCTTTCTTACTTCTACAGCGCCACACTGAAAAAGAATGGGGAGAAAAGATGCCTGAATCCTGCGTCTAAGAAAATCAAGATTTTATTGAAAGCAATTAGCAAGGAAAGGTAGGTTTGCTGTTCTTTGCAGAAGAACTGCTCTTTAAGAAATGTCAATCTGGGGAATTCAGAAATATTTGCATTGAGTTTTCCAGTGGGATCCTTGGCTTGAAAGTGTGTTTACCACCATGCCTGCCTCTACCTCGATTTACTGTTGTATGAAGATATCATCTTGTGTAGTATCAAAAGTTACCTTACCTATGTAGAACTGTCGACCCTGAGGCAGAGCTTTAACTACTCAAGCAAAGCTACTGAAATTGCCCCTACTGAATATGGTAAAAAATTACCCACTTTTTGGAGGCCTTTCTTGGCCTTAAAAAAGCAGCTCCTATAATCTACAATGACGATACAGTAGCAGTAAAGCTCACCAAACACTTTGCCTGGGGGCTCAGAATGTCCCAAGCAGAACCCAGGCTGAAGCCAGAGCCGATTGTAACACACTTTTATACCTCCTTTCTCTTCTTACAGGTCTAAAACATCTCCTTGAACAGAGAACATAACGACTATAATGTTGATAAAGATGGACCAGAAAGAGACTACCTCTGCCATCACTGTCCTGCATACGATATATGCAAGCCCTAACTGTTCCTGGATTGCAGTTCTCCTAAAAGGTGACCAACCGCTGTCACCAATTTAGCTGCTACTACTCCTTGAGGGAGGTGGACAGGTCATCCTTCTGTCCGGGCACTATAAGCTATGGTGAGGTACTGTATTTTTAGTGAACGTACCAGGTCCTAGCCCTGCTACTGACACGCTCCTCACCTGTCCCATCTTCTCAATGATATTAAGAGAGATTTCCACGTCTGGACTTCACCGAGTTCTCAGAACTTCACAAAATAGCCATAATACAATCTGCTTTTTTAAGAAAAACTTTTACTCCATGGGCTTCTACTGCTATCTTCTCCCAAGGGGCCTCATATTCTTCTAGCAGTTATATATATGCAACTCCAAATACACAGAAGAACCTAGAACTACCTGAAAATGGACATGAAAATACTATTATTTAATGAAAAGCTACAAAAGTAGAATTTTAGATATACATGTTTCCGAATTGTTTTCAGTGTTTATGGAGTAACTTGTATAACTAAATACCACATGACTGTGCAATGAAAAATGTTTAAATCTAGATATATACTCTGCATGTTATGTAAGACAAATATGCTAGATGTGTTTCAAAATTAAAACACTGTGCTCTCTTGGAGATGTTAAGAAAAACTACATAATTGTAAACAGATCAAAAAAGTAATAAAATAATAACTAAGATGAAGTGTCCGGTGGGTCATTTGACTGCGACATGTATTTCATAAAAGAATCCAATGGGCAGATGACAAATGAGTTTGAGAATTATAATATTCCTTCCAACTGCAGTGTTTGGAAAGGCCCATTACATAAGACTCCTTTGGACTGATGTGGCCTAACAGTCTTTGCCTGAGCTTCAGACCCTTATGTGGAGATGTCTCATAGACATCTGAATATCCCACAGAAACATCAAACTCCAAAATACCTCAAATTCCTTTTCCCCAGATTTATTTCTCCTCCTATTTTCAATGTCCTAGTTTAATGCCACTAGCAACCACTCAGTTGCCCAAACCTGGAAGTAATTTTAGATGACTTCTGCCTCACCTCCTATATCCAATTAGTTACTAAGGAAATATTTGCAACACATTCATAGATGGCAAATTAGTAGCATCTATGGTGCCTGCGTGGCTCAGTTGGTTAGGCAACTGCCTTCAGCTTGGGTCATGATCCCGTAGTACAGGGATCGAGTCCCACATCAGACTCCCATCTCCATGGGGAGTCTGCTTCTCCCTCTGACCTCCCCTCTCATGCTCTCTCTGTCTCTCTCACGCTCTCTCTCACTCTCAAATAAATAAAATCTTTTTAAAAAATAGTAGTACCTAGAATATATAAAGAATTCCTATGAATAAAATAGGAAAGGATAAACAGCTAAATGAAAAGTGGGAAATAGAAAATAAGGAATAAAATGCACAAGTTGAATATAAAAAATACTTAACATCACTAATAATCAGGGACTTCTGCATTCAAATCATTTTGGGATACCATCTGACACCACCAGACTGACAAAACTCTTTTAAGGTGGATAAAGACCAAGTGACAGGAAGGCTAGAGAGCAATGAGGAATACCACTCCACTGCTGGTGAAAGAGGAAACAGCTTTAACTGCTTTGGAAACCACGTTGGTATTATCTTATAAAATTTAACATGTGCAGGGGTGCCTAAGTGGCTCAGTGGGTTAGGGCCTCTGCCTTTAGCTCGGGTCATGATTCCAGGGTCCTGGGATTGAGCCCCATATCGGGCCCTCTGCTCAGCGGGGAGCCTGCTTCCCTCTCTCTCTCTGCCTGCCTCTCTGCCTACTGGTGATCTCTGTCAAATAAATAAATAAAATCTTTTAAAAAAATAAAAAATAAAATAAATAATTTATCATTTGCACACTCCATATCCTAGCAGTTCTACTACTGTGTATATACCATAGATATATTCTCGCATATGACATATATCAGAGAAGATCATGGCAACATCGTAACAGCAAAACTCCGGACACAATCTAAACGTCCATAAATCGAACAGACAAATAAATCAAGGTATATGAATCCCAAGGGATACTATACAACAGTGGAAATAAAACATAACTATCCACATCAAACATGGATGTATCTCAAAAATAATCCTGCACAAAAGAGGCATGTCACAAAAAACTATATACACTATAATTCTATTTATTATGAAGTTTTAAAACGGGCATTACACACTGGATTTAGAAGTGAAGTCATATATGATGAAATCAAGCAAAAACAAAGGAATGACTTCCATAAATTTCAGGAGGGTAACTACATCAGAAGGTGAGAAATGAGTGCAGTACAGGAGGAACACATAGGAGGCTTCTGAATTATGGTAAAGTTTTATTTTTGATTAGATGGTGAGATTAGGTGATAAGCTTAGGTGGTACATGAGAATTTGTTCTTTAATCTACAAATTTTTATCTACAAATTTTTAATTTATCTATAAATTTTTAATTTCTTTGAATTCATTAAAGATCACAAATACATGGAGATTAAACAACATGCTACCAATGAATGGGCTAAACAAGAAATAAAAAAATAAATGAAAACAAATGAAGATACAACTGTGCAAAACCTCTGGGATGCAGCAAAAGTGGTCCTAAGAGGGAAGTATATAGCAATAGAGGCCTACATCAAGAAGCAAGAAAAACCTCAAATAAAGAGCCTAACCCTACACCTAGAAGAGCTAGAAAAATAACAACAAATGAAGCCTAAAGTCAGTAAAAGGAAAGAAAACAATAGACTAGAGCAGAAATAAATGATATAAGAACTAAAAAAGAAAAAAGAACAGATTAATGAAAGGAGATCATTCTTTGAAATTAATAAAACTGATAAACCTCTGACAAGACTTATCAAAAAGAAAAAAGAAAGGACCCAAATTAATAAAATCACAAAGGAGAGAGGAAAAATAACAACCAACAGAAATACAATTAAGAAAATATTATGCAAAACTTCATGCCAATAGGACAACCTAGAAAAAAAAAATGGATAAATACCTAGAAATGCATAAACTACCAAAATTGAAATAGGAAGAAATAGAAAACTTGAAAAAACCCATAACCTGAGAAGGAACTAATCAGTAATTAATAATCTTCCAACTAACAGAAGTCCAGGGCCAAGAAGCTTCATGGGCGAATTTTACAAAACATGTAAAGAAGAAGTGGGGCAGGCCTGGGTGGTTCAGTTGGTTAAGCGTGGCCTTCAGCTTAAGTCATGATCCCAGAGCCCTGGGATGGAGTCCCACATGGGTCCCCTACTCAGTGGGAAGCCTGCTTCTCCCTCTCCCTCTCCCTGTCCTATGCGCATGTGCGTGCATGCTCTCTTTCTCTCTGTCAAATAAATAAAATCTTAAAAAAAAAAAAAAAAGAAAAGAATACCTATTCTTCTCAAACTACCCCAAAAAATAGAAAACAAAGGAAAACTTCCAAATTCATTCTGCAAGGCCAACAATATCCCGATACCAAAACCAGATAAAGACATCACTAAAGACGGCACCTGGGTGGCTCCGCTGATTAACTACCTGCCTTCAGCTCGGGTCATGATCCCAGAGTTCCAAGATCAAGCCCCTCATCGGGCTCCCTGCTCAGCAGGGACTCTGCTTCTCCCCCGCCCCTCACCCTGCTCTTGTGCGCACGTGTGATTCTCTCCCTCTCTAATAAATGAAATCTTTAAAAAAAAAAGGGGGGGGGGCTTAACTAAAAAAGAGAATTATAGGTCAATATCCTTGATGAGTGCAGATCTAAAAATTCTGAAAAAATAGTAGCAAACCAAATCCAACAATACACTTTAAAAAATCATTCAACATGATCCAATGGGACTTACTCCTGGATTGCAAGGGTGGTTCAATACTTGCAAATCAATCAGGGTGCCTAGGGGGCTTAGTCGGTTAAGCATCCAACTCTTGATCTCAGCTCAGGTCGTGATCGCAGGGTCATGTGTTCAAGCCCCAAAGTGGGCTCCAGGCTGGGGGTGGAGCCTACTTAAAAAATAAAATATCTGCAAATCAATCACCTATGATACACCACATAAATAAAAAGAACCACCATATGAACATTTTGATGCAGAAAAAGCATCTGACAAAATACCTACTCAAGCTAAAAACCCTCAACAAAGTTGAGTCAGAAGGAACATACCTCAACATAATAAAGGCCTTATATGAAAAACCCAGAGTTAATATCATCCTCCATGGAGAAAAACTGAAAGCTTTTCCTCTACAGTCAGGAAAAAGACAGGGATGTCCACTCTAACCATTTTTATTCAACATAGTACTGGAAGTCAAGCCACAGCTATCAGACAACAAAAAGAAATAAAAGGCATCCAAATTGACAAAGAAGTCGTCAAAATTTCACTATTTGTAGATAACATAATACTATACACCAAAACCAGAAAGACTCCATGGAAAAACTGCTAAAACTGATACACGAATTCAATGAAGTCAGAGGATACAAAATCAACACATGGAAATCTGTTGCATTTTTTAAAATTTTATTTATTTATTTGACAGACAGAGATCACAAGTGGGCAGAGAGGCAGGCAGAGAGAGAGGAGGAAACAGGCTCCCCGCTAAGCAGAGAGCATGATGTGAGGCTCGATCCCAGGACCCTGAGATCATGACCTGAGCCAAAGGCAGAGGCTTAACCCACTAAGCCACCCAGGTACCCCAATCTGTTGCATTTTTAAGACTTACATTTATTTGAAAGAGAGCACATGCTCACACACGTGAGTGGGGGGGGGGGGGCAGAGGGAGAAGGAGAAGCAGAACCTCCCATATCCCTGGCTGAACAGGGAGCCCTATGTGGGACTCAACCCCGGGACTCTGAGATGATGACCTGAGCCGAAGGCAGACACCTAATCGAATGAGCCACCCAGGCACTCTGATCTGTTGCTGGAATGAAACAACAGAAGAAAAATTAAAGAATCAGTCTCATTTACAATTGCACCAAAAACCATTAAGATACTTAGGGAATAAACCAAAGAGGTAAAAGATCTATACTCCAAAAAGTATAAAACCACGATGAAAGAAATTCAAGATTACACAAAGAAATGGAAAGATGTTCCATGCTCATGGATTAGAAGAACAAATATTATTAAAATGTCCATACCACCCAAAGCAGTTTACACATTTAATCCCTCTCAAAATCCCACCAGCATTTTTCAAAAAACTAGAACAAATAATCCCAAAACATGTATGGAATGACAAAAGACCTCACATAGCCAAAACAACCTTGAAACAGAAAAGAAAAGGCATCTGGGTGGCTCAGTCAGTTAAGCATCTGACCTTGGTTCAGGTCATGATTTCAGGATCCTGGGATAGGGTCCCACATAAGGGTCCCTGGTCAGCAGGGTGTCTGCTTCTCCTTCTCCCTCTGCCCCTCCCCCAAGCTCATGCTTTTCTCTCTGTCTCTCAAATAATTAAGTAAAATCTTTTTTAGAAATATTGTATAGAGGGCATCTGGGTGGCTCAGTGGGTTAAGCCTCTGCCTTCAACTCAGGTCATGATCTAAGAGTACTGGGATCAAGTCCTGCATCAGGCTCTCTGCTGAGCAGAGAGCCTGCTTCCCCTCTCTCTCTGCCTGCCTCTCTGCTTACTTATGATCTCTCTCTCTGTCAAATAAATAAAAATAAATCTTAAAAAAATACTGGATTTAGTATTCAAAAGTTTTCAAAAGTATTCAAAAGTTTAATAGATATTAAAAATTCTTATCACAAAAAATATTTCTAACTATGGATAATGACTTACTATGGATAATCATTTCACAACATACATAAACATCAAATTATGTTATACACCTAAAAAGAACAATACTTTATATCCATTATATGTCAATTAAAAAAATTTGGAGAAAAAAATTAAAATCTAATGCAATACCAAAAAAAGAGAAGGGAGAGCATGCTAAGAGTGCTGCAATATTCTGATATATAATAGAGAAATACAGTACATACATAACCATTACTATGGAACCCTTAACTAAATCATTGGAAAAATATGAAGTGGCAAAATTTCTCCTTCCTGCTCTCTCATTTATTTTTCCTGACCCCTAAGTCTACCCAAAAGGTCCCCTATTTTATTGCCTACAGTCAACTAATTTTCACAAAGGCGTTAACCAATAGAGATGTAAAATGCTCTCTGTTCAAAAAGCATAGCATTAAAAAAAAAGCATAGCATTCATTTAACAAATATCTATTGCATCCACTACATACCAAGTTATAAAAATGAATATATCATGTGTTCCTAAGTTACTATCAGTGAGAGAGATAAAGGTAAATAAATTTGAACAGAAAAAATGCTGTAGACTGAAAAATTTGCAAATATATAAGAAAAGAGAAAATTAGGAAAGCCTTTCTTGGGAAAGTATAATGGGGATCTGGAATTTAAAAGATGCATTATATCTGACAGGTAAAAGGAAAAAAATGAACTCTAGCAGAGGAAAGAATATGATCAAAGACAAGAAAAAATATGTGTTTTCAACTTGAAATAATATAAAATTAGAGATAGTAATACTGTGGAAAATGATGGAGAGACAAGACGTAGATTATGAAAGGGTTTTTTTTTAAGATTTTATTTATTTGTCAGAGAGAGAGACTGCGTGCACAAGCAGAGGGAACAGTTGGCAGAAGAAGAAGCAGGCTCCCTGCTGAGCAAAGACCCCCCGATGTGGGACTTGATCTCAGGACCCTGGGATCATGACCCAAGCTGAAGGCACTCAGTGGACTGAGCAACCCAAGTATCCAAGCCTTTTTTTTTTTGGCTAAGCATGCCATCACCATTGTATATTTATAAACTATTTACATGTTATAAAACATACCCAAAATATAACATATAAGATTGTTAGACTATGCTGTAGTACTAAACCTCCCAAAATATTAAAGACCTAACACAATGAAAGCTTATTTTTTGTTCACACAAAGTTCCACGTAGGTTGGCAAGCTTCTATGTTGACTCAAGAATACAGTCTCTCTCTCTCTCTCAGTTGAAGATTGCCATGAAAGGAAATACAAGGATGGAAGTGGCTTACTGGCTTGAAAATGCTGCACTCCATACTACCTTGTTCAGCACAAGGTATTGCCTTATCTAATCACAACAAGGGATAGAAATTGTAAGAGAAATTGTATTTGTCTCTGCCACAGCTATGTAATTTTTAAATGAGTTTTTTAATTGTAAGGCAAAAAAACAAGGCTAATGAGGAAATCTAGCTCAGAAAAAGTAATCTACACAGATATTTTTTTAAAAGTCTAAAAATAGAGAAATTAAATCAGAGATGAAGAATTCCTTTTCTAGTTAAAAGATCATCATGTGTAGATGTAAGTAAAATTTGAGGTACACAGTGAAAAAATGGACACATCTACTGTAATACAGTCATGTTATTTTGTTTTTTAAGATTTATTTGTTTTAAGGAGAGGAGGAGAGTACGCACATAAGCAGGGAGAATGGCAGAGGGAGAGAGAAAATCTCCAAGCAGACTCCCCCACCTGCAACTCACTGAGCACAGAGTCCATGTGGGGCTCTATCCCAGGACCCTGGATCATGATCTGAGATGAAATCAAGAGTTGGCCACCCAACCAGCTGAGCCGCCCAGGTGCACCTCTATAGTCATGTTACATATCTGAGGGGCAGAATCTCTTTTTTCTAGGGAAATACACGATGCACAATGATCTCTATATTGCAACATGATCTAAGAACATGGCTTTAAGGATAAGGAAAAAAATGATTATAATTGTGTCTCTTGATTTTGTCACGGTATACTTAGGTAATTCACTGTTCGTATCTGGAACTTGGCAACTACCATTATTCTCACTCTACTCAGGGGCTAGCTGAGAACCTCAATAAAGCACTAAAAATATGACAGTAATTACTCTGATGATTCTCAACAAGTAATTAAAGTCGGCCTGCACCTCTGTCTTCTCACCTATATAACCAGAAATAGAAATCCTCCAGAAATGTGAGCAAAATAACAGCCAATAATTAGGTAAAATTCTATATCTAGATGATAGAATTATAGGTGATTTTTACTTTTTACTTTATTTTCCATATTTTCTACAAAGAACATTTTCACTTTCTAATAAGAAAAAAATTAAAGCAAAAGAAAACCAACTGTCTAAGACAGTAAGTGTTAATCTTAAGGGCTAGGATTTATGTTCTCATGACCATGAAATTATTGAACTCCGAGAAAGATCTGAACTGAAAACAGAACTATATATATCATATATATCTCATACGCGTGTGTGTGTGTGTATCTCTAAACTTTTGTCCAATGCTAGATTAAAATTTAATTGCTTATATTAAAAAATCATTAAACCACTACTGGATATATTTCAGGTCACTAAATAATAATATGTCATTATTAGTCTCCCTCCTCACCCTCTTGCCAGCTATCATTTATTCTCTACACAACAGCCAGTAATACTTTTAAAACACAAATGAGATTATAGATCCCCTGGTCTCAGCCTTTCAACAGTATACAGTCTGTAAAGTGCTACATAAATTTCCCACATCATTCCTACTGTTTCCCTTTCACGGCTCCATTCTAGCTATACAGCCTCCTACTGGTTCTTAAGCACAATAAACACATTCCCATAGCATATTCCTTCACTTTATCCAGGTCTCTACTCAAATTATCACCTTCTCGGAGAAAGCTTTCCTCACCGATCTATTGAAAATAGCACTACTGGGACACTTGGGTGGCTCAGTTGGTTGAGCAGCTGCCTTCGGATCAGGTCATAATCCCAGCGTCCTGCGATTGAGTCCCACATCGGGCTCCTTGCTCAGCAGGGAGCCTGCTTCTCCCTCTGCCACTGCCTGCCATTCTGTCTGCCTGAGCTTGCTTGCACTCTCTCTGACAAATTTAAAAAAAAAAAAAAGAAAAAGAAAAGAAAATAGCACTGCTTCTATCATTCTTGATCAATCACCATCTGTAAACATAGTATGTATTTTGTCATGTCTTTATTCTCTATCTCCATGAAGGTCTGTAAGAGCAGAAACTATACCTGTCTTATTTGCTACTTATTGTTGGTACCTACAAGAGTACTAGACACATAATAATGCTCAATACTCACTTAATGAATAAAAAAGTTACTCGCATTTGCCATAGCTAGAATCCTTTGGAAACATACTCGCTCCAAAGACAGGACAACTTTCCAAAGACTTTAGATACTTCTTGAGTCTTAGGAGAAACTAAACTTGGAAATAAAGAGAAGCTTACTAGTCTTGTTGAATCACCACACAAGCAAAGAAGTAATGATGACCTTCTCCCATTACAATATCCAACATGTGCACTGGCAAACTGTTTATTGGACTATGAAGTCCCGTGGGAAGAGAATTAAGGTTTTAAGCAGGGGCTTATCTGACTTTCAAAAATAAAAATGTTTCAAAACTAAGTTTAATGCTTTAATAGCAGCAACAGCTGTTCAGAGGAGGGGAAAGTCCCTCCCACCCTGAATTTCATCCTGTAAGATAATTCTTTCAAAAAAAATTAAAAAAAAAAAAAACCAACCTTGTTATTTTCACTTGACATAGAGAAGAGCATGTTGTTTACATATTATGCAACATTTTCCCAGGACACTCAAATCTAATTAAAGCCAGAATAGCATGGCTATCTCATTTTCTAGGCACAGATGCAGGAAACTCCCTTAGTTAACTTTAGAATGGGAAAGGAGGAGAAAAGAAAAAGGGGAGTTGAAAAAAGCTTAACATCAATCTGAATTTAAGAATTAAAGAATCTGCAATGCTGCTATTCCCAGACCAGATCATCCTGGGATGTGTCATTTTTAGAGATCAACTACTTCCCTAAAATTATAAGCAAAATGAATATATACATGTATTCATAGTTTTTACCAGACTCTCAGAGTTCTATAACCTCGACCGTATCAGTTTGCAGAGCATTCATCTCAGCCATAGCGTTACCAATATACTACTTCATATCTGGGAAATCCTGCATGCAAATTATACTGAAAATACTTGGGTCAGTGTGGGGATTATTTAAGAAACCTAAGCTGACCTCAAAGATCTGGGCCCTGAAGAAGACACTTGTGGTTATTTCCAAGGTATTCCTAAAATTTCCAAGACCATCTGGCCTATTTGATTAATCAAAATAACATCCCCCCTTTTTAACCTCTAGGACCACTCAGGCAAAAACTTTGTGATTAGAAATTAAAGACCTCCTTTAAATTATTATATGAGATGAAAGGGAAATATTCCTAGAATATTCCCAGTTGCAATGAAGTTCAACTTAATAATTACTGTGCACTTACTAATCAAGATCCACTGGCACAAAAACAAGACATGGTACCTGGCCTCAAAATTATAAAAATCTAGCTGAAGGAACAAAACATGTATATAAAACAAATGTCACCACCAACAAAAGATAAGAAATACTAATACTCAGATTAAGTGGTATTTGTAAATAAAACAGGTGAAAAAGAATTATATTATGTTGGAAGTAACAGATGTGTTGAGCATAGCAGAAATATGTATTAAATCAGACAAACATGTAATATCACTAAAATCCTGTACGGGTATAAAACAAGGTAAAGTTTTAAAGATAAAATTAAACAATATTTATATTCTTACAATCATAACCCTAACCCTAACCCTAACAGAAATCAAAATTATAACTTGCCTAAATGGAATAAAGGGTAAAAGCAAGACTAAACCATGAATGTGCCACTCTATACTGTGTAGGTAATAGAACTTCTCTTCTTGTCAATGATATTATAAGAAAGTTCCAGGAACATCTGGGTGGCTCAGTCGGTTAAGTCTCTGACTTCAACTCAGGTCCTGACCTCAGTGTCCTGGGATGGAGCCCTGCAGCGGGCTCCCAATCAGCAGGCAGTCTGCTTCCCCTCTCCATCTGTCCCTCCCCCTGTTGCCCCCCCACCTCTCTCTCAAATGAATAAAATTTTTTGGAAAAGGAAAGAAAAAATAAAATTCCATGCAGCAATGAAGTCAACAATAAGTAGGGACGGAATAATATGTGATCTACCTAGCCCTGCCTTAATAGTTCTAGGGAGGAGCTTGGAAAACTTCTGGGCAATCAACAAGAATAGTCCTGTTAAAAAGCAAATTGAGGAACACTGAAGTTGTTAAAAGTTTATTTGAGCATACATCAATTCAAACTGGGTAGCGCCAAACCAAAATGCTTAGGAACATTCCATAGACAGAAGCTCAGGAAGAAGTTTTTATAAAGAAGATGTAGAGGCAAATCAAGGAAATTATCTGATTGGCTATAACTTTTGCAATTGCCGTATTTGGGAAAATCTAGTTGTCTGTGATTGGTTGTTCTTAAGTTTAATTTTCTGAGATTCAAGTGCATTGGCTCCAGCTCAGACTTTGATTTGCTTGCACAGACTTCCAAGCAACATCAATTTAACAACCTCCTTGTTTATTTACTTCAACAATCCATAATGAAATCATCAATTACAAGTTATAAAAAATTATACTAAACATATTGCTCATGAATTTAGGTCTTAAAGAGCAATTATATCTCCTGATGATGGGTAATCAATACAAATAAATGAAATTTATATGGATATATGTTGTCTTGCCTAATCTCATCAATGCTCAATCATTACCCAGAAGGAACACTAATGAGAATAGGGTAAGATGATCAACATTATAAATGCTGAAATAAGTTTAAAATTATTCAGGAAAGGGATAGATGACCTAAAATTGTAGTATATTCAGGGAAGATCTGACAAAGGAAGCAGAATGTGTAGCTGACTGCTCAAAGTAACTTCACTCTAAGTGAATCTCTTATTGAGGAGCATGCAGAACTTCAGCTTAGCCAGGAAGCAAGAATCACAGAATCAGCATTACAGATATACAACATCCCTCTACACATACAGACTTCTGTAAACAGTTCAACATACTTATGACACTAAGACAATTATGTAGCTTGGAGAGAAAGGAGGATTGAGGAAAAAAGATACTAGAAACATTAAAATCCCAAGTCACAGACCTCAGACACTAAAAGTATACCATATATGTGTATAATATATACATGTTTTTGTTTACTTATTCCAAACATATATGTAAGCAAAAACTAAATTGGAATTATACATTTTTAGTAAACAGAAATTAGTATTATCATGTCTACCTCTAGCTAAGTCACTCAAAATAAACACTTACAAAATAAGAATGAATTATTTTCAACAAACGACATGCAAGACACCAGAAAGCCTAATTAACAAATACCACAAAACTAAAGAAAAAAGTAAAATAGAACAGATCCACAATGGCAGACATCATAACAGGAGTTGAAAATGTTAGAGCACAATTTTCAACTGGGAGCACAACCACGATTCCTACCAGGAGAAGTACGTTTAATCTTTTCAGTGAATGCCAAATGTAGTTTGAAAATGCACATTCAATTCTGTAATTTGAAAAACAGTAACATTATTTTTGTAACTAAGAACTACAAAAAATAAAGCTTATACAATCCTCATGACTGAAAGATTCTCAGAAAATAAAACAAAGTGTTTGGAATAAACTTTCTTATTAATGCTACACATTAACATTCATTTGTTACAAACATAATAGGCACATCTAAACTCAAAAGAACTACATTTTATTTTTTAAAGATTTTATTTATTTGACAGAGATTACAAGTAGGTGGAGAGGCAGGCAGAGAGAGGAGGAAGCAGGCTCCCCGTGGAGCAGAGAGCCCGATGTGGGGCTTGATCCCAGGACCCTGGGATCATGACCTGAGCTGAAGGCAGAAGCTTTAAACCACTGAGCCACCCAGGTGGCCCCATTTTATTTTTTAAATATTTTGTTTCATTAAAAATTTTTTTAAAGATTGCATTTATTTAGAGAGTACATGAACACCCGGGTGTGTTCAAGGCAGGGAGGGGCAGAGAAAAAAGGAGAGAGAGAAACCTCCAACAGACTCTGCACAGAGCTCAGAGCCCTATCCAGGGCTCAGTCACATGACCCTGAGATTACCACCTGAGCCAAAAGCAAGAGTTAGACACTTAATGGACTGAACCACCAAGGTACCCCTCCTTTATTAAAATTTAAAGAACAAAAATAATATGTGAAACAATGAAAGATTTATAAAGAAAAAATTCACCTCTCCTTCTTTCATTGTTGCCAATGTTGAGACCCTTCCACATCTCTTCCCCCAGTCACACTAACATTCCATACATACACACGTGTGAAAGTTAGGATTCTCAATGTATAAAAAGGTTAAGAGTAAGTACAAGACAAAGTGTCCTACCCACCCACCCCCGACTTTTTTTTAATTGTACAGGAAAAAAATGTATGAAGTACATGGTTTTATTAGGGTTCTTTCAGTTGCAAGATACAAAAACCCACTTAAACCAGTTTAAGCAAAAATGGGGAATTTATCTTGCATGTAAACTACAGAAAGTGGGGCGAGGGGGTGGAGAGCCCGTGTCAGGGATGGAGGATTGAAAAATCCAAACATCCTCAGGTCTTTGACTTTTTCTCTTCTCCTTTTAATTCTACAGTCTTTCTGTCTCAAGGAAGTTGATTTAATTTCCTTGAGAAAACTGGAACCATAGCTACTTGCAACTCTATGCAATCTTTCATTAAACCACTTGAAAAAAATTTCCTTCCAGCTCCAATGAGAAGAAATCCTGTGACACAAAGTCTGCAACCAAAAATATTTTAGGGATGAGTGCTAGAGAGCCAAAATAACTGCAGGTCAGGAATGGCTTGAGTGAAATTAAGAGGAGACCTATTTAGTGATCTGGGAAGCCTGATGAGTTAGGAAAATGGTTTAAGGAAGAACTATCATTGGTTTTTAATCCTGCTTTTACTAGATGTATGTCCCTGAAAAAAAAAATGAATTTCTTCATCACTAAGGTTATTATCTGCTTTTTTTTTTTAAAGATTTTATTTGAGACACAGTAAGACTGAGAGAGAGCATGCATGGCATAAGTATAGGGCATATGGAGAGAGGGAAAGAGAGAAGCAGATTCCTGCTGACCAGAGAGCCTGACATGGGACCACATGGGATCATGACCTGAGCCAAAGGCAGATATGTAAACAGCTGAGATCCAGACACGCCTATTATCTGCTTTTGGGGCATGAAGCTTGTTGGGGGGGGGGGGGCAAATCGAGTGAGGTAACCATGTAAATACAGGACACAGGTGTGAGATAATATATTTTATTTTAAAATCAAGGTTTGTTTTTGTGTGTGTGTGTGGTGCTAGAGTACATTACAAAGGGATTTTTAGTTCCCAAAAGCTAAGTTTTGTTGTATTGCTATTTCCTCTATTTCATGACTTGTAGATCTCCTGGGCTCTAAAAGGTAGAAAATAAGCACATTTTCAAAATAATACCATTTAATACTAACCTGAAGTACCACTGAGTGATGAGATAAGAAGGGGATGGTTCCTAGGTTGTAAACATGGATATGTAGAAAAAGGGAACAAAATCTTCCCTTATTTCAGGTATGAATTAAGTATACTTTGCAAAGCCTGAGATGTAATGTCCTCATTTTAAGAGAAGATATACAAAAGTAACATTTGGAATTCAACTTTGATTCAGGTCTCAAAGAGAACTACCTGAAATCTACTTCAAATAAATTTTACCCTAACACACATAAGCAAGTTTGTGTGTTGTTCTATTTCTCTTGACCTACATTTATAGATATGGCAATTAGCTGACCACAGAGACATTGAAATGAAAACTTCATTAACCACACAAAACAAGGAATACATACTTTGCAAAAAATATTTCGGAAAGTCACCAATAGATGGTTCCAGAGGTCAAAAAGCGAAATCAACAATCCCTGAAGATTGAGAGAATCAGATTTCTAGAGTTACCACAATACTCAATGTCCAGTTTTCAGCAATAAAAACTCACAAAGCATAGAATGAGACAAGAAAGTACTGCCCAATCAAAGGGAAAAAACTGACAGAAAATCATTCCTGAGGAAGTCCATTCACCGGACCTACCGAAGACATTAAGGTGACTGCCTTAAACATGCTCAAAGAATAGAAGGAAACTGTAAAAATGATGTGTGAACAAAATGAGAACACCAATAAAGAGACACAAATTATAAAAAGGAACCAAATAGAAATTCTGGAGCTGGTAAGTAGAAAACTGAAAAGAAAAATTCTCTAGAGAGATTCATCAGCAGTTGTGAGCCAGCCAAAGAAAGAACCAGCAATGTGAAAATAAGACAACTGAAAATATTGAGTCTGAGCAGCAGAAAGAAAAAAAAAAATGAAGAAAAGTGAACAGAGCCTAAAGGACTTAGAATACCATCAAATGAACCAATATACTCATAATACAAGGCCCAGAAAAAGAAGAAATAAAAAGGAGCTGAGAAAATACCTGCCTAAATGACAGAAAACATCCCAAATATTATGGGCTGGGCTACATGAATCCAAACATCCAAGAAGCTCAATGAACTCCAAGAAGGATAAACCCAAAGAGATCTACCCAATAGTTAAATGAGCAAAACTGAGAGACAAAGAATTCCAAAGAGGATTCAAGAGAGAAGGGTCTCCTCGCGTATAAGGGATCTTCAATAAGATTACAGCCAATTTCTCATCAGAAATGACGGAGGCCAGAAAGAATAGGATTACATATTAAAGATGACGGAAGGAAAAAAAATCTGTCAACCAAAAATTCTGTATCTGGCAAAACTACCTTTTAAGAATGAAAAAGAAATGATGACATTTCCAGATAAACAGAAGCTAAGTAAGTTCAATACCATCAGACTTGCCCCACAAGAAACATGAAATGGTGTTCTTTAGGCTAAAATGAAAGGACACTAGAGAGTAAACTGAAGCACTATGAAGAAATACAGAAAAATGGTAAAAGTACATAGTGAAGAAGAAGAGAGAAGAGGAACAGGAAAGGGAGAAGGAAGGATGGAAGGTAAAGATGGAGGAGGTAGAGGAGCTGCCACTGCCAAGGATATATTGCTGGTTAGAGAGCCAACATGGAGATTTCTTGGGCCAATTAATACCTGAGCTATACTGCTGGGGAAAGAGGCCACAAGGAGGTGGCCTGTGATACTATTTTAACTGTCCAGCACAGGAAAAGGAAGCAAAAGAAAGGAAAGTATATCTATACATTACAGAAATAAACAGATATCAATATTATGTAGAAAGGAAAAACTTCTAAACATTCAAGGGCAAAAAATTAAGATAAAAAGAAGGCAATGAGCCTAATGCTATTAAATACAGATGAGAATGGAGGGTCAATGAAATTTTTATTCACTGGGTGGTGGAAGTATAAACAGTACACATTAACTATACACACACACTATGAACTGGCAATTCTACTCCTAATAATACACTCAAAAGAAACACATATATATGTGCACCAAAAGATATGTACAAAAACATTCATAACAGCAACTCTCAGTTTAGCCCAAAAGGGGAAAAATATCAAAATATCCATTAGCTCAATACACACTTTGTGGTAAGTCATGCAACAGAATTCAACAGAGCAATTAAAATGAAACTTCTCAGGTGCCTGGGTGGCTCCATTGATTAAGTGACTGCCTTCAGTTTCAGGTTCTGATCCTGGAGTCCCAGAACTGAGTCCCACATTGGGCTCCCTGATCAGCAGGGAGTCTGTTTCTCCTGCTGACCTCTCTCCTCTTGTGCTCTCTCTCTCATTCTCTCTCTTTCTCTCAAATACATATTTTTTTAAATGGAACTCCTCCATCATGACATAGATGAATCTCAAAAACATTAAGTCATAAAGATAAGACACTAAGTAGGACATACCTAATGTCATTTATATAGTTCAAAAATAGGCAAACTAATTTAGGATACATCTTTGGGGAGGAAGGAAATGCTACAGCCAGGCTACTGACAGTGAAAACCCAGAGTCATGATGCTGGTATACGTTACTGTACACATACATATTTTCCCCCTGTATATAGGCTGTATGAGTTACTAAGGCTGTCACACAAAATACCATAGATTGAGCAACCTGAGCAACAAATTTATTTTCCCACAATTCTGGAGACTAGAACTCCAAGATCAAGGAGTCAACAGAGTTGGTCTGTTTGTGAGACATCTCTCCTTGCTTTGTTGATGGCCCTCTTCTCCCTGTGTCTTCACATGGTCTTCTCTGTACATGTCTGTGTCCTAACCGTTCTCATAATGACATCAGTCATAATGGATTGGGGTTCACTGTAATGACCTCATTTTAACTCAGTTACCTCTTTACAGATCCTGTCTCCAAATACAGTCATTCTGAGGTACTGGTAGTTAGAACTTCAACATATCATTTTGAAAGAACACAATTCAGCTTAGAACATGCAATATACTTCAACAAAAATTACGTAAGAAAAGACAATTAAATTTAAAAAAAAAGAACCTTTAACTGAAAATGAATTAAAGCTTCCTATTCAAAATATGTAAAGAACTGACTTACATGCATAAAGTCAATACTCTGACCCCATTTGACATGTGATTTTGAGAAGACAGAAGATGCAGGTACTAAGCCAAGACAAACTAAAAGCTCAATAAGAAACTGAAATAAACACTGATCTCAGGTGCCAAGTTTCACACATTAAATAAACAAAAGTAAATACAAATGACAAAGGAATTGGGAAACGTACATCTACATACAGACAGGGGCATTACAAATAATCAGTCAAAATGCTTTAGAAAATATAAAAATGTTTTTATCCCTTGTCTCTATGCTTCCCAAAAAGGAAAATATTCCAAAAAAGTAAAATCTTTGAAAAATTGAATTAATGAAATAGAAACAACTCCAACAGAAGCAACTCCAATGGTCAGAGAATAGACTACAAATATAAAAAAGCCATTCTTAAAATATATAAACTATGTAAATATAAGGAAATGTTTATGTAAAAAAAGACTAAATATATTGCTTAGTGACAAGGGTCTGATGTGGATATAAGTGTACCTATGTGTTTCTGAATCTCCTCACCTCACTCCCTTGGTCAAAATGCTTGAAGGTTTGCTCTCGGCATAGGGATTTACAAGGCCCTTCATCCTCTGGTTGCTGCTGTATTCCCAGCCTTATTTCTCACCACTCCAGTTTTAGCACTGTACCCTTCACCCTTACCATAGTTCCTAACAGACTCCAAATTTTGGCATCCTTTTCTTCACTCCTCCTGCACAAAATGCCTCCCCACCACCTTCTTCTAGTAATAAATTCCAACCAACTCTCACTTCCAGACCTAATTCAACCAGAGCTGTGACATTTTCTGCACCTCTAATAACTGAGTACAATCCTTTATTATACCACTTCTACAATAATCACTAATTTAAATGCCACTTTCCCCCTACTCAACTGTGAGCTCTTTGAGGGCAGAGATTATTGTTCATATCTGTGTCCTTAAAAGCTTCGTAAATGAAATAAATGCATGATAAACACTAAATTAAGGGTCTCAAGAATATGGACTTTTTTCTTGAAAGTTACCTAGATAAGGAATTTTAATGCAAATCACTTTAAATAAATACGGTTTTTAAAGCAAAATATTTTCTCCCTCTTCAGGATAATTTTTCTTCAAATCAGGCAGCAGCTTCTTAATAACTATGGTAACATGTCATCAGCCTATCACAGAGCAAAAATGTTGTCACTATCTGCATTCAGCCACAGCTGTCCTTTAAGTGGTGTCCTAACGTTCCCTGTCAGCATAGTTCATTAACAGATTTAACCTAGTCCTTCAGCTTTAGAGAAAAGATACAAGCCAGGAGGCCTGATACAAGATCAGTAAAAGAAGAAACTTTCTCTTCTGTTATCTGAGACGTGGACAGGACTTGCAACCCCACACAACTAGGACTTGCCTGCAGACACCTTAGCATAGTTTGGAAGGAAGGAAGGACTCTTTGCATGAGGAAAAAAGAAAAAATAAAAATCGGAAGGCTACGTAGGGGCTTCTGAGACTTTCAAGAAATACAGCCTTTTCAAGTCAGCATCCTTTAACACTGGCAATCGGGGCCGAGCGAAGGGGAAGTCCACCCTGTAAGAAATCCGAACAGGCCTGGGGATTTCATTTTGCAAGAAACTTCCCCTTTCACAAGTAAAAGGAAGGTCTATTTTCACTGTGACAGAGTCTGTACAACCGTCCCTAATTCAACCGACCACACTAATCCCACAACCAAACAGGGCGAAAGGGGGAAGTCCGGGACACACGGGAAGACACAAGCGAGCCCTGGAGAGTGACATCAGCGCTGGGCTCCCTGGGGAACAGGAACTGCTGGGAGCCAAGCAGCTTCAGGCCACGTCCAAAGGGAAAGTGAGAATCTGTCGCTGATTCCAAAGTGCTGAGGATCCTTGGCTCCTCTCCCGGCCTGTGAGAAGCGCCCGCAACATCCTCTCGCCGGGTTTCTGTTTCTCCTAAAAGCCCTATCTGGCCATAAACGCTCGTCGACAGGATTTTCTCGGTCCTGCCCAGACAGGAAAGCGTTCTCAGAGCTTTCAGGCGACTTCCAAAGGGCAGCCTGGGAAACGAGGACCGCGCGGCCTGGCCGGAGGGCCGCGGCCCCCGCCTCCGTCCGCTCCCACAGGTCACGCCAGCCTGCGCATGCCCGGGACGGAACGGTCCCCGCCGCGCAGCGGGGCCTCCAGCACCCACCCCACCCCCACCCCCGTGTACTGAACGAGGGGGGCCTTCCGTGGCTCCCAACTGACCCCTGCACCTCCATTCTCTCGTCCCAAAGGCCTTCTCCGGTCACTACACACTGTGGTCGAAGGACCCCACGAAGCCTCGCCGGGCAGCCCCCGACCCGATATCCAGGCCCTCCTGGCGTCCACCCAAGCCTCGTGTGGAAACTGCAAACCGGCCCCGCGCCCGGCGTCGTCCCCTCCCGCCTAAAGAAACAGCCTCCGGAGCGGGAGGCCGTGGACCGGACGCGGACAGAGAGCAGACATCCGAGGAGCGCGGCCACTACCTTTCTCTCAGGGCGCTCCTCCGGCCGGATCAGCGCGGGCAGCACGAGAACCCAGCAGCGGCGTGAGCGGCGCCTGTAGCGTCCCCACTGAAAGTTCTGGAAGCCGGCTGGTGGGCATGCGCAGTGCGCACATCTCGGCCCCCAGGGAAGTCAGCTGGTCCCCTCCCCCCCTCCGGCGGAGCCTGGGAGTGCTATGCACGCGCAGGCGCAGTGTGGAGGCAGGCCTGGAGCCTTTGTCCACTCCCGCGCTCTCGCGGTCCCGTGCGCTTGCGTGGATCCTCGAACGCGGTCCCAGTTCGCCTGTGGTGCCGGGACCCTGGAGCGTAGGATCGCGGGCAAAGGCAACGCCGCCTCCGGTGTCAGCACGCGGTGCTGTGAGAGCATGTGTGGGATCCTGACCAGGTTTGGGGGTCAGGAACGTCGTCCCAGGGCAAGTGCCAACCTGGGTATCCAAGCTGGGTAGGATTTCGAGTGGGGTAAGAAGGCGGAGCAGGCCCAGCGCTCCGGCGGGGAAGCCGCCTGAGCAAAAGCAGCGCCATCAGAGGGAGGCCTGTGTCCCTTTGAGGAACAGAGGGAAGAAAGGGTGTTGGGCCGGAGCTAGGCAGGAAGCGTCTGGAAAGGTGGGCAAGGGCAGGCCGTGCAGGACCTTAGTGTTTATCCTAAGAATTTCCATCTCTTTCTCTGCTGGAAAGAATGATCTCTAGCTTCGTGGTGCTTTGCAGTTGACAATGAACTTTTGCCTTTAATTTAAAAAACCTGCGGGGTCAAGTCATAGTTTTATCAGCAGAGGGAACTGAGGCTTGTAGAACTATCTTGGGGAGTCATTAAGTAGCAAAGCTGGGACCTAAACCCAGCTCTGTGCGTGGCCGCAACCATTACCAAAATCAGGCATAACCAAGCGAACAAGCTGCATCCAAGGTCAGCACAGTTTTCTTTAAAGAGTATTCTGCGCGGGTCCAAACATGTGCACCATGTTACAGGAAATGCTAACATATGTTCCCCATTATCCTATAGCTTGCATTCTCTGGGGTGAGGAAGGAGATTGCCCTCAGGACACAAAAACTGGTCCTTGAGGAGACTGAAAAATCTTAGATAACGCACTAATTCGTGGCCCACTGAAGTTGAGCCCTACAAAATCTTACTTCTTAAAATTTAATCATTCTCTTTGGGGAGAAATTTAATTTAGATTTAAGTTAATTTAATTCAGTTTAGTCTCAGGAGACTCAGTAACCAAAAAAAAAAAAAAAAAAAAAAAGGTTAAGAAATGTTGTCCTGAGCTCAACTGTCCGTTAATTGATAATTAGATAAAGAAAGTGTGTTATATGTATACTATGGAATATAATTCAGCCATAAATAAGAATGAAGTCTTGCCATTTGCCACAACATGGATGGAACTAGAGAATATAATGCCAACCTAAATAAGTCAGACAGAGATAAATATCATATGATTTCACTCCTTTGTGGAATTTAAACAACAAAACAAATGAGCAAAGGGAGAAAAAAGAGAGAGAGGCAAACAGAAACAGACCCAACTAGAGAGAATAAACTAATGGTTGCCAGAGGAAGATGGGTGAGGGATGGGGTGAGCAGGGGATGGGGGCTAAGGAGTGCACTTAGGATGAGCGGCAGGTGACGTATGGAATAGTTGACTATACACTATACACTGGAAATTAATATCACACCCTATGTTAATAGGAATTTAACTGAAAACTTAAAAAAGTTTCACAAGTACTGGAACCTCCAAGTCTTAGTTGTTCAACCAGAATAAACACATTTCCTGGCTTTGCATGCAGCCAAGTGTGGTCATGTGAATAAGTTCTGGCCCATAGAAGGTGCTAGAAAGTGATGAGTGCACGCGATAGGTCTAAAAATGAGGAACATGCCATTTTTCTGCCTTCCCATCATCCTGTCCTTGGAAATTAGACATGGTGGAAAGACCCCTTCACCAACCTAGAGGAGACACCAACCCAGAGGTGGCAATAAAACAAATGATAGAAGGAGCCTGGAAGATTTCCATGAAGCGGAACCACCGTGTTAGTCAGTCCACCTGCCTTTGTCAGGGAGAAATACTCTTCTGATTTAGTCACCTTTAATTTGGTGTCCATTACCTGTAACAGATCCCTTACCCCCTTTTTATTTTATTACTATGGTTAAAAAAAACACATAACTTCAAATTTACCATCTTAACCATTTCAAAGTACACAGTTCGGTAGTGTTTAGTATATTCACACTGTTGTACTACAGATCTCAAGAACTTTTAAATCTTGTAACACTGAAACTCTATACCCACTAAGATTAATTTCAGCTCACTCTTTCCCATAGGCCTTTGCAACCACCTTCTCACTTTCAGTTTCTAAGATTTGACTTCAGATATTTCATATTTGTCCTTTTGTGACCGGCTTATTTCACTAAGCATGATATCCTCAAGGTTCATCCATTTTTTTGACAAGGATTCCTTTTTTAAGATAATATAATCTGGGACACCTGGGTGGTTCAGTCAGTTAAGCAGCTGCCTTTGGCTCAAGTCATGATCTCAGGGTCCTAGGATCGAGCCCCACATCAGGGTCTCTGCTCAGCAGGGAGTCTGCTTCTCCCTCTCCCTCTGTGCTCATGGTCTCTCACACTCTCTCAAATAAATAAAATCTTTTAAAAATGTTTTTTTAAAAAAGAGAACATAATCTACTGTATGTAAATACCACATTTTATTTATCCATTCAAATGTCAAGGACATTTGGGTTGCTGGGCCTCTTAACTATTCTGAATAAAGCCAAGTAAACGTGTGTGCAAACATCTCTTCAAGACCCTGTTACGGATTTCTTTAGACATTCCCAGTAGTGGGATTGCTGGATCAAATGGTAATTCCATTTTTAATTTTTTAAGGAACCTCTGTATTGTTTTCTGTAATGGCTGCACCATTTTACATTCCCACCAACAGTGTCCAAGAGTTCCAACTTCTCTACATCCTTTACAACACTTGTGGTTTTCTGGTTTGGTTTGGTTTGGTTTTTTGATAGTGGCATCCTGGTGGGTATGAGGTGATATCTGCTGTGCTTTTGATTTGCATTTCTCTAATGACTAATGATGTTGAGCATCTTTTCAAGTGTTTATGGGTCATCTGTAAATTTTATTTAGAGCAATGTCTATTCAAGTCTTTGCCCACTTTTTAATCCAGTTATTTGGAGTTTTTTGTTGTTGCTGTCGTGCCAGTTCCTTATATGTTTTGGATATTAACTCCTTATCAGATAGGCAATTTGAAATTATTTTCTTTCATTCTGTAAGTTCCTTTTTTACCATCTATTGTTCTCTCTGGTGCGTAAAAAATTTCTAAGTTTGATGTAGTCCCATTTGTCTTTTTTCAACTGATCCCAGTAACTAGTCAAACCACTTAAAAAATAGTAATAAGCTATAGCAGCCGTGATATAAAAAACAAAATGGGGGCTCCTGGGTGGCTCAGTCAGTTGAGCATCTACCTTTGGCTCCGGTCATGATCCCAGGCTCCTGGGATCAAGCCCCATGTTGGGCTCCCTGCTTAGTGGGGAGTTTGCTTCTCCCTCTCCCTCTGCCCCCAGTCATGTGTGCGCATGCACTCACTCTCTCTGTCAAGTAAATAAATATATTTTTTTAATGTGCTTACAGTAGGGACCCCTGGGTGGCTCAGAGGGTTAAGCCTCTGCCTTCAGCTCAGGTCATGATCCCAGGGTCCTGGGATCAAGCCCTACATCAGACTCTCTGCTTGGCGGGGAGCCTGCTTCTCCCTCTCTCCGCCTACTTGTGATTTCTGTCAAATAAATAAAATCTTTTTAAAAATGTGCTTACAGTAGGAAATGACCTGGTCCCTGAGGAAATTAAGATGCTGATTATTGGGGCACCTGGGTGGCTCAGTGGGTTAAAGCCTCTGTCTTCAGCTCAGGGTCCTGGGATCTAGCCCCGCATTGGGTTCTCTGCTCAGCAAGGAGCCTGCTTCCTCCTCTCTCTCTGCCTGCCTCTCTGCCTACCTGTGATCTCTGTCTAATAAATAAATAAAATCTTTTTAAAAAAAAGATGCTGTTTATTTAAGATTATCAGGTAGACAATAGAGGAAAAATTGTAGCTATATATTATACAGAAGGATATTTTGAAAATAGTAAGAAAACTGGAAAAAAATGAATTATTTATCTGGACCTTAGTATTTTCCATCAGAAAACAACATCTCTAACCCTTGTTGTATAATATTATATTCATTATGTAATGTACTCTTCACCCAGGTGAGTGGGTGTGAGTTTGCTAAAGGGTGCCAGTGATGCTGGTTTCACATCCTTTCTGTAAACTACCCATTTATGTGAAATAGAAATAAAACATGCAGAAATTCCCTTGGATCTGAGAACAGGGTTTCTCCCAGCACCACTAGGCTTGTGGTCAGTTTAGCAAAGTCAGCTAAGAACAGCCAATCAGAGCTTAGTTTGGGAAATGGATTTCCCAAATAAATATGATTCCCAAGAGCATATTCTCTAAAGAAATTCTCAGGCGTGAAATCCAATACAGGAGTAATTCAGTAGAACTCCATACTACCACTATGAAGAAAGGTGGTGTTCCTCTTTTGTTGAGTATCATCTTCCTGACGCTGATTGGAGGTCAAGGTAAGGGATTCGGAGTTATATTAGGTTAGTAAAGTCAGAAATGGAATTGCTATAAAAGTCTCATGATTTGCCCAATAAAGTTGATGGCATCCATCAGTAGGTGATATGAGTTGTTCATAAAAGCTTCTCGGTGATGTAGTTCATTAACCAGAGTTCATATATTAGACCTGCTAAGTCAAACATAAATCATCTCAGTCCAGGTATGTGAATTCCTGTCATATAGTAAGTGTCCAATAAATGTTTGTTGAACTGGGTGGTAATTAGATCAAAGAATTTGTCTCTTATTAAATTATTTTTGTAACTCTGATATTGTTTCTTGGTAAGTATGTCTGTGGTTAACCAATTAAGAGTCTAATAATCAGAGAGGTCCCAAATCTGTTTACTAACCACCTTTGGGCAAATTAATGAACTTTTCTAGATTTCAGTTTTCTCACCTATAAAATTGAGACTTTATAGTTATGCTTTCTCTACCAACCACACAATGTGTGGCATATAGTAAGCCCTGAGTAAATTTTATGTTGAATGAATTAAAGGATTAAGGAGTGAAGATAATGTATTTCAAAGAGTTTTGGAAAGCTTAAAGTACTGTCAAAAAGCAAGGCAGTGGGAAGGGTGAGGTTGGTGGTTGTAATTGATTATTATAAGTAGATCTTTCTGCCCAAACCAACGCCAACTCCATTCCACTAAGGCCAGATAATAAATGGCTTCTGGAGTTGCATAAGGAATTGTGGCCCACACTGCACACGTGAATCAGGTATCTGTGTGAAAATCTCCTTTCCTAAGATTGTAAGATACGGTAATTAAGAGCAGTATGTTTGGACTCAAGAAAATCTGAGGTAAAACCTTGCACCTGCCCCCTAAATGCTGAATGACTTTGTTCTTTCTGTAACTTCTTTGAACCTTAGCTGCTTTATCTATAAAATGGAGATAATACCTCTTTCAAAAGTTTGTGGTAATGATTAACAGTGTAGGTTCACAACTGTTGTCTAAAGCCAGCCCTTTTACTCAGAGGGCAGGGAGTGACCAAAAAAAGAGACAGGCCATTCCAGGTTGGTAGGTGGCAGTTTTAATAATAGCAATGGAATAATAATAATAATAATAGCAAAGGAAACTTACATATGGACTCGTCTTGAGCAGCAGCAAAACAAATGGATCCCCATCGCTGCCTACCAGATCTTAAAAACTTAAAAAGCCCCCTAACTGGGCTTAGTCATGTGTTTCGTGTGCGTATTTTCAACCTCATGTCAACCACTTCAAGGCTATGTCCTTGGAGCAGCCTCTGGGAGCCAGAAAGGCAAGTGGAACCCACACTGTAAGTACAGGGGAGAAGAAGAGAAGTCTTCAAGGGCCCAGGTCCAGCTCACAGGTCCACTGGTGGTAACTTTATTTATCACAGTCCCCAACAAACATACTCAGTACGTGACAGTAACAACTGTGATCTAGTCAAATGTATCATTTTTTTTTTAAGATTTTATTTATTTATCAGAGAGAGAGAGGGGAGAGAGCGAGCACAGGCAGACAGAATGGCAGGCAGAGGGAGAAGCAGGCTCCCCGCCGAGCAAGGAGCCTGATGTGGGACTCGATCCCAGGACGCTGGGATCATGACCTGAGCCGAAGGCAGCTGCTTAACCAACTGAGCCACTCAGGCGTCCCCAAATGTATCATTTTGATCGATCATCTCAACTGAGACATTCCCTTTAAGCAGTGTTTTTTTTTCTTTTTCTCTCCCTTTTTCTCTACCCTTTTTCTTTCCCTTAGGAACCCCAACAATGAGGAATAGACGCTGTTCCTGCATCACCACCACCCAAGGAACAATCCAGTCAAAATTCTTAAAGGACCTTAAACAATTTGCCCCAAGCTCTTATTGTGAGAAAACTGAAATCATGTGAGTAAAACCTCATCCAACACACATGCACCATATTGGCAGGAACATTAAATTTAGTGTCAGAATTACCCTTAGGACCCTTGCCTGTACAGACTCTTAAAATTCAGATGGCTGTCCCTCCACAAGTGTGGTCTACTTTTTTTCTTCTAAGCAACAAGGAATTTCTGGTAGACATTTAAACCAAGGAGAATATATCACCAAGCATGTAGAAAATATTTAATGCAAATAACTCAAAAGAAGAAAATAGAAATCATTTATACTTCTACAGTGTCACTTCTACAGTGACAAATACTAATCACCCCTTGGCCTATAGTCTTCCAAATTTCCCTCATTTACATTTGTGTACATATATAGATACAGCATATATATATATACATGCACATATGTATTGTATGTAAACATAAAAACAAAATTATGTTACATACTTCTATAGTCTGCTTTCTCATTAACACTATATCATGAACATTTCCTCATGACAGTAAATCTTCTGTAATATCATTTTTTCTAATAATGTCATTCCTGATGGCCAAATTACATTCCATCATATCTATATCCATATATCCATAATCTATATGAGCAATGCCTAAATGTAGATTATTTACAATTCTTCGCTATTGAAATCAAACTTACTATGTCAGTATCATGTCTTTAGTTCTTTCCTATTAATAATAACTTTCACAGGGTGTTATACAGAAGTGTGGAATCTCTACATTGTATACCTGAAAATAATATTATACTGAATGTTAACTGGAATTTAAATAAAAACTTAAAAATAATAACCTTTTTAAAGATTAGAATTGCTAGTTTCAATCTTTTGAAACCTAAATTAAGGCTGATCTATAGAATGACTGTTCTTACTCTCAGATTATACAGAAAAAGTAAAGAAAAAAATTTTTTTCATTTATTTATTTTCAGCATAACAGTATCATTATTTTTTCACCACACCCAGTGCTCCATGCAATCCGTGCCCTCTATAATACCCACCACCTGGTACCCCAACCTCCCCCCCCCCCCCACTTCAAACCCCTCAGATTGTTTTTTAATTATTCCTGGACAGTCTGCCATAAGTGATTTAAAATAGTCAACCAGTCTGTTAGTCATGTCTTTAAAAATTTTATGTTTTAGAGAGTTTCATCAGAAAATATAGCAAACTTCATGCTGATTTTCATTGTTTCTGGAAAAAAAATAGCTATATCGACAACTTTTCTATTTTGCTTCTTCATTTAAACAAAAATGGCTATTTTCACCACAGCACAACTAATATTATCTTTAGATATAAGCTTCTCTCATTGCATGTACCTATTGGATTTTTTATTTTTTTATAATATAAATATTATTTTAACAATTATTTTTATAATAATGAAAACTGGTGTTTTAGAAATATAACAGTCAGGGACTAATTAGATAAAATCTTATGTAGCCTTCCAATGGAATATTATGTAGCCATTAAATGTGTATTTTCAAAAAATATTTAATGACACTGGAAATGCTCATAATTTTTTTTAGTTTAAATAATTTAAGGTTGTGTTTCTCTTAGAAATCCCCCCAGTCATTAAGAAAACAAAAAGGTGGGAAGAAAAACTGAAAGTCTCAGATGCTTATAGTGATGACATAAATACATTCTAACCAGGGAATTGAATTCTGGAAGTAAGATGAGGCATTTAAATTACTGAAAGTAGAAAAAAAAACTCATTGCTGTTTCCTTGGCAGTGCAACAATGAAGAATGGATATCAAATGTGTCTAAACCCAGATTTGGCAGTTGTGCAAGAATTGATTAAAGAGTGGGAAAAACAGGTCAGTGACCAGAAGGAACAAAATTTTCTTTCTTTTAGAAATTGACTTTGGAAAACAAAGAATCTATGTAATTTCTTTAAGGATTTTTTTTTAAATTACTGTGTTCCTACTTTGTTCCTAGAATAATGTCATCATTGTAACGTGTAATTGTATTTCTGCATATAACATCACTTGTCTATATTCCCCACTAGAAGTGTTTTCCATAAGGAGAGGGAGCTTACCTTTCTTATTCAATATAATAAATATGTATTGGATTGAAAGGTAGACACTGAAGACGGTGCCTGCTGTAGCAGATGTGCTAACACTTAATTATAGTGCAATGTGAGAAAAATAAAGATATGTACCAGAATCTTGAGGATTATAGAAGGAGTAATCTTTTTCCTTGCCAGAAGGAGGGGCAGGGAGAGAGTGTTAAGGAAGACTGTTCATATGTCTTCCTCTCATATGTTCCCCAAGAGAATAAAGAGCATGAAAAAGTATGGACTCAGGAGAGCTTGCTGTGTTCAGGGAGCCTCAGGTAGTGTGGCTGGAGTTTGTGTGAAGGGAGAGAAGAAACTGAGGTAGAAAAGTAGACCAGGACAAACCCAGGAGTTTGCTTCTGGAGTCTGATGGTGTAGTGGTTCTGCCGAATACTAGCTCTCAACTTCGGGCAAGCCACCTTCTCCAAGCCTCCGTCTCTTCCTCTATAAAAAGTGGATGATAATAGTGCTAGCCTCAGAAGGTCGTGGGCTGGACAAGCAGAGTTGGAGTAAGGGCAGTAATAAGCCTGGAGAACAGAAGAAAGAAGACCCAGTTAGGAGGCTCTGGCCTCCTCCTCGAAGTCAGTCAAGTAGAGAGAATCAAAGCCCTTTTGAGAGTGAAGCAAATTTAAACCATTTTTGAAGATTAAAACAAAACAGTCTGGAGAGTCCAAATATAATATAAGGAAGGAAAACTGGTAAGATAAAGGAATATTACTCTCATTTTCTTTCTCCTCACAGGTCAACCAAAAGAAAAAGCAAAAAAAAGGGAAAAGATATCAAAAAAGCAAGAAAGCTTTAAAAGTTAAAAAATCTCAACACCCTCATCAAAAGAAGACCACATAAACAACCACTTTACCAGCAAGTGTTTTGTGTGAAAAACGTTCTTTTTAGTTATACTGAAATAATTCTAAAAGGGGATGGCAACTTAATACATAGGCTTTTTTTTTTTCTAGAGAAGTTTAAGCATTGTTGTGAAATTGTAATTAAAGCTAGAAAGTTGCTTTTAAAATCCAAATGTAGAGAGTTGTTACAGGCTATAGTTGGACTTTGTTTTTCTACCACCAACCAACTGACTTTCATCATGCTGAAGATCACAGTCTTAACACCCACATCTGGACAGATGCACGCACAATCACATCCTGTACACGGTCCTATCCCACACACAACAGCTGCCCGGAAGAGCAGCCCTATACTTCCCAGGCCACAAATTCCAGCCTCCAGAGGATATTCTGAAGCACATGCCAAGCTCCAGCCTGTCCACATGTTAGGAAGCCAAGGAATTTGGAAAGGAGCTGGACCTCACCAAGCTGCCAGGCCATTTAGCGTCTGTACTTGAACCCGCCTATAGGTCTCACCGTGTTTCTGAGAGACCCATGGTGGTTGTTTCTGGGGACCACCACTGAAGAACACTAGCACTTGGCTTTCAGAAGCTTGTGTCCAGCTTCTGAGAACATGGGACTCCATCTTAGCTGCCCGAGCTCACACTGTATGTCTTACTGTTGATCGTTGCTTCAAGCCTGTTCTGTCTCAGCTACACAGGTCACTTACCTGGCTCTACTCCTCATCACTCCTTCCCCAGCACTCCATAAGAACACCGCCTTCTCCCTACTGATCCTACTTGGACCAGTCTTTGGCTCGGTCTAATCCTGCCTCTTAAACAAAACCTTCTGGACATTCGAATTCTCTTAAAACTCTCCTTTCGCTTGTGTTCAGTACCATACCGTCGAGCACTTGACTGTTCTCTAATTAATTTTTGCATGTTGATTCTATTTCCCCAACCAGATTGCCAGCTCCTTGAGGGCAGCCAACCACTGTTTACTTCCGTGAATCTGTCACCATGCCTAGTAGACTGTGAACTAGGTTTTGACTAACTTGTCAGTTGCAGTTTTGACAGGTAGGAGGGCAACCAGACCATCTCAGAGCAGGAACTAGCCATACTGGCTACTCTGCATTGTCTAACCCTTGGTAACCTCTTTTATTCCTTATCTTCAGACCATTGTCACTGCAGGAATGGGGGTGATGCAACAGTCTTGCCTTAGGACAGGATGTGAACTTGGCCTCTCCAGCAAATAGGAAGAAAATGTTTAATCACTGGATATTCTGAACTGTTTTTATGAAATAGTACTGGATGCCTAGAACCATAGAATTTACAGCAGGAAGGAGCTTTGTGCAATTTTTCCCCACCCAGTACAAAAATTCCTCCAGTACCATTCCTGACATGCCTGTTTTCTATGTCTGACAAGAAAGCCACTAAGTGCCTTTTGAAAACTCATTTTAGGTAGCTATAAATGTCATTGTCCGTTTGAGAGTTTGTAGAGTATTTCAAAGTTTGTAGAGTTTTGTGATTATCAATTACCATACCAGGTCTCAGAGGAAGGGTGAGTATTAAGACACAAAGAGGAAATGCTGTTCGCGGAGGCATGGCTGGTGCCCATTTAGCTTCAACAGGGCTTAGAAACCCTCTTGAAGAGCAGGCTCAGTGAATTGTGTAGGAGAGAACATCTCTGGCCAGAATTTAAACTTACCCCTACTCTGCCAGACTTTGTCACCTCTACCATTGCAGATTTCTAGTGCTGCCTAGAGGTGATCCCATCCAAACAGCATCATATCTAATCGTGAAACTCTTCAGCTTCTTCAATATGTAACCCCTGAAAACTCTGCACATTCCATAGTTTGAGAGTTTGGACCCAGTTACCATGTGTCTCACAGGTAAAGTGGGTAGTGCAGGGTGCATGGGTGGCTCGGTGGGGTAAGTGACTGCCTTCAGCTCAGGTCATGATCCTGGAGTGCCAGAATCAAGTCCCACATCAGGCTCTCTGCTCAGCTGGGAGTCTGCTTCTCCCTCTGACCCTCCCCCATCTCATACTCGCTCTCTCTCTCTCTCTCTCTCTCACATTCTCTCAAATAAATAAAATCTTTAAAAAAATGGATTGTGCATAACAAATAACCAGAAACCACATCTTTGACTAAGTACCTATGACATGTATAACATGATAATCATTCATTACTTATATATGCACGTATACTCTCTGAGCAATAATTAAGTTCAAATCAGTTTTGGCATATATAGCTTGTGCTTTCAAATATTTCCTTTGTTAAAAGACAATAGCATCAATAAAAAGACCATTGATCAGAAAAGAAATACAGATTTTTTTTTTTTTAGTGTCTTGAACACGTACCTCAACTGTTAACACATTTAACGGTAATTCTCATGTGTCCTTATTCATTTTCTTCCGCGTCAGATAGTGTATAATTGAGATAAAGACAAGGACTTCTTTGAGGACAGAAAAAAAACTTCAACTGATAATATGACGACAATGCCTTAAAGCAGCATTGACTTTGAAGAGTTATGTAGAAGGCAGTTTATTTCCTAATCCTGAAAGTTAAAGCTATTTCAGTGAGATATACACCTAGGAAACAAAAGATGCCCTCTTTTCCATATCCTGAAAGTATATATATTTAAATACCATAAAGCCTCATTTAGTTTTAGTGGAGATCTAAACATTAGAGAAGTTCTTTAAGGGTCCAGGAAACGAAGTTGAAGATGTTACGCAGTGTGGACTAAGAAAGTTGAGAATGTCCAAAGACTATCAGCCTTGTCCATTTGATGTACACGTGAGAGGCGGCCAGAAGGTGTGATGTTTGGACAGGAAGCAGCCGCTGACGATGGACATGACTCCCCACAAGGGCTTTAAGCTGAGAGACTGCAGGAGGCTGTGGAAGGAGCTATGATTTTGGATTCTGAGATACCTGGGTTCAGATCAGAAGCCCACCACTTACTATCTACATGAGCTTGTTCAAGTTCACTGCTTAACCTGCCTGTGCACCAGTTTCCTCATTCAGAATTGTTGTGAGGAACGGGCCCGGCATAGATCTGATGCACAGAAAGTACTTGGCATCAGTCCCAACCTTTAGTAACCACTCACCTCTGGTGTACCTCCCTTGCAACAGAGGGTTCCACATCTCATACACAGAGAGATGTTCCCAGGACTGAAAAAAAATACGTTGGAAAAGGCCCAAAGCTCATCTGACAAGTTCTCTGTATCTACATTTTTATACTCATAGTCCAGGCCATTATTGTCCCTTTCCTAGACTACAACGGGGGACGAGAGGCAGGCTCCCTGCTGAGCAGAGAGCCCGAGGCGGGACTCAATCCCAGGACCCTGAGATCACAACCCGAGCCGAAGGCAGAGGCTTCACCCACTGAGCCACCCAGGCACCCTCTCCTGTCTCTTTTGATCAAATTTTCTCTTCCTTACCATTCTGATGGCCAGAATAATCCTTTCAAAGTACAACTCATAGGATATCACCCCTTTGCTTAAAATACTGTAACTTATAATTCAATCAAGCATACCAGGACCTGCAAACCCCTTTGCGTTTAGGCCCTGCCTGCTTTCTGACATGCTCCCTCCGTCCTCCCCTTCCCTAACTGGGCCTCAGCCTCATCTTTCGGTCTCTCGAGCACACTGAGTTCATTTTCTTCTCATGGCCTTGGCACATGCTGTTCCCTGTCGTGCTGGGTTATGCTATACCAACTTGGTTAACCTGGGAACTCTGTTTCCGAGAATCTCCTTACCTGTGTGGTTCTAAGTCAGAATTAACCCAAGAGGCACTTCGGTGAGATTTGGAAGCCGGGAGTGAGGGAGTGGCCATTACTCTTGATTAGATAAAATGACAAACTTGTCATTGCGACTAACAACCGGCCCACAGCCTCCACCGGATACTTGGAAGTGCACCCACAGAGGCCGTTATCACACAGAAGCAACCGCTCCCCATAGGCCACTAGCAGTCCCCCTGTGGCACGGGATGGGTTAAGGCCTCTTGGATTTTCGTACAAGGTCAGATTTGTCCAGCTGTCCCAGTGCTTCTGAAGGGTTGACCGGTGAACCTTTGTCCAAGTCCCTGAATATGCTCCCAGACTTTTACTTCCAAAGGTCCTTCCTCGTTGCGTAAGACCTGATTCCTACAGTAAACCCTTTATTCCCGTAATACTCAGATAGCCTCTGCTTCCCTGATACCGGTGCCGCCTTCTTTGCATGACTGTTCCTGCCTCATCATCTGAGTATCAGCTCAAATGTCAAGTCCCAGAGTCTCTGTCCCTTCTCAAGCTTAATGAAATAGCCATCATGTCCCCAAACCCTCTCTACTGTAGTGCTTTCCAAAGTCGGGCATGCGTACCCTCTAGAACAGATGAAATGAGAATATTTATAACACTTTTACTTAAAGAAAAAAATTTTTATAAAGAAAAAGCTGAGGTCTCTAAATCTGAACCCAGCTTCACTCAATGCATTTGTCAGGTGGTCGTATCTTGCGGAGCTTTCCTGAGCAAAAAGTGAGACACCCGCAACTGGAAGACATTGACACACGCCCCCATCCGGTCACTTCCAGACATTGCAACGATGGATTGCCACTTAACGGGGGCGCCGCCTTCTCTGGCTACCTCTAAACAGACCTGGGATTACGAGGATTATAAAATAGAGTGCTAACGGAGCCCTCCTTCACAAAACGGGCCAGCAGCTTTAAAAGATTCCTACTAAGAAATTCATACGGGAGATAATATTAAGAATGCCAACATAAACTAACCAAAGAATAAGACACACATGCCGAGGATGCCTATTATAATTGTATCTAAAAGGACACACAATTTTGAAGATCTGGAAACTGTAATATGTTTCATTCTCCTTTATCACAATCTGATAAATCAATCAAACTTCATCACAATCTGGAATTTTAAATACATTTATATATTTTATATATTTTAAGGTTACTTTTGTGATAATTGCCAGCCCCCCCCCAAACACCAGTTTAAGTTTCCTGACGCAGAAAACGTCATCCTCTTCATCCCGCACCCACGGTGCCTAGACCAGAGCCTGGCAATTTGGAAGGACTTCATATGTATTTTTTTTACTTAAAGGACGTATGCTTCACCATAAATTTTTTTCTAGGCCTTTCCCAAATCACTCGCAACTACTCTCACCACTATTATTTAAAATTTCCACGCTCACTTCTGCCTTCAGCTTTGCTGATTCTCTTTTCTTCATTTGTTCCCCTCACCCCTCACTCCCGTCTGACCCCCACCCAATTCATGATTAAATCTGGCTTTCCTATCCCAGCCAGGACTCCATCCCAGGATGCTCCTGGAAACCCTGAAATCCTCCCACTATGACTACCCTGGCATAAACTTTAAGAATCGTTCCCTGATTTAAAATTTAAATTATTTTGCTCTACCAGAAAGCAGTTTGCATCTGAACAAAGTTTTTGTATTAGAACAGCTGGTAAAGAAATCAGTAAAATATTTAGTCAGTAAACTGTGCTCGTGACTTTAAACATCAGTGATCTCTAGGTCAGTTCGTTGGGAAAGCTATTTGAGATTTTTTTATCCGTCCTGGGAAAACAGAAAGTTACTTTCTTCAAAGAAAGGAGGATACGGGGTGGGGGTGGGGGGGGATTGCAATTACAGATGCTTTCTTCTTTGGCCTGTATAGAGAGAAGATGAAATTAAGTGATAGGGGGGAAAAGCAACCTTCCCTGCTGATAAGGAGTTAATGAGGTTCTTGGTAGTCACTAAGCCAAGATCACTTGAGGCATTTTGATAGGAAGTTATTTAAAAGTTCCCCGGAGGATTTTTGACCCTACATTTTAAGGAAGTAATTAAATCACAAAGAGCCTTAAATCTAAGTCTGTGAATAACATCATGAAATGGACCAAATTGATACAAGATTAGAGGGAAAGATGTCAAATTCTCCGTAACTATTGGCTCTCTTTCAAAGCTTGCTATATGAGCGGTGCCTGGGTGGCCCAGTGAGTTAAGCATCAGGCTCTTGATTTTAGCTCAGGATGGTGGGATTATGGGATGGAGCCCTGGGTCAGGCCCCACACTCAGAGGGGAGTGTGGAGAGTGGGGAGTGCCTTCTCTCTCTCTCTCTCTCTCTCTCTCTCCTTCTCCCTCTGCCCCTCCCCCTGCTCATGCTCTCTCTCTAAAATAAATAAATCTTTTTTTAAAAGCTTGCTATATGAATAAAGAAATTTCATTCTTTAAATATAGTATTTTATTGGGACGCCTGGGTGGCTCAGTTGGTTGGACGACTGCCTTCGGCTCGGGTCATGATTCTGGAGTCCCGGGATTGAGTCCCGCATCGGACTCCCAGCTCCATGGGGAGTCTGCTTCTCTCTCTGACCTTCTCCTCGTTCATGCTCTCTCTCACTATCTCTCTCTCAAGTAAATAAATAAAATCTTTAAAAATATATATATAGTATTTTATTATACTGTTTCAAGTTGACTGTTTTCATAAAGAATTCATTTTGCTATAGAAAGGATGGGGGGTTGCTGGTATTTCCATCTTGAGGGGACAAAGCCTGGCCTCTCCCTTCTGAGTAGAGCTCAGGACCCATTAGGCTCAAGCCTTTCTTAACCATCAGACACACTGAAATTCCTCCAGAGGAGGAACTGAACACCAAAATCTGTAATTATGAGAGAAATGTCAAAAATAAAACACATACCAGGAAATAAGTTTTGTTACTTAAAATTGTGATCAATCATTTCCATAAATTACCAGCAGCAGAACTGACCTCAAAGCAGATCGATATCTCTGGCCTGGAGCCTTAGATGAGGACCAGATTGGCATAGGAGTTTTTGTGGAATGGAAATTAAAGCAAGAGTGAGCTCAATTTCTCTGAAAAATAAAGAAACAGGATTGTCTCTGGCAGCTGGGGAGGGTGTTGGGGATTCTGGAACAGCTAAAAGAGAGGCAGGAGGGAGAGATGAGAAGGGGCATAGCAAGCCGGAGTAAAGGTAGAGACGGGCGGCGGGAGGTTCCCTGGCTCAGGATGACCTGCTCTAAAACATTGCCATGCACGGTTCCATGTTGAATGTGAGCCTTCCTGGGACTCTGGAAATACCGGGAAAGCTTTTGGATTTCTCACTGGTGGATAGAGGCTTTCATCACCCTACATGGATGCTGAAGGTGACTCCAGAAGGCTAGAACATTTTGGGGCCACTCGGGTTATGTGGCGGCCACGAACGTGTGCTGCTCAGAGCAAGAAAGACCCTGCCATTCAGCGACAAGCAGGCCCGTTAGCCGCAGCCTGGCTCCTGTCCGGTTTCGGGCCATGTTCTTACTGGGCAGCTTCCAGCCAACGACTGAGTACAGAAAGAGCCCTAGGGCCTGGCCATGTTTGCCAAAGGCAGGATTCCCCTCCTGGGCAGTCTTTACTGGGGAGCTCCCCACCGGGTCAACTAAGACTTTGTTAGATCTGCCTCACAGCCTGAGGCTATCTCTGCCCAGTTCTGCTGCCCCCCTGTTTTATTTTTGTGAGGGTTACCTCCCGTAAACCTCTGGTATGTCCGATTCTATCTCCATGCCTGCTTCCCAGAGAACCCAAATGACACAGGTTACATACACTTTTCATTTTGATCACTAAGTGTTAGCTGCATTATTTTTATCATTCTTTTTTTATTATTATTTATTTACTTGACAGACAGAGATCACAAGTAGGCAGAGAGGTAGAGAGAGAGGGGGAAGCAGATTCCCTGCTGAGCAGAGAACCCGATGCGGGGCTCTATCCCACGACCCTGGGATCATGACCTGAGCCAAAGGCAGAGGCTTTAACCCACTGAGCCACCCAGACGCCCCTTTTATTATTCTCTCCTACATCCCCAAACACAGACTTTTAACACCGGGAGGAAGCTTACAGACGAAAGTACAAGGTAGATTCTGGAAATGAAGTGATGTTACCTGTCTGCGACACACTGGCCGAGTAGTTCTGACAAGTCTCCTGGCCTCTCCGAGTAGCAGTTTACTCCTCTGTGAACTAAAGCATGAGGAACTAGGACCTCTAAAGTGTCTTGCAAAGCATTCAATGTTCACTCTTCTCTCCAGTGCACCATAGTTTTGACTTAATGGCTACCTGATGGCTTCACCTGGCCACATTTTACAATGATACTCCCAGCGCTCTTTAACTATGTTTATATTCAAAATAAACTGCTGGGGGGCGCCTGGGTGGCTCAGTGGGTTAAAGCCTCTGCCTTCGGCTCAGGTCATGATCCCAGTGTCCTGGGATCGAGCCCCACATCGGGCTCTCTGCTTGGCCGGGAGCCTGCTTCCCTCTCTCTCTCTGCCTGCCTCTCTGCCTGCTTGTGATCCCTGTCTGTCAAATAAATAAATAAATAAATAAATCTTTTTAAAAAAATAAATAAATAAACTGCTGTAGGGAACTAATCTAGGACTGCCAGAATGCGAGAAGACCACTTCTCTGGTCTTAGGCTATTTTAGCTTATTTTGATAGCAATGAGATAGAAATTAGAAAAGAATTTCTAAGGATTTCATTATTTCTTAATCTCCTATCAAATACAATGCTAAGTAATGTCCAGGTTCTTTCTACATTGCTCCATTCCTCTGCCTGAAAGTGAGAGTTTCCAACCATTCAGTGACTTTCTGTGGGTCTCTCAGGTCGAGGAGGGGGGTTCAGACAACAGAGGGGATGCTATTCCTTTTGTGGGTTTTTTGTTGTTGTTAAGATTTTATTTATTTGCCAGAAAGAGAGAGAGAGCGAGTACACACAAGCAGGCAGAGAGGCAGGCAGAGGCAGCGAGAGAAGCAGGTTCTGTGCCAATCAAGGAGCCCGATGCAGGACTCAATCCCAAGACCGCAGGATCATGACCTGAGCCGAAGGCAGCGGCTTAACCCACTGAGCCACCCAGGCGTCCCGATGCTATTCCTTTTGTAACTAAGAAGAACATTCTACGGAAGGTAGAGGTTCACAGCTCTCCCTAGAGCATCCTTGGTATAATCGTGTAGCCCCCTTCACGCCGACGTCAGGGAGAGACCAGTGCATGAGGCAGGCTACTCCAGGTTGGTAGGTAGCAGTTTTAGTAAATAAAGGGAACTTACACACTAGGTTTGTCTTGGGCAGCAGCAGGATGAATGGATCCCCACTAGTCCACCAAATCCTAAAAGTTTATAAAGAGGCCTTGACTGAGTTCTGTCCCATATACAGTGCAGGTGTTCTCAACATCACACCATTATCTCAAGACTACGTCCTTGGAGCAGCCTCCCAGAGCTGGAAAAGCAAGCGAAACCCACATTGGAATGTGGAGAGGGGGTGAGGAGCTTCCGATCTCCCAGGTCCAGCTCACAGGTCCACTGGCAGTCTTATCTTTCAATGACCTTCCTCAATAGGAAAGGAGAAAAGTATTCTCATCACTTTGATTTATTTCCTAAAATAAATGTGATCCTTGAGGTTGCAGGTCCTTGAGAATATCTCACCACAACCTTCATATCATTTGGGCCACAGAGAGGCCCTATGTTTTTTCCTAATATTGAGAGAAAGAAGAAGAAAAAAAAAAAAAGGCAAGGATAATTTATCAGCAAAGAAAGAGAATTTATACATATGACATCTTCTCTCCCCTTCTAGCAACTTGTCCTCTTGAATAGGACCCCAAAATGTTTGTATACTTTGCTAAAACAAAACAAACAAAAAATTAGCCATAGTCTATTTTATTTCTCATGTTGCGCTCACTTTGGCAGCACATATATTTTATTTCTCATGCGATAGAAGAATTATATAGTGGTATTAGAACATCTTGGGTCCAAGATGAAAATTTTCCGAATGGGTTCCTCTGACAGTGAAAAGCAGGAAGACCCAGACTCAACCACATTAATAGTCTTTACATTTTCTAAATGTAACAGCAGATCTTACAGAATAAGGCAATGAACTGCATTGATTTTATCTGGCACACCCAAGATATCTGGCAAAAGGATAAGAGCCAGCTTCTGCTTCTCTACCCTTTATGAGATTAAATATTGATATAATGCGCTGCAGTTTTATCTTCAAAGGAGCTATTCTCACTATCACAAAATCACGGAGTATCTTCCAAATACAACTAAAATGTTATCACCCTTTGAAGTCTGAAGTATAAAGACATAAAAAGGAAAGTCACTAGACCGATCTTGAGGAATATTTTGACATAAGAACTTGGCCTGTGGTTGTTTCAGAGAAAAAAAATTATATTAACCTTGAAAAGAAATTTGCCGTTACGTTTGCCCTTGGTCATTTTGGCAAATGGTAAAGTTTTCTTGTTTAAAAAATGCATGAGCTCCCTCCAGTGGCTAATCTAATAGTTCTTAAAAACAAGATATTTTAATTAGAAAAGGACTAAACACATGTCTGGCTTTTCTAAACATGATTGCTATTACTGGTTTCTAAAAGAGAGACAATAATTAGAATTCACGTGTTAGTCACTTACTGATCTTGAAGTAAATTTTGCCTGCGGATGTCTAAGATATTTTTTAAGTTGTTACTTTAGTAAATCAAATCGCTCAACTAAAGAGGCGGAAGACACAAGAGACCGTGTATTTATTCATTCAACAAATATTAACTGATGACCTACTATGTGCCACATATTGCCGTGAGTGTGGAGGATCGAACAGTGAACAAAACAAAGTCGCCGTCGTCATACTCAAGTGGCAGACAGTGAGACGACAACGGAGCTAGTGAATACACACTAGGCCAGAGGCTTACAAGAGCGATGGAGAACAACAGAGCAGAAGAAGGAAGTGTGCAGTGGCAGGCAGAGTGGGAAGTCCGGGAAGGCCTCGCTAGCAAGGGGTCTCTTGAGCAGACATGTGAGGAGAGCGAGGGAGTGAGGGTTGGGGGGCTTACGCCAGAGGAGGCGCTTGTGATGAGCCCTGGGTGTGAGACACAAGTGAGGAATCACTGAATTCTATACCTGAAACCAGTATTACACTATATGTCACCTAACTAGAATTTAAATAAAAACTTGAAATTATTAATTAATTAATTAAAGCAAATGTATTTCTAACTGAGAATTTTAAAAATCTCTTTAAAAATAGATTTGAAGAATCTTTTTATTTTTTTATTTTTTATTTTATTTTATTTTATTTTATTTTATTTTATTTTTGAAGAATCTTTTTAAAAAGCTGGGAGGTGCACCTGGATGGCTCAGTTGGTTGAACATCTGACTCTTGATTTCTTGGTTTCAGCTCAGGTCATGATCTCAGGGTCATTAAACCCTGTGTTGGGCTCCACGCTCAGCAGGGAGTTTGCTTGAAATTCTCTCTTTCTCTCTCTACCTAAGCCCCACCTGTCATGTGCTCTTTCTCTCTCTCTCTCTCTCTCAAAATAAATAAATCTTCAAGGAAAAAAAAAAGGAAACAGCAAGTGGAAAGGCCCTGAGGCTTGACACATTGAAGACAGGAGGCTATTATGTCTGGACGGAGTGGGCAAAGGAAAGTGTGATGGGAGAGAAGAGAGGAAGTGTGGGGTCAGATTGTGTCTGCCCTTCTCTGCCACTCAAGGACATTAGCTTTATTTATTTATTTAGCTTTATTTATTTTTTTTAAATTTTTTTTGTTTATTTTCAGCGTAACAGTATTCATTGTTTTTGCACCACACCCAGTGCTCCATGCAATCTGTGCCCTCCATAATACCCACCACCTGGTACCCCAACCTCCCACCCCCCGCCCCTTCAAACCCCTCAGATTGTTTTTCAGAGTCCATAGTCTCTCATGGTTCACCTCCCCTTCCAATTTCCCTCAACTCCCTTCTCTCTAACTCCCCTTGTCCTCCATGCTATTTGTTATGCTCCACAAATAAGTGAAACCATATGATAATTGACTCTCTCTTGCTTGACTTATTTCACTCAGCATCATCTCTTCCAGTCCCGTCCATGTTGCTACAAAAGTTGGGTATTCGTCCTTTCTGATGGAGGCATCATACTCCATAGTGTATATGGACCACATCTTCCTTATCCATTTGTCCGTTGAAGGGCATCTTAGTTCTTTCCACAGATCTATCTATGAAAGATATCATCCTCAATGGGAAAAAGCTTGCAGCCTTCCCGTCAAGATCAGGAACACAACAAGGATGCCCACTCTCACCACTCTTGTTCAACATAGTATTAGAAGTCCTAGCAACAGCAATCAGACAACAAAGAGAAATAAAAGGTATCCAAATTGGCAATGAAGAAGTCAAACTCTCTCTCTTCACAGATGACATGATTCTCTATGGAAAACCCAAAAGACTCCACCCCCAAACTACTAGAACTCATACAACAATTCAGCAACGTGGTAGGATACAAAGTCAAGAACATTAGCTTTAAATCTGAGTGAGGGGGTACCTGGGTGGCTCAGTGTGTTAAGCCTCTGCCTTCAGCTCAGGTCATGATCTCAGGGTCTTGGGATTGAGCCCCACATCGGGCTCTCTGCTCAGCAGGGAGCCTGCTTCCTCCTCTCTCTCTCTCTCTCTGCCTGCCTCTCTGCCTACTTGTGATCTCTCTCTGTCAAATAAACAAATAAAATCTTTAAAAAAATAAATCTGAATGAGAACAGAAGTTGGGGGGGTAACTTGATCCATTTAAGGGTCCCTCCAACCACTGCTATAAGGACACATATAATGGGGGGGCAAAGGAAGAAGCAGAGACCAGTTAAAGCTCAGTTACCAAACATGTTTCCAGGAGGGAGAGACTGTATCCAATGCTGCAGATAAGATAAAAGGATGAAAACTGACCATTGAATTTAGCGACATCAGGGTGACTGGTGATCTTGATGAAAACAGTTTTAGTGGAATGGTGGAAGCAAAGGACTGGTTGGCAGTTTCTTAAAAAGTTCAATAAAACCTATTATATGATCCAACCATCCACTCCTAGGCATTCACCAAGAGAAATGCAAATGTATGCCTGCATAAAAACTAACACAAATATTGATTGCCAGAATCTGGGAATAATTCAAACAGTCAACAGGTATATGGGCAAACAAATTACATTATACACATATGATAGAATATGACTAAAGAATTAAAGGAATGACTATTGATATACATACACAGCACAGATGCATTTCAAAATTATTATGCTAGGGGCACCTGAGGGGCTCAGCCGGTTAAGCGTCTGCCTTCAGCTCTGGTCATGATCCCAGGGTCTTGGAATCGAGTTCCATGTCCAACTCCCAGGGAGTCTGCTTCTCAGTCTCCCTCTGTCTGCCACTCCCTCCACTTGTGCTCATTGTCTCTCTCAAGTAAATCAATAAAATCTAAAAAAAAAAAAACACCAAAATCTTTCATTAAAAAAATTATTATACTTAATGAAAGAAGTCCGACACAAAAGAATAATGTATGGGGCGCCTCGGTGGCTCAGTCAGTGAAGCCTCTGCCTTTGGCTCAGGTCGTGATCTCAGAGAGCCCCGTGTAGGGCTCCCTGCTCGGAGGGGAGTCCACTTCTCACTCTGCTCCTCTCATCCATTCCTTTTGGCTCTCTTTCTCTTTCTTTCCCTGTCTCAAAAAGATAAATAAAAACTTTTAAAAAAAAGAGAGAGAGCAAAAAAAAAATGCCTGATTCCATTCATATAACATTTCTATAAATGCAATCTATGGTGACAGAAATAAAATTGCATGTTTGGGGACAATGGAGCACAAGGAAACTTGGGATAATGGATATATTCATTATCTTGATGGTGATAATGATTTTTTTTAAGATTTTACTTATTTATTTGACAGAGAGAGATCACAAGGAGGCAGAGAGGCAGGCAGAGAGAGAGAGAGAAGCAGGCTCCCCGCTGAGCAGAGAGCCCGATGTAGGGCTCGATCCCAGGACCCTGAGATCATGACCTGAGCTGAAGGCAGAGGCTTTAACCCACTGAGCCACCCAGGCGCCCCAGTGATAATGATTTTGTGGGTGCATACACATATCAAAACTCATCAAGTTGTACACTTTATGGCCAATATCTTGCACACTAATTACCTCTTAATAAATCTATAAAACAAATACATGTTCATAAAAAAACAAAGGGTAGAATCCCCTGTGGAAGCTCAAAAAATCCCCTTAGATGAGCTCAAAAAATACCACATCAAACCAATAGTACATCAAACCCATCATTCCCAGGTATTATTGTTTTATGTAAGGTTAAATAAGTAAAGAGAATATATTTCGCATCAGTTTAATGGAAAATTTCCATGGATCATCATATAGATCGTACCTCCAGTAACGAAGCTGGCATGAGAACTGGGTTTGTTCAACATTCTCCTTTTACAAGGAAGGAAATATTCCCTAAGGAGCCTCATGATGTTCTCTTACACAGATGAGACTAATGAACTTGGGAGGCTACCACCTGTCTCAATCAAGTTATTATTTGTCGTCTATGTAGCCCCCTCCCATATCAAAACTACGCGCTTTCAAGACGCAACTGTATACCCATCTTCATGAAACCTTTCCTTATCCTTTAAAACAAACACAATCTCTCCTTCCTTTAGCCACAGCTTCATTGTACCGGGCCAAAACACCCCTTGGTAGGGCTATCCGTCTCACAAAGTTCTGACCAAGGAGATAAATGCATTAGTGTTGCATTGTTCAGAACTCTTGTAAGGCTAGTTCAGCGGCAGCTGCACCCTTTCGCTTTCCCACATCTTCCTTCTTCCTACTGCTTGTAAGAAAGATTCAAGGGCTCAAGGCTGGCATTCAAGCTGCTGTCTGGAATATCACATTCCCGCAAAAGTCACCCCAAATAAAGATATGAGAAGAGGGTGCTTCTTATGCAATCAAAACTTAAACTAGCCCCTAGTCTGGGCGCCTGTAATACCGAGATTTTTACTCCAGTTTAACCCAGACGATCGGATCTGTATTAGAATTATTATAGGGTCTCTTCTGCAAAGATAGAAAGGGGATTTTCTTTCCTAGAGTAACTCACTTCAGGTCAAAGTTATTTAGGGATCAGAAAAAGATGGAAAGTTCCTTTGCCAATTCAATATATATATTTCTATAGGTATTTCTAAATATAGAAATGAATATGGAGTTTTCTTGGTATTGCTCTGGCTCATATACTTAAACATGGGGGGCGCCTGGGTGGCTCAGTCAAGCAGCTGCTGGGCTCTTGATCGAGGGGTCCTGGGATGGAGCCCCCTCATCGGGCTCCCTGCTCAGCGGGAAGCCTGCTTTTCCCTCTCCTGCTCCCCCTGCTTGTGCTCACTCTCTCTTTCTCTCTCTTTTTCTCTCTATCAAAATAAGTAAATTTAAAAAATATATATATATGTATTCAGTTAGTCACTCATCCTTCGTTTTCTCTTGAGCAGACTTACACGCCCTCCTTAGACGAGCACAAAAACCCTCCTATCAGAAGACTCCAGAACCTCCCCCGACTCATTTTTCTCAGCTCCTTCCGGGCTACACATCCCGATCCCAACATTTAGTCACACCAAACCTCTGGCCATCCCTTAAATCCACCAGGCTTTTTCAAGCCTTTGTACCTCTATACAGGCTTTTTTCTTCGTGTGGAAAACCTTTCTTCCCCTCCTCCAGAAAAGCTCCTCTTCTTTCAGGATTTCAATCAAGTAGTACCATAACTACGGGACGTTCTGGTTCCTCTAGGCTGCATTGTCCTTTCCATGGCTTCCACTGCTCTACTGTAAGAACATTTTTATTCATTTTAAAAGTGCTTATCTATTTGTCTCCCTTTTCAGTCTGTGAGTTCCCCAAGGGCAAATGCCCATGCCTCGTTTATTTTTGGATTCCTAGCACCTACCCTAGTTCCTGACATACAGGTGGCAAATAAAAGTTTGTGATATGGCCTGTTTTATTCATGTCATAGTTTTGTGATGGAAGAGTCATAGTACATAAGCTTGTGATTTTGACGGGAATTCTATTAAATAATTTCAAAAAGTTTTTTTAATATATTTCATTTTGAGGATACTTTTTTCCTAATACAACCTATAGACTTTTTTTTTTTTAAGATTTTATTTATTTGAGAGAGAGACAGTGAGAGAGAGCATGAGAGAGGAGAAGGTCAGAGAGAGAAGCAGACTCCCCGTAGAGCTGGGAGCCCGATGTGGGACTCCGGGATCATGACCTGAGCTGAAGGCAGTCGCCTAACCAACTGAGCCACCCAGGCACTCTAGACTTATTTTTAATTTAAATCTATGAGTGGGTTTTTTTTTTTAAGTTTTTTTTTTTTAATTTATTTACTCACATAAATAATATCTACACCTAGCATGGGCCTTGAACTCATCACGCGGAGATCAAGAATCACAGGCTCTACAGACTGAGCCAGCAAGATGCCCTTCTGAATAGGCTTTTAAAAAAAAAGGAAAAAAAAGAAAAAAAAATATATATGCCTACATTTCCTTCTTAATAATGTCATAAGAACCTGACTCAACAATTAATAAACAGAACAGCCATTTTCCAAACCTAGTTGAGAAATTAATGGTGGTTTGCACAGTCTTGATTTTGTCTGTGCTCAGGTGTGATTACAGTTACCCTGTTTTGGGCTCATTCTATCCAGTTCTGTGATGACCTGGAGTGAAATGAAGTTGCTGTCTTGTGAATTCCATGCTTTGTTTGTTTTTTAAAAATTTATTTATTTCAGTAATCTCTACGGAAAACGTGGGGCTTGAACTGACAACCCTGAGATCAAGTGTGGCATGCTCTGGCCTACTAAGGCAGCCGGGTGCACCTGAAATGGTTTCTCTTAAGCGAGAGGATACCACTGTCCCTCTACCAAGGCGGGATCCGTTACTAGGGGACCGCTGTGAGGCTCCTTTTTTTCTTTCTCATCTAGTTCCAGCCGAAACTGCACGGAAATCTTCAGCTTCCACACCGGTATGTATGACTTTGGGCAGTCACTTGCCCGAGCCTGCTTCCTCCTCTGCGCAGCGCAGATAATGACAGATCCTAATTTAGAGGGCTTTTCCGAGGATTAAATGAGGAATGCAAGCCAAGCGCCTGAATGTTGCCTGGCACGGAGGGAGCGATCTCGCGTATTTTTGCATGAACAACGCCCTACGTCGTTCTGGAGTCATTCACCGCACTTGTTGCACACCGTGAAACTGCAGAAACCCGTTCTCTCCGAATGACCAGCAGCCGGCGCCCGAAGAGTCCCTATAAAGCTTATAACAAGGGCGGTCCTTTACATACAAATTAATTTGCATTTTAAAATCAATCAGCACGATTACACTTTATCCAGGCCACACCCCTTTTCCCTCGGGCGACCTTCGGTGGGTTGAAACAACCAAAAACTAAACAAAAACAATTTAAAGTTACAGGGTTGCTGGGGGGGAGGGGGGTTGGGAGAAGGGGGGTGGGATTATGGACATTGGGGAGGGTATGTGCTTTGGTGAGTGCTGTGAAGTGTGTAAACCTGGTGATTCACAGACCTGTACCCCTGGGGATAAAAATATATGTTTATAAAAAATTAAAAATTATAAAAAAAAACTAAACAAAACCGATTTAAAGTTACAGCAAAAAAGCATCACGCGACTCATCGCTCACCCCCTCCCCCCAAAATGGGATAGATGGTGCTCTCTACTCCCAGAGGAAAAAGCTTCTGTCCTTAGGCTGTGGGATTTAAAAAACGATTAATTCTTATGTATTTGTTCCATAGGAGTGTCAGAATGGCGATATAAACTAATGTCTCTGCCGGTGGGGGGAATCAAAACCTCGTGCATACCCCTAATAAGCAGTTGGCGGTGGGAATAAATTTGACACTCCGAGGCTCCCGTAGGCTCTCCGGTTTCTGCCCCCTCCCCCTTTTTTTTAAAGAGCCAACATGGCGCCGCCTACCGGGCGTCCCTGGCGCTGTTTCCGGTCATTCTCGGAAGCGGGAGTCCCCCACGCGGCCGACACAGTTGGCGGCTGCCGGCGGCGTGGGGCTTCTTGAGACTCTTCGTGGCGGAGCCCGTCAGCCGCCGACATGTCCAGCAGAAACAACAACAAGCTGCCCAGCAACCTGCCGCAGTTGCAGAATCTGATAAAGCGGGACCCGCCAGCCTACGTGGAGGAGGTGGGAGTGCGGCGCGGCGCCGGGCCCGGCAGGGGGAAGGCGTGGAGGGGAGCTGGGTCCTGGGTCGCCCCAGGTTCTTCGCTTAGGTCCGGGATCCCTCGGGAGGAGACAGGTTGAGGAGGGGACATGTCTCTGGTTTCGTTCCCCACGTCGTGGAAATTGCTGCCCGTCACTGTTCTGAGTCCCTTAGAGATTTTACTTTATCATCATTAGTATTCTTTATTTGCTTTGGGGTTTCTCTCCCGATCTCATAGAGATGGAGGGACAAAGGCCCCCTCCCCATCTCCCAACTTCCACGTAGATTTCCAGCCTTTTGCTTCCAGAGACCCCTAAGTGGAGTGAGTCGGGGACGCGGGGTGAGCCGGTGTCGTGAGCCCGCCGCCGGACGTCTGCGCGCCCCCGGACGCCAGAGTCAAAGCTGGCCGTGGGGACAGCTAAGGAGCAGGGAGGGGTCCCGGTCCGGAGGGCTGTCAGTGCTCGCCGAGGGGACACTTGCTGAGCGGAAGGAAACGGGGCCGCGGCGTGTCCGGAGAGAAGCAGTTTTCCAGGGAGCGTCGGGATGGCTGCGGGGCCCCGGCCCCTCCCGAGAGTCCTTAACTCCTCGGGTCTGGGGATTAGAGGGGACTAAGGGGTGGCCTGGGAGTCCTGGACCTATGTGGTGACTGATGAACGTTAAGGGGCGTGGTGATACCCGTTCTTAACAATCTCAGGGCACGTAGTGGCGGCTGGACTGTGGCTACCAGGGGGAGGAAGTGAGATAAGGATCTTGCCGGGAGCGCACGGGCGTCTGGGGCCCCCTGCTCACTCCGGTCAGGAGAGCAGGGTCGTATCTGAAGCATGTAGGGGCTGTAGGTCTTTTTCTTGACTCCTGGTCTCGGAGAAAGGTGGAGGCCTAAGAGTTTTGTTAGGGGAAATCAAGAGTTTTGTTTTTTGACCATGCTAGTTCAAGATGTCTATTAACACAGATGCCAGGCAATTGGTGATAATGAATACGGAGTGCACTGGGCCCGTTAGGGCTGCTAACACAAGTACTCATTCTCAGGGTGCCTGGGTGGCTCAGTGAAGCACCTGACCCTTGATTTTGACTCAGGTCATGATCTCGGGGTCCTGGGATAGAGCTGTCATGGGCTCCCGTCTTGCAGGGACTCTGCTTGGAGAGTCTCTCCCTCGCCACTCCACCCACTCATGCCCTCTGTCTCTTTCTTTACTTTCTTTTTTTTTTTTTTTTAATAAATATTTATTTATTTGACAGAGAGATAAAGAGATCACAAGTAGGCAGAGAGGCAGGCAGAGAGAGGGGAAAGCGGACTCCCTGCTGAGCAGAGAGCCTGATGCACGGCTTGGTCCCAGGACTCTGAGATCATGACCTGAGCGGAAGGCAGAGGCTTTAACCCACTGAGCCACCCAGGCACCCCATCTCTGTCTCTTTCTAAAAATAAATAAATAAATAATCTTCAAAAAAAAAAACTCCTTCTCACAATGTCTCTCATACATTCACACAATTTAAAACTGTGCTCTGGAGCTGGAGAGTAGATATAGGGCATGAAACGGAGGCCTGGTGAGTTCCAACATTAGATTGCTGGGTTGTTAGAATTAAATATAATTAAATGAGATGATGTACATAATGACTTGGCATATAGCAAGTGTTGAATTAAGTGGAAGCTGTTATTATTTTTGTGTATTGCTTTTGCTGTTGACACATCCTATCTAGAACTCCAGGATAAAATCCTAATCATTATTTGAAGGAAGACGGGGATTTTGACTAGAGAATTTTATATAGTTGCAATATAATTTACTTATTCTGACTTATATTTTTCTGCTGCTGGGAGTGTTCTACATATTGAATATGAGTTTTTGATTCTTGCTTTAATGTGCTTTACACCACATCACCTACGTTTCTAATGATAAAGGGAAGGGTCTTTAGATTACCTATGATGTGCTCACATTTTTCAACACTTACTTTGAAGAAGGCCGGTAAGGAAAGGATGTTCCTGCACTCTATTGCCATACCTTTTTCTCCATGCCACTGTCAGACATGTCTACTAAGTAATTTCTCATTCTTTACTGAGAAAGCCATATAATAGAAGATGACCAACTGAAATTTTATTTTCCTACAGTTTCTACAGCAGTATAATCACTACAAATCCAATGTGGAGATTTTCAAATTACAACCAAATAAACCCAGCAAAGAACTGGCAGAGCTGGTGATGTTTATGGCACAGGTAAGAGGATTTCTGAGTAAAACATAGACCAGTTGTTTTATACAGTTTGCAGACTATTTTTCCAGTAATACCCAACCTTATTCCAGTTACAAATGGAAATTTAATTAAAAAAATTTTTTTTAAGTTTCCCTTTTTGCAAATTTTATTTTCTCCCTAAACTGAATTAGAAGATTTTGCTGGAGCGTTTCACAGAACCAACCAAAGCAAAATTTTGAGGCTGTTTGTTTTTTTTTTGTCAAATTAATCATAAAAGCAGATTCTAATTCCGGTCACACATGTTTTACTAAGATTAGAAGAAATATGAAAGAAGTCAGGAAATTGGCATGTAGAATAGAAAAATGATTTGAAACCGTCTGCTTCTGTGAAACAGCCTTTTACTCTCCTTTTGCAGAGCGTCATGTGTATGTGCATATGAATTATAGGAGAGAAAGAAACTTCAGAAGAAACTTTGCTTTGTTACAGATTGGTCACTGCTATCCAGAACATTTAAGTAATTTTCCTCAAGAGTTGAAAGATCTTCTCTCCTACAATCACACTGTCTTGGATCCAGATCTTCGAATGGTAGGTCCAGTATTTGGATTGATCTGTTGTGCTATGTTTATGTGTGCAAATAATATGTGTTTAAATGAGGACAGCCTCAGCTAAACATCTTCTTAAAATGTAAATCAGAATGTATCACCTGTTCCTTAAAATCTTTCTTTGGCTTCTCATCTATACTTAGAATAAAACTCAAAATTACTAACATGGCCTGTAAGTCCCTATATGATCTGCTTCTTGCCAATGTTTTGATTTTGTTTGTTTGTTTGGGGTTTTTTTTTTTCTTTTAAGATTTTATTTATTTATTTGACAGAGATCACAAGTAGGCAGAAAGGCAGGCAAAGAGAGAGAGGAGGAAGCAGGCTCCCTGCTGAGCAGAGAGCCTGATGCAGGACTCAATCCCAGGACTCTGGGATCATGACCTGAGCCACAGGCAGCGGCTTAACTGACTGAGTCGCCCAGGCGTCCCAAGATTTTATTAAGTAATCTCTGTACCCGGTGTGGGGTCCGAACTCACAACCCTGAGATCAAGAGTTGGATGCTCTACCAACTGAGCCGGCCAGGGGCGTCTGCCAGTAGTTTTGAGCTCATCTCCTTTTTTGCTACACTCCTCGCTCTCCGATCTTTCTGTTCGTCCAGCATGCTAACCCTGCCGGGATGTTCCTTTGAATACGTGTTTCCTGCTAGTCACTCAAATCTCTTATGCATTAAGAACCCTAATTATAATTTACAGTTTTTACAGTGCTTTATGTATTCCTTTATTTTTAAATTTTAAGAGTTTGGGGGTGTCTGGGTGGCTCAGTGGGTTAAAGCCTCTGCCTTCCGCACAGGTCACGATCCCAGGACCCGCATCGGGCTCTCTGCTCTGCGGGGAGCCTGCTTCCTCCTCTCTCTCTCTCTGCCTGCCTCTCTGCCTACTTGTGATCTCTGTGTGTCAAATAAATATATAAATAAATCTTAAAAATATAAATAAACAAGCAAATAAATAAATAAATAAATTTTAAGAGTTTGAATAAAATTCAGTTCGAATTGGGCAGTGCCAAACCAGAATTGATTAGGAGCACTCCTATAATGCTTGATTTTGTAAATCTCATTAACTGGCCAGCTTGAGCATTTAAATATCGTCGCTTTAGAGGTTGATATTCAGTCCTGGCTGAGATCCCCTTTACCAGCCCTGTGCTCCCGCCTCCCTCGCCTGGGGTGAACAACTGTCCTTTCTCCGGTCTCCGGCTCAGTGACAGCCCCCGCATCTGGGAGGTTGCCCTCTCAGCCTGTCGCGGGTACCTGGCTATCCCAGAGGTATAAAAGCCCAGCCTCTTCTCTCAGTGTGGGTCCAACTTTATGTTACAGTTTGTGCTCCAAGGCTTCTGTGTGACTGGCCTAGAGCTGATCTCCAGCCCAGGACGTATCCTTGCTCAGCTTTTCTTTGGTCTGCCCTACCCTGCTTCCTTTACTTCTCTTCTAGAAGAGCCCACCCTCGACAAATCACTGTACTGAATCGGCCTCTGCTTCTTGGGAACCCAGCCTAAGGCATTTTCAGATTTCATACCTCTGCTTTTCAGACACCCCTGCAGCAGGTAGAACTGACACAAATATTATGATCACAAACATGTTAATATCTTATGCCAAAACTTATGCTACCTGTGTAGATTCAGTTTTGTTTCTTTCTCTTACATTTTCCCAGACTTTTTATAATTCTACTGTTTTTATACTTCTTTAGGATTTTATTAATTTGATTAGGCCTGAAAGAAGAGATAGCATCAGACAAGCCAGAGTTTCAAGGTCTAGGTTGTCAACTGAATGACTTTCAGTTGGGATGTGGGACCTGGCAGCACAGCTGAAGAGACTTCAGACTGTTAGTCAAAGGACGTCTACTTACGTCATAAAACTTCAAGTCCCTATAGGTCATACAGATTGGGATTTTGAGTATGAGACTTACTGTCTTCCCAAGGAATTAGGTTTCCTTTAAGTTTTGTGTGTCTCATAGTACCCAACCAAACCAGTCTGCAGGCATTGTTAAATAAGTAAATGTGTGTGTTTCTTTATAGTTCTTTATCGTGATTAATGGGTTTTTAAAAAATAATTTATGGAGATTTCCTTTCCTTGGAAACAAGGGATTGAGTCTGTGTAATTAGCATTCCTCTTTAAAGGATTCGTTTAAAAAAGCTGGTGGATCCTCCATTTTTTTTAAGATTTTATTTATTTATTTGTTTATTTATTTGACACACAGAGCGAGCACAAGCAGGGGGAATAGCGGGCAGGTGGAGAGGGGAAGCAGGCTCCCCGCTGCGCAGGGACCCTGATGCGGGGCTCCATCCCAGGACCCCGGGATCCAGACCTGAGCAGACACATAACTGACTGAGCCACCTGGGCGTCCCTAGAACAAACTGGTGGCTCCTCTTTCTAATTGGTGATTGTGATGACCACCGGTCCTTTACAGCTGCTGGACTTTCTGCCTAGTGTTTGGTTATTTTCCCAGGACTTTTGAATTATTCCCAAGGTTTTGTTCACTTTTTCCTACTTACACAGATAGAACAGACTTCGTTTCTTAATGGAAGAAACAAAATACCCATGTATTTTGTGGTGCCGAGCAGAGTACAGAGGGGAGAGACAAGAGGGAAAGGGAAGGAGAGACTCCAGGCAGACTCGATGCTGAGCTTGGAGCCCACCGCAGGGCTCGACCTCCTGACCCTGAGATCATGACCTGAGCTGAAACCAAGAGTCAGACACTTAACCAGCATTAACCAAAGATGCCCCTTGTATTCATTTCTTTTTTTAAGTGTTATTTATTTTTTTGTTCAAATTATTATCACCTGGCCAGTGGGAGATTTTCAGTCCTTTTGACTAAGCTTTTTTTTTTTTTTAATATTTTATTTATTTATTTGACACAGAGAGAGAGAGATATCACAAGTAGGCAGAGAGAGAGGGGGAAGCAGGCTTCCCACCTAGCAGAGAGCCCAATGTGGGGGCTCAATCCCAGGACCCCAGGACAGAGGCTTAACCCACTGAGCCACCCAGGTGCCCGTAAGCCCCTGTTATTTTTGAAAGCATCCTTACATTCTGGCAGAAATCATTCTAAAACCTTTTTTACTGCTTTTCCTGCCACAAGACTTGGAATCAACTACTCTCCAAGGATTACTTGTTCCATTCATGCAGAACAGTAGTAGAAGCCAACCTGGGCCAGAAGGGTACTTGTGAAGGTTGGTGGTAAGCGGGAGGCTGTAAGTGCTGTTGGCTGATTCTTGGTGCCAACAGTACGTCCAAGGACTGTCTTGGAAGGTGACAAATTCAGACTGATGATTCCCATTTATTCTGTTCTTGTTACCCCACCCTTCTTATGTTTGTGCATTCATGGGTCGCTAGGGGGTTGTCATATTTTTTTTTTTTTTTAAGATTTTATTTGTTTATCTGAGACAGAGCACAAGCAGGGAAGAGTCAGAGGGAGAGGGAGCAGCAGATTTCCCCGCTGAACAGGGAGCCCAATGTGGCACTTGATTCCAGGACTCTGAGATCATGACTTGAGCCGAAGGCAGACACCTAAACAACTGAGCCACCCAGGCACCCCGGTTTGTCCTCTATCTTGACACTTCCTTGATCTCCGTGTGTAAAGCAGCCCCTCCACAGTCACTGCGTATCAGTGATCCTACTGTTCCTCGTGGCACATGTCACTGTCTGAGAAACACCTGTTGATGTGCTTCCTCGCTCCTCTGTCTGCTCTTCTGCCCGCTCCCAGTGGAAGGTCCGTGAGGGCAGAGGCTGTTCTGTCCTAATGCCCAGAATAGTATCTAACAGGTAGAAGGGCGCGTGCTCTTTCGGGACATACATGCTCCCTTTTCTCGTCTTTTTCATCATCACATGGTATGTTTTCTTTTCCTTCCTTAGACATTTTGCAAAGCTTTGATCTTGCTGAGAAATAAGAATCTCATCAACCCATCAAGTTTGCTGGAACTCTTCTTTGAACTTCTGCGTTGCCATGATAAGCTTCTGCGAAAGGTGAGTAACAAAATTGCTTTATTCCCTCCTTATATTTTCATTTTTCCTTACAGTGACGTTAAAACTTAGAGATTGAATTTTTTTTTCTTTTTTTAAAGATTTATTTATATATTTATTTGACACACAGAGATCACAAGTAGGCAGAGAGGCAGGCGGTGAGGGGGCGGGTGGGAAGTAGGCTCCCCGCTGAGCAGAGAGCCTGATGCAGGGCTCGATCCCAGGACCCTGAGCGTGACCCAAGTCGAAGGCAGAGGCTTTAACCCACTGAGCCACCCAGGCGCCCCTAAAACTTATAGATTGAATTCTTAATACTTCATGTTGTTGGATGCAGTTAAGAATAATTTTAATAGGAAAAAATCCGTTCTTGTGTGTATACAACGTGGTGCTAATAGCTAACATTTATTGAGTGCTTGGTTTTTCCCAGCTACCATTCAGAGCTTTTTAAATATTTGTTTACTCACAACATGAGATCGGGTTTATTATTACTGTTATTTTACAAATGAAAAGGCTGAGGCACGAGGAGGTAGAGTAAGATGCCCAGAGTCATGGGCCATGTTAGCGGGGAGGCAGAAATATAAACCTGGGCAGTATGGCTCCGGAACCCGTGCCTTTTTCATCTGTACTTCACCAGCGAGCTAAATCAGAGCATGGACTGGACACCGCTAACTCTAACAGCCCCCACCCTATCTCCCAAACACTTCTTTCGTTATTAAGATTTCCCTGTGACTTGTATTTGCTTGTATAAGTAATACTAGGGCTGAAGGTTTGTGAAAGAAATTGAAGAAAGAAAAATTTAAGTTCGCATTTGTTAAAAAACTTTTATTCCAAGTATTAGAGACTGCCACCATTTGATTTTAGCAATTGTATTTCTGGGCCTAATTGTGAGATAAAAGTTGTCTATGGGAGCATATTTTGGGCACCTGTGGTATTGGTATATCAGTTAGGGGCTAAGTAAATGGAGCAATTTTCCTTTATAAAAATAACTTTATTGTGATATAATTCACATATGATTCATCTATTGGAAATGTACAGTTCAGTGGTTTTTAGTATACTCACAGAGTTTGCAACCATCACTACAGTCAATTTTGGAGAATTTTTATCCCCCTCAAAAAGAAACCCCATTCCCATTAGCATTCACTCCCCACTTCCCCATCTTTCTCAGGCCTGGGTAACCACTGACCTACTTTTGGTCTCTATAAATCAGTCTGTCCCGGGTGTTTCATATAAATGGAATCACCCAACATGTGGTATTTGTGTCTGGCTTCTTTCACTGAGCGTCTTGCTTTCAGAGTTCATCCGTGTTGTGGAATGTGTCAGTACGCCCTTCCTTTTCGTTGCCAGGTAATACTCTGTCATATAGGTGTACCACACTTGGTTTGTCTTTTCATCAGTTAGTGGACAGTTGGGTTGTTTCCAGTTTTTGGCTATTACGGATAATGCTGCTGTGAATGTTTGTGTGAAAATATATTTCATTTTTCTTGGAATTGTTGGGGTATATGGTAACTCCTTGCTCAACCTTTTTAGGGCAACTTCCCTTTTGCATTTTGGCTGCTGCTTTGTGTTTTGTTTATGGTGCTTATATCATGGAAAGTCGGTCAGATTAAATTTTCCCACGCACTTGTGCTTTTCTGCAAACTGAGCAACGTTAGAAATGTTAGTTAAATGTGTATGTTTTGTTTCCTTTCCTTAGACTTTATACACACATATCGTCACTGATATCAAGAATATCAATGCAAAACACAAGAACAATAAGGTGAACATAGTAAGTACCTTTTGTTTCCCATGCTCGCAGTATGCACCAGCAGTGTACAGGTTAGACGTACTATACATTGTACGTATTATACATATAATACAGTGTTAATATATTAAGTCTTCTTTCTCCTCTTTTTCTTAAGGTGTTGCAGAATTTCATGTACACCATGCTAAGAGACAGCAATGCAACTGCAGCTAAGATATCTTTGGATGTGATGATTGAGCTCTACAGAAGAAACATCTGGTAAGGTATATGTGTTTCTTGAGAAGGAGACAGACTCTCATTCATTTATAATTACTACAAAGTACATAGACAAATATTTTTCTTGATCTCTGTCACAGATTAAGTTGGAAATTTTTTAAAAACAGCAATCCAAATAACTAATAACATCGGCCACCATTTCTTGAGCCGCCTATGCCGCATATGATTTTTTCAACCTTTAGAATAACATAATGCAGCTTATCTGGCATTATCCCCATTTTATAGGTGACAAAACTAAAGTTCATGGAGTGTAAACTTAGTAGTTAGGCAAGGGCAGAGCTGAACTTCAAACCCAGATGTCAGACTGTGAAATCTGTGCTCATTCTACTCTGCCAGTCTGAGGATTTTCAAGTTCATTAATCCCATGTATGTAAAGTATCAGGCTCTGTAAACTTCGGTTTATTGGTACATTGCTCCCAATTCCCGTCTTTTTTACTATAAAAGTAATATTCATTGCAACAAAAAATTAGGAGAAGCTAGAAAGGTTATTAAATTTTTTTTTGATAGTTTTACCACCCAGAGGTGATCACTGTTAATAGTTCATGATATTTTCTCCTATTCTTTTCTTTAATATGATCTTTTCTTAATGTAATCTTTTTTTAAGATTTATTTATTTATGGGGTTCCTGGGTGGCTCAGTCATTAAATGGCAGCTCCGGTCATGATCCCAAGATCGTTGGATCGAGACCAGCATCAGGCTCCCTACTAGGCAGAAAGCCTGCTTCTCCCTCTCCTACTCCCCTGGTTTGTGTTTCCTCTCTCACTTTGTCTCTCTCTGTCAAATAAATAAGTAAAATCTTCAAAAAATAAAAGATTTATTTATTGTATAAAGAGAGAGCGTAGGCACACACAAGCAGGGGGAGGGGCAGAGGAGAGGGGAAGAAATCCTCAAGCAGACTCCTGTTGAATGTAGAACCCCACATGGGGCTATATTCCAAGACACTGAGGTCATGACCTACTGAAATCAAGAGCCAGCCTCTTAGCCAGTTGAGCCACCCAGATGCCCCCTTTAACATATGAATTTTTAGGTACGGTTGGATTTTGCAGTACTATTAAGTTTTTATTCATTTTTTTGTTTCTCTTATCTTGACTATGTATCTGTGTCATTAAAAATTCTTCAAAACAACCCATATTAAATGGCTGCAAAATTTTCTGACATAAAACTGGGCTAAAGTTTAATTAAATGTTTACCTATGGTTGACAATTTAGCAATCCATGACTTTTTTTTTCCTATTACTATTTATTTTTTGCAACCCACAACTTTATTTTTTAATTTTTATTTTATTATTATTTTTTGAAGATTTTATTTATTTATTTGACAGACAGAGATCACAAGTAGGCAGAGAGGCAGGCAGAGAGAGAGAGGAGGAAGCAGGCTCCCACTAAGCAGAGAGCCTGATGCAGGGCTCGATCCCAGAACCCTGGGATCATGACCTGAGCTGAAGGCAGGGGCTTTAACCCACTGAGCCACCCAGGTGCCCCAACCCACAACTTTTTAAACTGTGGAGGAATATATATTGTCTGTTTTGTGCCATTGTCAATGCTTTGAAATGCAAGAGAATGAAAATTTACTTGGAAAACACTCATCTGTCTTACCCCAGGAATGATGCCAAAACAGTCAGTGTGATCACAACTGCATGTTTCTCCAAGGTCACCAAGGTGAGCGTCCGCAGAGCTGTGTGGAGGCCGAGAGTAGCAAGGAGACGGGCATGGGAGGCAGAATGGGCTCGCAGTTCGCGTTTGGTCGTGCTGCTCCCTTTGTGTTGAGGCTGCCGCCCTGGGTCATCGGTGCTTTAGAGGAGGCAAATGAAGTTAAGAGTTTTTTAAATGCTTTGTAGTAAACTATAGCCTTAGTGTTTGTTTTCTTCTATAATTCTTGACTGTTCTTTTGGGCCTGGGCACAGCTGAAAGAAATTTAAGAATATGTTTGACTTTTTTTTTTTTTTTTTAAGATTTTTATTTATTTGTTAGAGAGAGAGATACAGAGCGCAAGCACAGGCAGACAGAGTGGCAGGCTAGAGGCAGAGGGAGAAGCAGGCTCCCTGCCAAGCAAGGAGCCCGATGTGGGACTCGATCCCAGGACGCTGGGATCATGACCTGAGCCGAAGGCAGCCGCTTAACCAACCGAGCCACCCAGGCGTCCCTATGTTTGACTTTTTGTTAGAAAGGCTACAATGTCACTTTTTGGGGTAGGGGCAGAGATATAGAAATTCCTGGTAGTCTTCTTAAAGGGTAGCTGCATAGAGCCTGGCTGTTCTTATCTAAATATATCTTTAAAATTATATATACTTTTGGGACAAATAATGTTATAACAACATTTGTGTTTTAATCGAGAAAAATGGGCCCAAATCCCATCAGTCTGATTTTGTTCCTTCAGATCCTAGTTCTGTGCGAGAATAATGCATAAACAGAAGTATTTATTCTTTGTTGTAAGCTGGGGTGAGTAATTGACTTCATTCTGATTGGTTTTTAGATATTAGTTGCTGCTTTGACATTTTTCCTTGGGAAAGATGAAGAGGAGAAAAAGGACAGCGACTCAGAATCTGAGGTTATACGTTCAACCGTAGATGCTTCTGAACTTGACCGTAGTCTATCAGATTTCATTGTTGCTCCCAGTACAGATTGTAAAATCCATGACTGCTCAAGTTAGAAAGACGCTTACATATTACTTTTATCTTTTATTGTGTTCTGCCATGCTGAGATTTTATTCTATTTAGAATTTGTCATTTACATTCACTAAGATTCGGTAAAGAACTAATTGTATTCATTTAGCCTTGTTCTTAGTTCAAAAGCTATACCTCTAACTCATTATATAAACTTAGAATGAAAATTGCTGCCAGTGTATTTTCTGAGATGATATCGGTATCATAGAGTGTTTAGAGAAGGAGAGGAATAATATCGTGGCATCTTTTTAAAAGGCAAAATGAAGATATATGTCATGAAATTTTCTTTATTAAAAAATATTTTTTAGTAAAATCAAAAATTTTTAAGAAAAAATATCCTTTCTCATATTAGCATTGTGGTAACAGTACGAGACAATAAGCTCTTTTAATTCATTTTGTTATTAAATAATGTGTGAATAATATATTCTTATTGTAAAAAAATTAGAGATACTATAGGTAAAAATTTTCTTGATCCTGTCTTATTCCCACTTCCCTGTTTCATCTTCACAGATAACCATTTTATTTCCCATGCATTTATGTGTATGTGTTCTATGTATATTAGATCTTTGAAATATACATAAATAATATGTGCATTAGTCTGCAACCTGCTTTCTTTGCGTTGTATATATAGATACACCAATGCATTTAGTACATACAGATCTACCTCCTTCTTTTAACCTCCATATATTCCAGAATATGAATGTTTTATAGCTTAAGCATTTTCCTAATGATAGTGTTTCCAGTTTCCTTTTTCAAATAAAAACGAAGTTGTATTTTATACTTACATAAGAATTAAAAGCAGAATATAAAAACAAAAATCAGTGCTGCAGTGACAGTCTTTATATGTACCTGTTTGTACACATAGGCAATCTTTTTTATTGAATTTTAAGTCGTGCTCATTTTTGATAGCAGTTGCAGAGTATAAATGCAGAGAAGTCTCTGAAAGCCTTACTGTTTGCTTCTATGCAGATTTTCCTTGTTTACAAAGTAGTTTCTTCTTCAGGATGAAGGACCAACAGCAAGAGACTTGCTAGTGCAATATGCCACAGGGAAGAAAAGCTCCAAACACAAGAAAAGGTTGGAAAAGGCTATGAAAGTACTCAAGGTGAGACTTGTACCTGGCAAATGAGGTAGGAATCATTAAACTGTAGAATATGGGGTTTTTAGCAAAAGCTTTTACGAATTTGAAATAAATAGAATTTTTGAAAAACTTAGAAATGTGTGATGAATTTTTAAGTACTAGTTTTTTAGATGTTGAAATGTTTTCAGCTCTAGCAGAGTCTGTGACTTGAATAAATTTGATTAAACTCACTTTTCACTTGTGATCAAGATGGCCTATAATAGAGTGTTTTTGCTGGATTCATCTTCTCAGAAGAGTATACCAATGAAATACATTTTGTATTTTGCAATGGTTAGTCTAAAACCTCATTAATTTAGCCCTTCTTTGTCTTTAAATGTTTATATTTCTAAATTCTTTTAAGTCTCACGGGTGCTATTTGCTGGAACATTTCCGAGGTTTAATGTAAAAAGACAAAAACCACCTTTAGTTCTAGTTGAAAGAAAGTTTTTTTTTTTTTTTTAAAGATTTTATTTATTTATTTGACAGAGAGAGATCACAGTAGACAGAGACGAAGGCAGAGAGGCAGGCAGAGAGAGAGAGAGGGAAGCAGGCTCCCTGCTGAGCAGAGAGCCCGATGCGGGACTCGAGCCCAGGACCCTGAGATCATGACCTGAGCGGAAGGCAGAGGCTTAACCCACTGAGCCACCCAGGCGCCCCTGAAAGAAAGTTTTTGAAAGAAATTTGTTGTAGGTTCCCCTCCTGCAATAGTGTGGTATAATGTAAATGTTTTTCTTCTCATTTTATCTCAGAAACAAAAAAAGAAGAAGAAACCAGAAGTGTTTAACTTTTCAGCTATTCATTTGATTCATGATCCCCAAGGTATTATAATTATGACTTGCCAAGTTCCTTTCTGGCTTTTTCTCTGGCTGTTACCAAGGAATATAAGCTCCCTGGCACTTAATAAACAGTAATTGTTGTTTACTAGTTGGTTGTAGCCTGGGGAATTATGTTCTAAAGTTGTAATTCCCAGTGCACAGCAAAATAAGAATGTGGAAGAAGAGTTCTTTATGTCTTTAACGAACAGTAGTGGTAGGACATTGTGCTTGACTAAATGAAAACTTGATAATCTCTTATCGGGGCAGATTCTGATTTTGTAGGTCTAGGGTGGGGCCTGAGATACTGTATCTCTAACAAGCTGCCAGGTAGACCAGCTGCCGGTGGTCTGTGGACCCCACTTTGGGAAGCAAGGCTCTGAGAACTGTTAAGTGGGGCTCTTATCAAACAGTCAAGATGTGGATGCTCAGAACCTTGGGGATCCTTCAGACTTAACTTTGGGCACCAGTGAAAGTCCATTCACCTGTGTGTGAATCTTTTCACCTTCTTTATTGCTGCTGTTCGTGACCGTCCTGGTTCAGCAGAGTGGTTTTAGGCGCAGTCACTGATCTGCCACACTCAATGACACACTCACTACCACAGTCACTGATCTAAAGACTGCCTCTCTCTACACCTGTCAGATAATGCTGTGCAGACCGTGGACTCACAGTGTATTTCTCTGATCTTCTGCTTTCCAGATTTTGCAGAAAAACTGCTAAAGCAGCTAGAGAGCTCTACGGAGAGGTTTGAGGTGAAAATGATGCTCATGAACCTCATCTCCAGATTGGTGGGAATTCACGAGGTTCGAATTACGTTATGTTTCTCATTTTGGTGAGAATATTAGAAATAGAATTATTCCTGATGAAAGGAAAGCCACTAAGGTAGAGCAGCGGCTTAATTTTATCCCTCAAAACCATTTAAACCCATACAATTTAGAGAAGAATAAAATCTTCCACTCCGAAAATAGCAATTTTTATCACTTTGTTTTCTTATCAGTAAATATGGATCTTAAATTCTACATATATTTTTATGGACAGACTATTTTATGTTCTGATTTTCTACTTTATTTGATCGACATGTACGTTTTTCTGAGCCATCATAACCCATGTATTTTTATTTTTATCAACTATTACTCCATTCTGCAGTTTCTTTATCCCTTTATAGCTTTACTGACTTCCAGACCACTCTGGTGGGAGATTTTCAGTGTTTGCAAACCTGAATTCTCTGGTCATTTATTTCATGTTGAATTAAATTGTAGGAGCTCCTTGGTGGTATTTTATATACATATATATGTATATCTGTATAGTACGTACATATGGAAACTTCACACATACAGACCAACTGCTATTGTAGAAAATGAGATTTCTAGAAAGTTAGGCCGTGAAGAAATGGCATTGAGGTTGTTCCCTATCATTTCACTCTTGAGATTTGCTGCTGTGTACATCATTGAATGTGTTCCCTTCTTCCGAAAGTTTAAAAAAGAAAAAAAAGTTTATTTATTTATTTATTTTTTAATTTTTTATTTTTTATAAACAAAAAAGTTTATTTTTTAAAGCTCTTAAAATGTATGTATGTATGTATATATTAATTTATTTATTTTTATGTAATCACACCTAACATGGGGCTTGAACTCATGACCCTGAGATCAGGAGTTGCACACTCTTGCAACTGAGCCAGCCAGGCACCCCCTTCAAAAAGTTTATTCAAAGAAGAAAAGTAAAACAGCCTTATTTATTGAAAATCTAGCAGTGTCAACATGTATTCAGTTAAAAATTAAAGTACATGTGAGTGAAAGCACTTGTTTCCTTTTTCTAAGAAAAACTTAACATCTAATGAACAAAATGCCTTTTCTCCACGGGCTCTAGTCCTACAACAGGATTACCAGATGAATTTATGTTATATTTGTGCAGAAATTTCATGTCAGGCCTGAATTTGAGCTTCCTAGGAAAGCAGAAGTGATGTGTAATTTAAGCATGGTTTGATAGAAGTGATACTAGAGTTTCACAACTGACTACAGTTGAGCATCCATCTTTATACTGAATCTACATCTTCCTTATTACTGGTCTGGTTCTTGTTTTGCTTTGGGGCTAAATAGAAAAAAAACAATTTATTCTGACGCGGTGAACTTTGCTAAGACAAGGCCATGTCCAAAGTTCCTCTCCTTGTAGTTAAAGATGACAGCTGCTTTGGTGAACATTTTGTAATGTATGGTAGTGTCAAATCACAATGCTGGGCTCCTGAAACTAATACGATACTGTATGTCAACTACTGTTTGTAAACTACAGTTGCTTTAGTAACTAGACTCTGTCACCTTTATTTAGGTAGACTCCAGATTGCTAGTCTCTTCTCTGTAAAATACAGAGCTCAGAGTATTGTTGAGCTAAATAGCAAGCTTCCTGCAGTGTGATTGGACTGGTATCCAGTAATAAAATGAGAACTGTGGGGGTTTGGGTGATTAAATTTTACCAGATACTATTCAGGCTCGAGTTACTATTTTATCCCTTGCTTTGGGGCCTATCATTGCTGTTCCTTCCTATAATCCTCTTTATCTTTGAAGACTTAAGAAAGTTAGTTCTGCAGCCACACCGATTTTAAAAATAGAAGAATGTTACATTTTGGTTTCCTTTTTTCCTCCTAGTTGATTGTGCATATACTTCTTCCTTGACATAATGAGGATGGCAGGAGCATGCCCTCCCTTTCCTTGGGTAACACAGTACAGTGGATCATGAATAATTATTGAGAAAAAACAAAAATAAATAATGATCCCTAGTTAGTTGAGCGTGGTGAGAAAATTGCGTTAGGGAAAAATAAACCTCTAGGACATCAATTACATAAGTATTAAAGATTATGCTTCTTTCCACAGCTTTTTCTCTTCAATTTCTACCCGTTTCTGCAAAGGTTTCTGCAGCCCCACCAAAGAGGTAAGCTTCCCACTTGCCACATTCCTTTGCTGAATAAGGGTTGGAATAACTACCCATGCCTTTTGTTTTGGAATTATTAAAGGCAAGAGTGAAGAGTAAAGTGTGTTCTGTTTAAGAAGAGGGGAGGGAAACCCTTTCGTTTTCTTTACCCCAGTCTGTCATGGGTTAATTATTCTGCTTATCAACTTTAAGAAACAGTTATTTTTAGAAGACAAAAGACTGGATTCTCAAAGCAAGTCTTTTTGTAATATTTAAACAGGTAGAAAGTTCTAAACAAGCAATCTGACCTACTGTAACTGTAATAGATACCAGAATTTTCTGTTACATTATCATTGTCCTCACATGTATTCTCAGTTCAAAACAACATAAGGGCAGGAAAGAAGAGATGGTTGCTTTTGCCTTTGACCTTGAACCAAGATAGAAAGGAAGCCAGCATTTATCGAACCTCTAACAGGAGCCAGGTGCTGTGCTAAGTGCTTTACATAATCATCTCATCAGATCTCGCTTCAGTCCTGTGAGGTGCAGAAATAAAAAGACCAGGGTCCCTCGGCAAATAAATGGCAAATTGGGATTCACCTCACTTCTTCCTTTTGTCGGAGGGCTTGTTCCTAATATATGCTGCCCCTTTGAAGGGAGAGCATGCGTATATATTTTTAGTTATTTATTCAGTGATTTCTAGGCTGGACCCTGAGTTCGTCGCTAAGAATTCCACAGACCACATAAAGGATGTCCTCACCTTCGTAGAGCTTTCAGTCTGGAGGGAGATCCGGAGAGTGCTGTGTATAAAATGTCTACATGGAGAAAAGTATTTTGAGGAAAAGGGAAGAATAAAGACAATACAGAGTGCTGGGGCAAGTTCTAGGTTAGAATATATCAGGAAAGGCATTTTGAAAAGGCAGCGACTGAGCAGGGACCTGAGGGAAGTGAGATGTGAGCCATGCAGGGCTCTGGGGCTCGAGGTTCCGGGTGGAGTTAGGCAGCAGTAGCGTCTAAGGCGAGAACGTGCTTGCCATGTTTAATACTAGTTCTGAGAGGCAGAGCAGTAAACTGACTGTGATCTTTCTGCTCTCTTACATTTTTAGAAGTAACAAAGATCCTTCTGTATGCTGCCCAAGCATCTCATCACTTAGTACCCCCCGAGGTGAGAACTCTACCCCTTATTTCTGTCTCCTAGTAGTGCCACTACCAACTGTATCATTGTGGCTTTTCTCACTGGGCCGGTTTTTCTTCAAAATGAGAAGAGACACTAACTCTTAAAGAGATGGACATACAAGTTTAGTTATAGAAACTGAAAAAATTTTTTCCTATAGAAAAGTAAAGTTCATTTTAGAAAAGCTGAGAATTCTGACTTTAATTGCTAAATCTTTTGTCAGAGAAGTCAAGAATATCAATAAATTAAAAAGGGGTATCAGTAAACTTATTTATAGTAATTATTTTTCAACGCGGATAATTCCTTTCTTTGATTAAAATAGCATTAGAGGGGCACCTAGGTGGCTCAGTTGGTTAAACATCTAACTCTTGACTCAGGAGGCTTAGGTCTTGATCTCAGGGTCATGAGTTTAAGCCCTGTTTGGGGCTCCATGCTAGGTGTAGGGCCTACTTAAAAATAAATAAAATAGAATAAAATAAAGCAAAATCATTGGGTTGTCCTGAATCAAAGCAATTGTTTAAATCCAACTTGAAAAATAATACTAAAAGAGAGCAGAATTTAATCTGAGGATAGCCGGGAGGACTGCTACCCAAAGTATTTTTATCTGTCTTTCTCCGTCTTGAGTCCTTCCAACTCCCAGACTGAGGACGGAAGAGTTTTACGTGAACGGTCTATTGTCCCTTCGTCCTCACATGTTTCAGTAGAAGAGGCATTTTATCAGCACTCACCTCTTTTCTTTTATTCCCAATTCAGATCATTCAGTCAGTGCTCACGACTGTGGCCAACAATTTTGTCACCGACAAGAACTCTGGGGAGGTCATGACAGTAGGGTATGTCGAATGTCCCTGGAGGCAGAGGATATGTTTTTAATGGACAGCTGACCCTGGAAGTCCCCAATTTATACCTTTTGATTTAGTCTTTTTAGAAAACCTTAGATTAAACCATCTGAGATTGATGTTTGGGCTTTTAAAATTCATTTTCCTTTTCTAGAATCAATGCTATAAAAGAGATAACAGCTCGATGTCCTCTAGCCATGACTGAAGAACTTCTCCAAGACCTGGCTCAGTATAAAACACACAGAGATAAGAGTAAGATGCCTGTTTTTCTCCGTAGATCAAAGAATATCAAGTGACTCTTTTTTTTATCAATAGACTCTTTGCTCTGGAGTTCCTAATTAAAGGTGTTATTTTACAGATGTGATGATGTCTGCTAGAACTTTGATTCAGCTCTTCCGAACACTGAATCCTAAGATGTTGCAGAAGAAGTTCCGGGTGAGTGAGACATGCATGTTGATCAAAGGTTACAGTCTCAGAAGGTGAGACTAGCTTCCTACAGTGTGAGTTTTAGTGTTTTTGAAGCTTCCACTATAAGTACTGGTAATTTTATTCTCAGAACACAATTGAATTAAATCTCGTCGCTTTAACTGTTCTGTAGTTGGCACACACTCTTTAATGCTGACTGAATCTTACAGACCCATCAGGCTGTTTCCTCTTGAAAGCTTGTGATATCATGAACAGATGAGAATTCCAGAGAAAGGACAGTAACTGATGCCAGTATTGAACAGGCTGTTTCCCAGCCAGGTAGAACCTCTTGGGAAGCGGGAAGGAAGAGAAATGTGTGCTTGGAACAGAAAGAGAGCTGGCGATCTCAAGACTTGAGAATTGGATAGTTGTTGTCCGCTCACTGCCAGTGTCCGGATCATATCAGAGGAGAGCAAGGAAGTAGGAGCAGAGTCCTGGCTGAGGGATTTACTTTGCCCCAAGGCATAAGTCGACTATTTCTGTCCTTTGATTACTTCCATTGTTCATGATTCTCCCTTCTACATTCATCATCTTAGAGAGTCCTATCTTTTGGAGGCTTAAACTCCCGACCCTAAGTTCTATATCTGAGCTGGGATCTAGAGTGTGTGCCTCACTGACGGAGCTTCCCAGGTGCCCTAAGAATCCTTTTCATGAATAATGCCGTCTAAGAACCTTATTAAAAACCTTATTTAAAAAACAAACAAACCCTTATTTTAGGGGGTGGAGAAGGTGACGGAGGGCTCCGTCGGTTAGCATCCACCTCTTGATGCTCATGCTTGGGCTCCGTGCTCCTCAGGGAATCTGCTTGACGTCGTCTGCCTCTGCCTCTGCCCCCACGAGCACGAGCACACGTGCGCACTCTGTCTCTCTCTCAAATAAATAAATCTTCAAAACAATGTTCTTTCCTTTAGGGGAAGCCTACGGAGGCCTCCCTAGAAGCGAGAGTGCAAGAATATGGAGAATTGGATGCTAAAGATTACATTCCAGGAGCAGAAGTTCTAGAAGTTGAAAAAGATGAGGATGCTGAAAACGATGAAGGTTTGTTTTCATTTCACCATTATTGGAGATAAAATCACTCCTATACAGTATCGACCTTGAAATCTTTATGCTGACTGAACATTCATTGAACAGATACTTACTGAGCAAGGACTGTGTGCCAAGCACTGTTAACAGGCACCGGGGATCAAAATGAGCGTGGTTCCTGCTCTTAGGGAACTTGCACTGTAGTGTAGAGGTCACGCCCTCAGGACAGCTGCCCCTTAGGTAGAGCCTGCGGGGCATTCGGGAAAAATATTAGTTTTTTGTTGCCTAGAAAAAACGATGAGGATTAGTCCTGAGCAACCCCCCAATAAGCAGTCCCCTTGTTGAAGAACACTTGTTGGACGTTATTGAATGCTTGAGAAGACTCCGTTCTGATTTCCAGGATTAGCCTTTATTCCTTGATTACTAGAGTCCTGTTTTCTTCATATTAATTCATGAATTGTATCAGCAAAAGTTTGTAAAGCCTTACCCGTGAGCTAGCTGCTGTCAGTGTAAAGATGAATGGTGTCCTGTCCTTGAAGACCTTTCTTAAATAGCTCAGCAGTAAAGTGTTAACCGGCATTTATGATTGAAATGCGGCCTAAGGGCAAGAGAGAAGTCAGGTCTACCCCAGAAGTTCAAAATAGGTCTCAAAGAGGGGCATCTGGGTGTGTCAGTGAGTTAAGCATCTGACTCTTGGTTTTAGCTCGGGTCATGATCTCAGGGTCCTGGCACTGAGCCCCGCGTCCCCACGGACGGGGGAGCCTCCTTGAATCCCTCTCTGCCTCTACACCTGCTCGAGCGGCCTGCGTGCTATCTCAAATAAAGACATTTAAAAAAACCCTCGGGACGCCTGGGTGGCTCAGTTGGTTAAGCTGCTGCCTGTGGCTCAGGTCATGATCCCAGTGTCCTGGGATCGAGTCCCGCATTGGGCTCCTTGCTCAGCGGGAGCCTGCTTCTCCGTCTGCCTCTGCTGCCACTCTGTCTGCCTGTGCTCACTCGGACAAATAAATAAATAAAATCTTTAAAAAAAAACAAAACAAAACTCAAAGATGCTGACCCATGAGCTATATCTTGACTAATAAGTGTGGAATGGTAGAATAGTGGAGATTTTCCAGGCAAACTGAGCAAAGCCCTGAAGGATATAAGAAACTGTTACAGTGGGGGCACCTGGGTGGCTCATTGGGTTAAGCCTCTGCCTTCAGCTCAGGTCATGATCTCGGGGTCCTGGGATTGAGTCCCGCACCAGGCTCTCTGCTCAGTGGGGAGCCTGCTTCTTTCTCTCTCTCTGCCTGCCTCTCTGCCTACTTGTGATCTCTCTCTCTCTGTCAAATAAATAAATAAAATCTTTAAAAAAAAAAAAAGAAAAAAAGAAACCATTAGAGTGTAGGATACAGGGTGGAATGTAGCAGGCGACCAGACTAGAGCTAGAGCTGAGGCCTCCACTGGAGTGGTTGTGTATATGCCATACCAGAAAGATGAACCACTTCCTTGTGGGGAATAACTGAAAAATTGCAAGTATCTGTGATTTCGAAAGCTTACTGTGCTGTGACTCCAGTAAGAACTACTCCTCCTCATTGAGGTATCTGCACGGTCCTTCCGCATCCAGAATCTTCCACTTCCGTTCTCTGAATGACTGTTTCTAACGAGCTTCTAAAAACATGTATAAATGCGCTTAGACAAGTTGTCAGACCCTTGCTGTGTGGCCAAGAGAAATGTCCGCTTGCCGTTTTGGTGGAAAGAACATTGGCTCTAGATTCAGACATGATTTTTTTTTTTTTAAAGATTTTATTTATTTATCAGAGAGAGAGAGGGGGAGAGAGCGAGCACAGGCAGACAGAATGGCAGGCAGAGGCAGAGGGAGAAGCAGGCTCCCCGCTGAGCAAGGAGCCCGATGTGGGACTCGATCCCAGGACGCTGGGATCATGACCTGAGCCAAAGGCAGCTGCTTAACCAACTGAGCCACCCAGGTGTCCCAAAGATTTATTTATTTATTTGACAAGCAGAGATCACAAGTAGGCAGAGAGGCAGGCAGAGGGAGAGGGGAAAGCAGGCTCCCTGCTGAGCAGAGGCTCGATCCCAGGACCCTAAGACCATGCCCCAAGCTGAAGGCAAAGGCTTAACCCACTGAGCCACCCAAACACCCCTCAGACATGATTTTTATGATTTCACTGAATGGCCACTTTTCTAGCAGTGTGGCTTGGGTGGGTATCTTAACTTACAGTGTCTCTTCCTCTTCTTTTGAGTCATGAGAGTTAAAAAAAAAAAAAAAAAAAAGTGATTCTAAGGTTTTAGCGTATGGTAGATACATGGTCAGTGTTTATTTCCCGTTCTATAAATTAGTTAAATTGATGTGGTTTATTTAGCAATAAACATTGTCCAATCCTTGGTCAGTAGAGCTCCATTGGCTTTAACCTTGCTTTTGCTGAATTTATTTAGACTTACCGTGAGTACAGCATGAAGGGACAGCACTGACAATGTCTTGTGTGTCACACAGACGGATGGGAAAGTACCAGTCTCAGTGAGGAGGCGGATGCCGATGGCGAGTGGGTTGATGTGCTGCACTCTTCTGACGAAGAACAGCAAGAAATAGTAAGTCCTGGAATGTCCTCGTACTGGGCCTCACTCCGATGTTTCTTAAGACCTAATTTGTGCTGGGCGGGGCCGTGGGGAGCACTTAGCTCTCACTTGAGCTGGTCGCTCTTTAAACCTCTCTTGTGTGCATTCCAAGTCCCAGAAGCTCAACAGCATGCCCGTGGACGAGCGCAAAGCCAAAGCGGCAGCCGTTAGCACAAGCCGCGTGTTAACTCAGGAAGACTTCCAGAAAATCCGCATGGCCCAAATGAGGAAGGAACTCGATGCTGCCCCGGGGAAAGCCCAAAAGAGGAAATACGTTGAAATTGATAGTGATGAGGAGTCCAGGTAAAATGACCCATCCCGGGGCTGCTCCTGTCCGCTCCTGTGGTGGCGCGGATCAGGAGAAGGGCCTCCGCCCTGGTTTCAGACGATACTTGTCCTTCACCGCAGGGGCGAGCTGCTTTCTCTTCGGGACATTGAACGCCTTCATAAGAAACCGAAGTCTGACAAGGAGACACGGCTAGCAACGGCCATGGTAAGTGAAGTACCATTTCAGCCCCTGGTTCTTCAAACAAAAAGCAAATAAGGTGAAGAATGAACTAAAAGGAGCAGTGTTTTATTCTGATGTTTTAAATAAAGGTATAAATAGTGTAGAAGAAAATGCACAGGCGTTGGTTCTGTTAGATGAGTTTTAACAAATAGCCAGGAAACCACCAATCCAAAACAAGATGTAGAACACAGAAAGGCCCTACCCCTGTGCTGGCATCTGGGCCGCTCAGTGCATTTATCCAGGCTATTGGGAAAGCAGGGGGATGTTTATAGTCGTTAAAGAAAAGCCTCTGGCACGGGCTGTGGCCGTATCTGGTTGCACATCTCCAGCCTCCAACCTCCTGTCTCACCAGCTCCGGTTTCTACACCTTACTTGTTTTGCGCACCATCCCATACTGGTTCCACATTCCATTGGTACTGGAACCTGTTCAGATGAGTTTAAAAACCCATATTCTTCCTTCTCCACCTTCTCATTTTCTGTCCGCGCTTCCTGAAAGTCTCCACCTCCCCCTCTCTCTCGCTGTGCATGCCTTCGTCCGGCCGAAAATAGCTCATTCCTTCCTAGGAAGCTCCTCTGATCTGACTGGCTGAATTATGCCCTTTTCTGCCACTGAGCTCCCTTGCCCCATTTCAGTGTACCATGGTCATTTCTCCCCTGGAGCGAGTTACTGGGGAACAAGGACAGAGTTGCAGCCTCCTTTTGTCCTTGGCATCAGTAGAGCGCCTGGCGTGTCTATGGGGGAGCTGACCCTCGAAGTGTTCTTGTGTGTGTGCTAATAGGCCGGAAAGACAGACCGAAAGGAATTTGTGAGGAAGAAAACCAAAATGAACCCATTTTCCAGTTCCACAAATAAAGAGAAGAAGAAACAGAAGAATTTTATGATGATGCGATACAGCCATAACGTCCGGTCAAAAAACAAGCGTTCCTTCCGAGAAAAGCAGGTGAGTTCAGTGAGGCTTGATTGGTGAGAGCGCTGTTGTCATTTTAAGATGTCTGTACTCTTGAGGCAGTTGTGCCTTTAGGACCCTGTGTTACGTGTGTCTTGGGATTAATGGGGAGCATTATTGGAGAGCACGGAGAGGGGGGAAGTGGTCAGGACATGCAAATCCTACACCTGACTGGGTTGAGTTCACCTGTGTGACCAAAGGGGCGTCCATTTCCTTCCTCAAAGGAGTGGAGGCTAGACGGTCTGTAAGGTCAGCCCTATGCTAACAGTCTCGACACTGCATCTGTGAAATACAATACGATCCTTCCTTATGTGCCCTTTTGCAAAGCTTTTATGTTTACAGGTTTCCATATACAGGCTTTGCTGTGTAGTCCTATGCTGTCCAGCTGGCTGGCTTATTTAGTAATTCATTATAATAATAAAACAGATTCATGTTTTCTTACCTTTCTCCACGGGGAAGGTACCAGAGCATTTCTAAATGTATTCTGAAGGATCGCCAGGAAACCAAGTCAGGAGCAAACCAGGGTTCCTAGATTGCTAGCCAAGGATGAGCCTGCCAGGCCAGAAAGTTAATGGCCTGATTTCCAGGGCAGTGTTCCATCTGGGGGGGGCACCAAGGGAGTATTAACTAAATTAAGGTGCCATTTAAAATCTACCTGGGGCTCCTAGGTGGCTCAGCCGGTTAAGTGTCTGCCTTTGGCCCAGGTCATGATCCCAGTATCCTAGGATCAAGCCCTGTGTCTGGCTCCCTGCTCAGTGGGGAGCCTGCTTGTCCCTTTCCTTCTGCTGCTCCTCCTGCTTGGGCTCTATCTGTCAAATAAATAAAATACTTCAAAAATAAAATCTATCTGCTTACTTCATTTTCCTGGTTATAAACTATGTCCAGCAACATCATGTAAATAATACAGTGACAGCATTTTGAAGAGAGGTTGTTAAAATTGAGATGTAAAGCAGGGTACCCTTTTGGATTTTAAATACCTGAGTTGTGAGGTGCCGGGGGGCTCAGTCAGTCAGGCCTCTGACTCTGGATCTCAAGGTCGTGACATTGAGCTCACGCGCTTAGCAGGAAGTCGGCTTGGATTCTCTTTGTAGGACGGTAGGGTTGAAGAAGGGTAACCACGGAGTTTTAGCATGGTTTGTTCCTTCCTTTATTACGAAGTTTTTGTGACCGAGGGTGTTCCCCGCCTCCCTCCTCCTCTGTTGGTTCAGCAAGATTTTTTCTGGCATGATCTGGAAGCATAGCTTCGTTCCCGGCCAGCACCTCTTGAGTCATGAACTGAAAGGATTTTTTATTTAGAAGTTAGAGTTCACGGGACATCGGACCTGTTGGTTCAAGAATGTCTTTCCTTTGTTCTCCAGTTTCTTTGTCATTTAGAACCTTGAGAGGAGAATTTCTGTTTATGGATCCTTGCCTCATAGTTTCTTCAAGGTCTCTTCATTACAAAATTTGACTCTGGGTTCCTGATTTTCTCTTACTCTCTTCTTCCCTCTAGACCAGCCCTTCCCAATAGAAATTCCATACAAACCGCATGAATAATTTTAAAATAAAAAAATAAAAAGAGGTGAAATTCATTTTAGTAATAATCTTATTTAAGCTAATATATCCAAAATAGTATCATTTCAGTATATGATCAGTATAAAAGTTATTAGATACTGTACCCTCTTGTTTTTGAACTAACTGAAGCCAGTGTGTTTTACCCTTGTGGCACATCTCCGCCTGGACTAGCCATTTTTCCAGTGTCCAAGCACCGCATGTAACTGGTGGCTGCGGGATCGGCCATGCAACTTCAGAGCATCCCCCAAACGGACATGTGATCTAAAATAGAAGAACCCAGTTCAGTCTACCTTTTGTGTCTATCTTTTGCTCCTCACACATTACACGTCTGACATTTATGGTCACACACAGCGTGTGAATGTTCTGTCCCTACGCGAGTAGTTTTCTATAATACTGGCAAGGTGTCCTGCAATGCTGTGCTGACGTTGTTTTCCTGGAGGCGGTGTCAATCCCCACAGATTCATTGATCCCACAAGCCACTGTCATGAGACTGCACCTGCCGCCTTCCCCAGCTCCCCTCCCGAAAACGCACGCACGCACGCACACGCGCAGACACACACACTTCAGAAAGCAGTCGCAAGCCCAGGTGATAACCTGTGTTTCTGACCAGTTACCCACTCTTTCAGTTTGATTAATTTGCTCCAGCTGCTTAGGGGACTCAGAGCAGTGGTTACTTAAGTTTACCAGTTTAGTAAAGGGCCCAGATGAACAGCCAGGTGAAGAGAAACAGACGGTAAGGTCTGGGAGGGTCCTGAATGCAGAACCTTCTGTCCCTGTGGACACACGTGGGATACGTCGCCCTCCCAGTGCAGATGTGTTCACTAACCTAGAAGCTCTCAGAGCCTCACACTGAAAGGATTTTTTTTTTTTTTTAATTTATTTGACAGAGAGAGAGACACAGCGAGAGAGGGAACACAAGCAGGGGGAGCGGGACAGGGAGAAACAGGTTTCCCGCCGCACAGAGAGCCTGACGTGGGGCCCCTTCCCAGGACGCTGGGATCATGACCCAAGCCGAAGGCAGATGCTTAACAACCCAGGCACGCAGACACCCCTAGAGGGATTTTTTGAAGGCTTCATCACTTAGGCAGAATCAATTATTAGTTCCATTTCCAGCCTCTTTCCCCTCTCTGGAAAATCATGTGTGTTCAAGGTGGAGGGGGCCAAAAATTCGAAGGTCTTTCTTCGACCAGCCCATTTCCAGGAACCCATCTGGTTGCCTCAGTAGAAAAGATGCTCCTAGTGCTCTTGCCATGTGGAATTTACAAAGGTTTCGGGAGCCTTGTGTCAGGGACAGGGTCAAAGACCAATGTTAACAGGAGATGCCCTTATCACTTAGGAAATGACCAGTTCTAGGAGCTCTGTGCCAGGAACCAGGGCTAGAGACCAGTGTATATTTTCTATTATTTCATACACCCGAAGCACCCTCTGGAAAAGTCACATTTCATACCCCTTCGACTCCTCCATGAGGTTTTGTTGTCTTAAATAAAAATGTCTTCCATGGCTTGACAAATGTACATGAGGTCTTTTTTTTTTTTTTTTAAGATTTTAAAAATTTATTTATTTGACAGAGATCACAAGTAGGCAGAGAGAGAGAGAGGAGGCAGCAGGCTCCCCGCCAAGTGGAGAGCCTGACGTAGGGCTTGATCCCAGGATCTGGGGTTATGACCTGAGCCGAAAGCAGAGGCTTTAACCCACTGAGCCACCCAGGCGCCCCGCATGAGGTCTTGTTATACATTTTTGGAGTACACTCACAGAATATGTGAAAAGGTCGGGCATCTGGGTGGCTCTGTCAGTTAAGTGTCTGCCTTTGGCTCAGGTCATGATCCCAGGGTCCTGGGATTGAGCCTCGCATGGGGCTCCCTGCTCCTGGGGGAGCCTGCTTCTCCCTCTCCCTCTGCCTGCCCTTCCCCCTGCTTGTGTGTGTGTGCTCGCTCGCTCTCTCTCTCTTCCTCTTTCTCTGCTAAATAAGTAAATAAATAATCTTAATTTTAAAAAGAAGAATACGTAAAAAGATGAGGCTAGAAAAGGAAGGTAAAGCGTACGGCAGAGAGAGGAGGAGCTTGCAGTGCGGCCGTAAGAAAGGTAGAGGAAGGAGAGTGCGCAGGTCCCTTGTGTTCGAATGCTGGCAGCTGAGGGGGAGGGGACTGAGATGTTCATCACAAAGTTTAATGAGCAGAATTAAAGCTATGGAACCTTGGGTTATAACATCATTCTCTGACATACAGTTCTTACCCTGTGCCTTGACTATTCTAAAGCTTTCCATTTTTTAACTAACTTAATCAGTATCCAACAATATGAATAGGTACTGTGATTTTAGATTTGACAGATGAGAAATTAAGACATGGATGAGTCGGAGAAATACCTCCTCAGCCATACAAATTAGGTTAAAGTGAACTTAATTTTTCTACCTTAAGTGTCTACCCTTAGCTATTCTGCCTGTCTGCAAAGACATACCAAGACCCGGATATGAATAAAGGCAAGGAAGCAATAACTTAAAAATCATAAAATCCAAAAAATTTGAACATTTAGATAGAAAGTCAGGCCAGTTCCACCCCCCAAAATTCTTCAAAGCAAACAAATAAAACCACGTATCTATATTGTTAAAATTCAAAAGCCAGGGGTCTTAAAAAATTTCTAGGAATCAACAGTGCTTGGGAATTCGTGGAATAGCATCCGTCACACACCTAAGACACACACTTCCCTCAGGATGATGTGTTGATTTAGTGATTCCATTCTGGTGCACTGCTGTATAACCAAATTAGTATAACGGGGTACCCAAGATTCCCACGTTTAAATAATTTTTCTTACGTTCCAGCTGGCACTACGAGATGCACTTTTGAAAAAGAGAAAAAGAATGAAGTAACTTCCAAGCAAATTTTCCATCCCAAGAAGAATGCTACATTTGTATCATTATCTTGAAAATTAATCAAGGTTGTCTGTTTACATTAAAGAGTCCTAAAGTACTTTATTGTGAAAAACAGCAGTAAACATGGTAGCAGTTTAGTGTTTCTGTTTTGGAGATGGGTAGTGGTGGGAATGTGTGAAATGTCCCCGGTGGTGTAAAATTACTGTCACTTCGCATTCGTGCAAAGAAGAAAAATGTTGGGTGCCTGCTGATTGGCACTGTAGGGACAAGAACGAGTGAGCCGTGGCCCTCCCAGAAGGCACTCGCAGCCTGTTTGGGAAACGCGAGGGGGCAGATGTGTGTCGTGTGTGTATCTGGAGTGCAGTGTGAATAGTTCTCTAATAGAGGTAGGTCTGTGCTTCGCTGGGGTTGTAGAGGCCTCTGCAGGGCACGGAAGTTCAAGATTTTCTCTTTAAACGGGACAATGTTACAAGAGTAAGAGTTTCTTACTTGTATATAGGCTTACCTGCTCAGAACAGGTCCCTGCTGTACAGGTTTTTCATAGCCAATTAAGCTCTTTTAGTCCATCCAAAAACTATTTTTTTGAATGCCAGGTATAGGCTTTTTGGTTACGACCTTGCTTTTTAAATTGCCTTAAGTATAAATAGTAATCGTGGAGTGTCTTTAGTTCGTCATTTGGACCACCATAGAGGAAAAAGAAGTCGGACTGGTCTCCTCAGCCTGCCTTCATGCTGTGGTATTTTGAGCCCACTGTTTGCTTTGTATCAATAAAAGGTTCCTAATCTCAGATAGGTCCTGTGGTGTGTGTGGACTGCTGTGCTGGTCTCCCTTCCCTTGGCGTGGCTGAGTAGCCTTCAGGGGACACAGGGCCGTGCTCAGCCTCTGTTTGCAAGTCATTGATTTGGAAATAGCGGGTGCCTTTGCCTCTGATTTCCTGGGTCATATTGTGGTAGATGAGAAAAGTGTTCTCTGTTATTTTAGAGTAAAAGGCAGTTTTCTGCCCACCAGAATTAGAAAGTAGCTTCTAAAACTTCTCTTGTTCACTCTCTGTGTTCACTTTTGGTTTTACGTGAAACTTTGGGGCCTTCTGCAAAGATGCCTCAGATCACTGGACCTTCGTTGTGAAAATCTTGAAGTTCAGGGACTAAGTCGCACTGGCCCAGTGAGGGGAGTTCTCAAGAGTCAACTTCAGTAGCTTTAGGGTTTAACAGGAAGTGTCCGATGCAAATTTGCTATTTCAGACCTGAAACTTCTCTCTCTCTCTTTTTGTTTGTACTCTTGAACTGGGTGTCTCCTTGAGAGAGGTAAATAAAATTAGAAATGGCATAGCCCTTAGGGTTCACAGCTTTGCTCCTTGACTTCTGATGGTTCCTGGAAGTCCCCCCTTCCTCAGGACATTCGGACCCCACTTAGAGGCCTGGAGGCCAAAGTCCGTTCTGTGCTTGGACTCCTGTTCTACTGTGACTTCGCCCTGCTCTTAACTGAGGTTTATATGCAAGATAGAAAAATAGCTAGTTGAAAGATGAAAGTCTTAACTCTTATGTCTTCAATCACATAGTATCTTAATTCTGCCGGATGCCTTTTATTGTATAAATCTTCCTTTGAGAATATGTTCTGTAAACCTGAAGATCAGATTCTCACAAGGTCGGATGCTGTCAGCAAAGGCAGAGTGATCTTTCAGGGTCAAAGAAGGTAAAAATACCTAGAAGAGGCCATCAGGGTCTGAGCTTCAACTTTTCAGTCTCTGCTTTTCTGTCAGTCCGAAGTATGGATCCATTTCAGGGACGAAAACCCATTTCCAAGCTCAGAATGTTTACAAAGTGATGTATGAACCTAGAATTCTGGCCCATTTTGTATGTGACCCCAGCAGGTTCCACAGAAGGCAGAGTCTGTTCCCTGCTGTATCACTAGTGCTGGTTCAGTGCCCAGGAAGTTAGGGGCGTAGCAAGTATTTGAATACATGATTTATTCCCTGTCCATTCTCTCTCTGTAAATACAAGACCACCTACCTCGTTGATTGTTTTGAAAATTTTGAGAATGTTCTCAGCACTTACCTTGGTATTTGCCACAAAGTGAGCATTCAATAAATTTCTCATCAACGATTAGATATCTGCTTTTATTTTATTTTTGTTTCATCTTTGTGAAATGAAACAATGATTATAGTTGTAACAGTTATTTGTTTTACCCCTCCTCCATTTGGGGGTGGTTAGTTTGAAATACAGAAATGTATATTGAATGTTCTGCGGGTGACTGTTTGTGCCCTATGACACAGGAAGGAGGTAGACTTACAGAGTGTCTGTATAACACAGGCTGCTTATGGAGCTATCAGAAAAGGCATAGCATAGGGCTGAGAGCATCCTAAAAAGTGAGAAGTTCAGCTGGCCAGAGAGTAGAACGGCTGTTTGCTAACAAACTGATGCTTGCGATAAGCAGGAACGCAGTTGGAAATATTCCTAAATATAAAAGTTATGGTTTAAAAAGTAGTAGAATTTCTTAAAAGTTATGTATAAATTGTGTTCTCATTACCTCATATTCTAATTCTTTGAAAATTTATAATCTGTTTAAAGTGTCACATGACAACTCAGAATTAAATCAGAATGTTTAATTAGAATATTCTGTTCTTCAAACTGTTGTAGATAAACACATTTTAAACTGTGTTACCAAGAATATTACAGTTCCACCAAATGACAGCCTTTTACTGTATAAAAATTAAAACTAAAAATTAACTGTTTATTTTTAAATGTATTTTATGAGATTTAAAAAAGATCTTGAAAATTAATAGACAAGTAAAGCACTGACATGGCGCTTTTTCTCTTTTATAAGGAAATAAACTTTTCTCTCCTAGTATAGTCTTTAGTTGGTACTTATTTAAAAATGCAGGTAAGAACAGAGCACAGCTAATCCCGTACTGCTTCATCACCGGGTTGTATGCCTTCATTGTTCCGTCGGTCCAACTGTCCGTCCAACCTCACTGTGGAAATGGTTAAGTTTTGATTTATCCACATGATGGAAGATTTTAAAGCCATAAAAATGCTTACAATAGGAAATGTTTATTATAAATGAAAAGAACAAACTAAAGTATTTATAGCATAATCAAACTGCACGTTTAAAATATGAATAATAAAGGCCCAAGAGGAAATACTCTGTTGTTTATTAAATAATACTGTTTTAACTTGAATTTCAGTGATTACTAGAGAGATGGAGGTCATTTCACATAGATTTTTGCCATTTCGTTCTTTTTTTATAGCTTTTTTTTTTTAAGTGTTGATTTGTAGGAGATTTTTATGTATTCTGGATACCAATTCTTAGTCAGTTACTTATGTTACATGTATCTCCACAGATGAGCAGTGCCATCTTTGACAGACTAAGTTCCCATATGTACTTTTGTCTGGGAATTTTCAAAACCAGTCCTGGATACTTTTTTAAAAATGAACTTTTTTTTTTTTTTAAATTTTTAAAATTTACTTATTTATTTTAGAGAGAAAGAGCAGGGGTGGGGCCGGCAGAGGGAGAGCGACTCCTGAAGCGGACTCCCCCTGAGTGCAGTGCCCAGTGCAGGCTTCCATCCCAGGGCCCCGGGATCATGACCTGAGCCGAAACCAAGCATGGACTGCTCAACTGACTGAGCCACCCTGGTGCCTCTGAATACTTTTTTCTTTTTTTTTTAAGAGCAGTTTTAGGATCACAGCAAAGCTAAATGCACCAGAGGGATCCATGTGTTGCAGTCAATGAACTCCCATCAGTATCACTACAAGTCATAGCTTACATGAGAGTTCTCTCTTAGTTTTGTATATTCTGTAGGTTTAGACAAGTGTATAATGATGATTACCCACATTTACAGTGTACAGCGTAGTTCTACTACCCCTAAAATCCTCCCTGCTCTGCCTATTCACCCTTTTTCCCCCCAACCCCTGGCAACCACTGATCTTTTACTAGAGTTTTGCCTGTTGCCAAATGTCATGGAGGTGGAGCCATGACAATCACTACCATTTTCCTACCGTTTTTTTTCACTTAGTATGTATTTTTTTTTTAAGATTTTATTTATTTATTTGACAGAGAGAGAGAGATCACAAGTAGGCAGAGAGTCAGGCAGAGAGAGAGAGAGAGAAGCAGGCTCCCCGCTGAGCAAAGAGCCCCATGCGGGGCTCGATCCCAGGACCCTGAGATCATGACCTGAGCTGAAGGCAGCGGCTTAACCCACTGAGCCACCCAGGCGCCCCTCACTTAGTATGTATTTATGTTTCCTCCATGTTTTTTTCATGGTTTGGATAGTCCGTTTCTTTTTAGTGCTATTTAAATAACTTCCCATTCTTTGGATAGGCCATGCTGTGTTTATCCATTCACCTCCTGAAGGACATCTCAGTTGCTTTTAGGTTTTGGCAATTATGAATAAAGCTGTCAGAAACATCTACGTGCAGGTGTGGATATATGTTTTCACCTCTTTGGATTAATATGAAGGAGAGCAGTTGCCACTCTCTATGAGGAGTATTCTAGTTTTGTAAGAAACTGCCAAACTCTGTTCCAAAGTGGCTGTACCCCATTTTGCAGGAGGCTTTGCGGCTGTCCTTCTAAGTTTCTCTCACATTTTACTATAAGCAGCAAAAAGAAGGTGGTGGCAACTTCAACATTTTGACTGGAAATCAAGCTCGGTCACTCAGTTCATTACATTTTCTACCTTCCCCATTCGTGTGGGTGACAATGTTGTTAAATGTCCTGCCACTAAGTAACAACCACTTCACTTCGCCAATAACTTGTTCCTCGCTTCCCCTGCAGCCACTACTGGCGGTCTCCTTAGGGGCGGTCTCCTTAGGGGCCGTCAGACGTCTCGTGGTCTAGTCCAGGACCTGGAGGCTTTCACTAATACTGCCTGAAGCCCTTCCAGCTTCCACCTACTGCTCAGTTCCAAAGCCGTGCCTACAGTTCGAGGAGTTAGGATGGTAACCCTCATGGTACCATGTCTTTATTAGTTATCTACTGCTGCATAACAATTTACCAAAGTTGAGAGCCTAAAACGACGAATGCTGTTCTGTAGTTTCTGGGGATCAGTAATTTGGGGGTGGCATAGCTGGGCTTAGAGGAGCCACTTCTGAGACAGTTCATTCCTATGGCTATTAGCAAGAAGACTCTGTTCCTCTTTCCCTCTTGGTAAAAGGTCTCAGTTCCTTAAGACAGGAACCTTTTCACAGGGCGTTTTTAGTGTCCTTAGGGCCTGACAGCTGGCTTCCTGCAAAGTGAGTGATCCAAGAGCACCAGGAGCAGGCTGGTCATCTTGTCATCTTGTCTCACAAGTCAGATGCCCTCACTAAAGCAGTATTCTGTTCACTAGAAGCAAGTCATCAAGTACGGCTCACAGTCTCGGAGGGGAAATAGGCTCCACCATTGCATGGACGGAGTGTTGGAGGATATGTGCATTTGTTTTTAAACTACCACACTGCTTTGAAACTGAGTAAAATGAGAGAGGAGAGTCCAACATGGCGGAGGAGTAGGAGACCTGAATTTCGTCTGGTCCCAGGAACAACTCTAGACCGCTACCAAATCTTTCTGCACATCTGCAGATGCAACAGGAGAGCGAAGAAAAGAACAGCTGCAACTCTACGAATAGAAAGTTGACCGCTTTGTGCAACGTGGGACATACAGAGAAGTGAATTCAAGGCGACATATGGGTTAGACCATGGGGGAGGGACCCTCCATCAGCCGGCTCCTGGCAAGTAACTGAGCCAGGCAGCCCGAAACCAGAACTGCCAGTTAGAAGTTGGCTCTGGTGAGGGACATCCCTCGGGTGGCTAAGTGGGGGATGGAACCCCACCTGGGACAGTGTGGTCTCAGGACCCTCGGGGTCACAGAAAGACCAGGATGTCTGAGTGCGGCAGAGCTCCCAGGTGTTGGAGCAGGAAAGCCGGCTGCAAACAGTGAGCTGAGGAGTGAGCTCTCAGCTCGGCCTTGCCATAGACCTTGATCCAGGCCACAGTCAGGCCACTGCTCTTGGCTCAGGAGTGCACCACTGGAGTCTGCAGGGTTTGGAGACTCCAAACGGAGTCCTGTGTCAGACATAGAAATGCTGGGTCACAGACCAGGTGAGCACAGAGTGCGGCAGGGGATGGGTGACTGACTGCTTTTCCCCGAGGGCTCACCGAGGAGTGGGGCCAGGGACTGGGAGGCCGCCATTGTCATTCTCATCCTCTAAAGCTGCACAGAAATCCTTCAGGGAACGAAAGCCACACTGAGCAAACTGGAGCAGATTACTTAGCCTGGGCCCTCGCTAGGGCAGTGCAAGTCCACCTGGGGCAGAGACATTTGAGAATCACTGCAACACGTCCCCACCCCCTGCAGAAGATCAGCAAGAACATCCGGCCAAGACCAAGTTTACCAGTCCACGAGAACTGCAAAACGCCCACCCTAGGGGAATACAGCACATAGAACTCGTGGCTTTTTTCTCATGATTCTTTAATCTTTCAAAGATAATTTTTTAAATTTTCATTATTTAAAATTTTTTTTCTTTTTCAATCAATTTCTTGTTTTATCAACTCCTTTAAAAATTTTTTAATTTTCATTTTTACAGTTGCATTCTATCCCTTCATTGTATTTAACCTTATTTGTGCGTGTGTGTGTGTGTGTGTGTGTGTGCATATAGGTTTTTCTTTCTTTAAAATACTGGGATGCAGTTTCTTCTAACAGACCAAAGTACACCCAGAATTTAGTGTGTGGTTCTGTTCTATCCACCTGTCTGATCATATTCTGTCTTTTTTTTCCTTCCTCTTCTTCCTTTTTTGTTTTTGTTTTGTTAAACTCTTTTTTAATTTTCAAAATCACAGTTACTTCTATCTTTTCAATGTATTTAATTTTATTTTTGTACATGTACATTTTTCTTTTCAATGTATTTAATTTTATTTTTGTACATGTACATTTTTCTTTT
>NC_081557.1:263505400-263535669 GCF_022355385.1 Mustela nigripes | reverse complement strand
TACAATTTTAAGATGTAGTCTCCTCTAGCAAACTAACCAAAATACACTCAGGAGATCGTGTATTACTCTGTTCTGCTCACCTGTCTGTTTATATCCCTTTTCTTTTTGTTGTTCTTGTTATTGTTGTTTTCTTTCTCTTTTGTTTTTTTTTTTCTTGTCTTTTAAGTCCATTTTTACAAACACATTCTACCCTTTCATTGTGTTCAATTTTATTTTTATTCATATATAAGTTTTTTTCCTTTATAATTTTGGGATCTAGTTTTCTAAAAAAAAAAAAAAAAAAAACCAGACCAAAATACAGAATTCAGTGTATTGCCCTATTCTGCTCACTTGTCTGATTATATTCTCCCCCCCCCCCCCCAGGTTTCAGATCTCTTCTGATTTGTTTAGGGTATGTTTCTCTGGTGTTGCTGTTGCCATTTTAGTATTTTGTTCTCTTTATCTGTTCTTCTCTGGACAGAATGACAAAATGGAAAAACTCACCTCAAAAAAGAGAACAAAATGCAGTACTGACTGCCAGGGACCCAATCATTATGGATATAAGTAAGATGTTAGAGCTAGAGTTCAGGGTAACAATAAATAAGTAAGATGTCAGAGCTAGAGTTACAGACAATACAGTGGTACTGAATTCATATCATAAAGATACTTGCTGAGCTTGAAAAAAGCATAGTAGATACTAGATAATCCTTTTATGGAGGAAATAAAAGAATTAGAATCTAACCAAGTTGAGATTTTAAAAGGCTGTTAATGAGGGGCGCCTGGGTGGCTCAGTGGGTTAAAGCCTCTGTTTTCAGCTCAGGTCATGATCCTAGGGTCCTGGAATCAAGCCCCACATCGGACTCTCTGCTCAGCAGGGAGCCTGCTTCCCCCTCTCTCTTTGCCTGCCTCTCTGCCTACTTGTGATCTCTATTTGTCAAATAAATAAATAAAATCTTAAAAAAAAAAAAAAGGCTGTTAATGAGATGCAATAAAATTGGAGGCTCTAGCTGCTAGGATAAATGAGGCAGAAGAGAGAATTAGTGATATAGAAGATCAAATGATAGAGAATAAAGATAAGAAAAAGATAAACAGCTACTGGATCACAAGGGGAGAATTCAACAGATAAGTGCTATCATAAAGCAGAACAGTATTAGAATAATTGGGATTTTTAGAAGAAAAGGAAAGAGAAAGAGGAGCAGAAGGTATACTGGCGCAAATCATAGTGGAGGACGTCCCTAATCTGGGAAAGGAAACAGGCATCAAAAAGCTGGAGGCACAGAAAACCCTCCTCAAAATCAATAAAAATGGGTCAACATCCCGAAATAATACTGAAACTTAGAAATCTCACAGACAAAGAGAAAATCCTGAAAGAAGCTTGGGACAAGAGGTAACCTACAAGTGTAGAATCATTAGACTGGCAGTAGACCTATTCATGGAGGCCTGGCAGGCCAGAAAGAATTGGCATGATACATTCAGGGTGCCAAATGAGAAACAATATGCAGCCAAGAATACTTTATTCAGCTAGGATGTCATTCAAAATAGAAGGAGTAATAAAAATCTACCAGGACAAGCAGAAACTACAAGAATTTTTGATTACCAAACCAGCCTTATAAAAAATATTAAAAGGCATCCTTTAAGCAAAGATAGAGTCCAAAAGAAACATAAACCAGAAAGAAACAGACAATATACAGTAACACCCACTTTACAGACAATACAGTGGTACTGAATTCATATCTTTCAATAGTTACTCTGAATATAAATGGGCTAAATGCCCCTATCAAAAGACACAGTGTGTCAGATTGGATAAAAAAGCAAGGCTCATTGATATGCTGTCTGCAAGAGACACATTTTCCCTGCATATTTTCAGACCACAGTGCTTTGAAACTGGAACTCAATCACAAAAGAAAAGTTGGAAAGAACTCAAATACACAGAGGCTAAAGAGAATCTTACTAAAGAGTGAACATGTCAACCAGGAAATTAAAGAAGAATAAAACAAATTCATGGAAACAAATGAAAATGAAAACCACTATTCAAAACATTTGGGATTCAGCAAAAGAGGTCCTAAGAGGGAAGTATATAGCAGTACAAGACTTTCTCAAGAAATAAGAAAGGTCTCAAATACACAACCTAATCTTACACCAAAAGAAGCTGGAGAGAGAACAGCAAAGAAAGCCTAAACCCAGCAGGAGAAGAGAAATAATAAAGATCAGAGCAGAAATCAATGAAATAGAAACAACAACAACAACAACAATAAACAGTAGAACAAATCAACGAAACTAGGAGCTGGTTCTTTGGAAGAATTAATAAGATTGAAAACCCCCTGGCCAGACTTACCAAAAGAAAAGGACCCAAATAAATAAAACCATGAATGAAAAAGAGATCACAATCAACACTAAAAAAATAAAATTATAAAAACATATTATGTGTTCTTATATGTTGACAAATTTGACAATCTGGAAGAAATTGATGCATTCCTAGAGTGTATAAACTACAAAAATTGAACCAGGAAGAAATAGAAAACCTGAACAGACCCATAGCCAGCAAGGAGATTGAAGCAGTCATCAAAAATCTCCCAATAAATTAGAGTCCAGAGCTAGATGGCCTCCCAGGGGAATTCTCCCAACATTTAAAGAATTAATACCTATTTTTCTTTTAAAAAAATTTTTTTTCTAAAGACATTATTTATTCTCATGAGAGAGAGAGAGTGTGATTGTGGGGAGGGGCAGAGGGAGAAGCGACTCACCAGAGTGGGGAGCTTGATGCAGGACTTGATCCCAGGACCTAAGACCATGACTTGAGCCAAAGGCAGAAACTTAATGTACTAAGCCACCCAGGCACCCAACACCTATTCTAAAGCTGTTTCAAAACCAAAATGGAAGGAAAACTCACAAACTGTTTCTATGAGACCAGCATTACCTTGATCTCCAAACCAGACAAAGACCCCACCAAAAAGGAGAATTACAGACCAATATCCATGATGAACATGGATGCAAAAATTCTCACAAAAATACCAGTCAATAGGATCCAACAGTACATTAAAAGGATTATTCACCATGACCAAGTGGGATTTATTCCTGGTCTACAAGGCTGGTTCAACACCTGCAAATCAACGTGATACAATACATTAATAAAAGAAAGAACAAAAACCATATGATATTCTCAACAGGTGCATAAAAAGCATTTGACAAAGTACAGCATCGTTTCTTGATCAAAACTCTTCACAGTGTAGGGATAGAGGGTACATATCTCAATATTATCAAAACCATCTATGAAAACCCCATAGCAAATATCATTTTCAATGGGGAAAAACTGATAGCTTTTCCCCTAAGGTCAGGAACACGACAGGGCTGTCCACTATCACCACTGCTACTCAACATAGTGCTAGAAGTCCTAGCCTCAGCAATCAGGCAACAACAACAACAACAACAACAACAAAAAGGCATCTGAATCAGCAAAGATGAAGTCAAACTCACTCCTTGCAGATGACATGATGCTGTATGTGGAAAACAAAAGACTCTACCCCCAGACTGATAGAACTCATACAGCAATTCAGCAAAATGGCAGAATAAAAAACCAATGCACAGAAATCAGTTGCATTTCTATACACCAACAGTATAGACAGGAGAAAAAAAATTAAGGAGTCAATCCTCTTTATTTAGATATTTATTTATTTTAAGGATTTTATTTATTTACCTGCCAGAGTGAGAGAGAGAGAGAGCAAGAGCAAATAAGCAGGGGGAGCAGCAGGCAGAGGGAGAGGGAGAAGCAGGCTCCCCACTAACCAAGGAGCACAGTGCGGGGCTCAGTACCAGGACCCCAGGAAAATGACCTGAGCTGAAAGCAGACGCTTAACTGACTGAGCCTCCCAGGCACCCCAGGAGTCAATCCCATTTACAATTGCTCCCAAACCACAAGATACCTGGGAATAAACCTAACCAAAGAGGCAAAGACTCTGTACTCAGATAATTATAGAACACTCATGAAAGAAATTGAGAAAGACACAGAAAAATGGAAAAACATTCCATGTCATGGATTGGAAGAAAAAATACTGTTAAAATGTCTATACTACCCAGAGCAATATTTACATTCAATGCAATCCCTTCCTATCAAAATGCCATTGACATTTTTCACAGAACTGGAACAAATAATCCTAAAATTTGGATGGAACCAGAAAAGACCCTGAATAGCCAAAGGAATGTTGAAAAAGAAAACCAAAGTAGGCGGCATCAAAACACCAGACTTGAAGCTCTATTACAAAGCTGAAGTCATCAAGACAGTGTGTGGTACTGGCACAAAAAAAGGCGCATAGATCAATGCAACAGAATAGAGAGCCCAGAAATGAACCTTCAACTCTATGGTCAACTAATCTTCAACAAAGCAGGAAGGAATATGCAATGGAAAAAAGACAACCTCTTCAACAAATGAACCTTCAACTCTACGGTCAATTAATCTTCAACAAAGCAGGAAGGAATATGCAATGGAAAAAAGACAGCCTCTTCAACAAATGGTGTTGGGAAAATTGGACAGTTACATGCAAAAAAATGAAACTGAACCATTTTCTTACATCACACCCAAATGTGAGACAGGAATCCATCAAAATCCTAGAGAAGAACATGGCAGCAACCTCTTCAGCCTCGGCTGCAGCAACTTCTTTCTAGACACATCTCCAAGGACAAGAGAAACAAAAGCAAAAATGAACTATTTGGACTTCATCAAGATCAAAGCTTTTGCACAAAGGAAACAGTAGACAAAACCAAAAGACAACCAACAGAATGGGAGAAGATATTTGCAAATGACGTAGCAGATAAAGGGCTAGTATCCAAAATCTATAAAGAACTTATCAAACTCAACACCCAAAGAACAAACAATCCAGTCAAGAAATGGGCAGAGGACATGAACAGACATTTATGCAAAGAAGACATTTAGACGGCCAACAGACACATGAAAAAGTGCTTAACATTATTGGACAGCAGGGAAATATAAATCAAAACCACAGTGAGATACCACCTCACACCAGTTAGAATGGCTAAAATTAGCAAGTCAGGAAAAGACAGATGTTGGCGAGGATGTGGAGAAAGGGGAACCCTCCTACACTGTTGGTGGGAATGCAAGCTGGTGCAGCCACTCTGGAAAACAGTAGGAGGTTCCTCAAAAAGTTGAAAATAGAGCTACCCTACAACCCAGCAATTGTACTACTGGGTATTTACCCCAAAGATACAAATGTAGTGATCCAAAGGGGCATGTGCATCCTTATGTTAATAGCAGCAATGTCAAACAAGAGCCAAACAATGGAAAGAGCCCAAATGTCCACTGACAGATGAATGGTTAAAGATGTGGTATGTATATACAATGGAATATTACGCAGCCATCACAAAAGTGAAATCTTTCCATTTGCAATGATGTGGATGGAACTAGGGGGTATTGTGCTAAGGGAAATAAGTCAATCAGAGAAAGACAATTATCATATGAAGAAACAAGGCAGAGGCTTGTAGGAGAAGAGAGGAAAAAAATGAAACAAGATGAAACCAGAGGGAAACAAATCATAAGAGACTCTAAATCATAGGAAACAAATTGAGGGTTGCCGAAGGGGCAGAGGATGAGAGGGAAGGGGCAGCTGGGTGATGGACACCGGGGAGGGCATGTATTATGGTGAGCACTAGGTATTATATAAGACTGATGAATCACAGACCTGTACTCCTGAAACAAATAACACATTATATGTTAATTAACTGAATTTAAATTTAAAAAGTTTTAAGTGTTACCAAACGGGAAAAAAAATGAAAAAATAAACAACAAAATGAGATACAAGCAATAAAAACATTAGATCCCGTGTTTCTGACACAATATTTACCTTCATGCATTCTCCACCAAAGTGTTTCTTAAACTCTAGGTTCTGATCTCTAGATGAACCATGGAATCAATGTACACCATCTCTGAAACCTGCCCAGCACAGAACAGCAGAAAGGAGAGGGTTAATAGTTTCTGTAATTTCAGATCTCCCTTTTAATGTTTGTTTTAAACTGTCCTAAAACATGTATAACCTCTTAATACTAGAATAATATAATAGAGAAAATTATGTGATCAGCTTAATTGTGAACCTTGACTGTTTAGCCACAATATTGATTTGTTCATCCAATACATTTTATCATAGTTGTCTTACAGATCTCTTTTTTTAATCTTTTTAATATCTACCTTAAAGTGGCAGAAAGTCGCTTTATTTATTTAAATGCAAATGTACCTCTTTTATTAGGTATTTTTTTTAAAGATTTGATTTATCAGAGGGAGACAGTGAGAGAGGGAATACAAGCAGGGGGAGTAGGAGAGGGAGAGGCAGGATTTCCGCCCAGCGCAGAGAGCGGATGCGGGGCTCGATCCTACGACCCTGGGATCATGACCTGAGCGGAAGACACACGCTCCAGGCGTCCCCAAATGCACCTCTTTAAACTCAAGTCATCTGTTTACTCTTCATTGATTCTCATGATGCACCTGTGGCTTAAACACACAGGTGCGGTTGCAAATGAGCAAGTTAAAACCAGGGTCTTTATTTAGATCTTATGCCAAACCAGGAAAGAGTGGAAGCAGAGGCTTGAAGCTGTAGCCCAGCGACATACAGGCCATAAGCATGGGGGCGGGGGGGATCAGAGGTACCAGTGGTGCATTCTGTTTGATGGGGGGAGAGGGGAGTTAGAAATAAACCTGGGAAAAGTGAACCTTCTAAATGTCCCCCACACAGTTACTCTACTTACACAAGCCCCTGTTAGCCATTAAGAAGCCCCAGGCTCGCCGAGTCCGGTGACTTTCCTGACACGAGCTTTCTGTCTCCCAGATGCGGGGCCCGGAGAGGGGAAGTTCGTGGTTATGAGGGTGGTGTTTGCGCTGTGTCAGCCCGGCCTGGGTCCGGCGCGCAGGCCACCGGCGGTGCGACATCCAGCGGATCATTCAGCCCCTCCAAGCCTCACGTCGCTCGTCGGGAACCGGGCATGAGTTCGCAGGACCTACCTTGGGCTTGTCTGACGGTTAAACGAGAGCGTCCGCAAAAACACCTGCACATAAATGTTAACCGACTCTTACGCTTTTTTTTTATCTTTTTAGCTGAAAAGACCTGGGAGTGTTAAAGTAATTCTCCCTGTAAAACCCAGATAAACTGTTGAAGGGCTTAACTACAAGGAACAAGGAACGAGACGGAGGGGGGCGGACGGACCCTTCCGACGACGGCAGGTTTCCCGCCACCTCTTCGCGCTGAAAATCCCCTTCTCGCCCGTCGGGGCCGCGGCTTACGGCGTCGGGACCCGGGGCAGGGAGGGCGGGAGCCGCAGCGTCCCCCGCAGCACCCCCGCAGCGTCCCCCGCAGCAGGATCCCCCGGGATCCGGCCCGCGGCCCGGGCGGGAGGGGCGGCGCCCGCCGCGGTCCCGCGGTTTGCGGTCGGAGAGACCCGGCGGGTCGGGTCACGCCGCGGGCCCCGCCCCCAGCGCCCGGGGCTCCGCCTCCGCCGGCCCTTCCCGGGGCTCGGGGCCGCGCGGTGCCAGTCGCGGCCGCGGGAGCCCGAGCCATGCGCGCCGCGGGGCCGGGGGCGCGCGCGGGGCCGGCGCTGCTGCTGCTCTGGGCCGCGGCCCGGCTGTGCGCCGCCGCCTCGCCCCCCGCCCCGCCGCTCTTCAACGTGAGCCTGGACGCGGCGCCCGCGCTGCGCTGGCTGCCCGTGCTGCGCCGCTTCGACCTGGACTTCTTGCGCTCGGCGATGGCGCACATCCTCGGGTGAGCGCGGGCGCGCGGGCGCGGGGCCGAGCCCCGGGGCACCGCGGGCGGCCCGAGTCCGCGTGCGGGCGGCCCCCACGGTGCTGCGGGCCGGGCCGTCCACCGAGCCGCTCCCCCCCCCCTCCGCCCCCGGGACCGTCCTGCCCTCCTCGACCCCAGCGTCCCGACCCGCGGCCTCGGGGGCGTGCGGGCTCGGCGGGGACCGCATCCGGCGTGTGCGGCCGCTCGGGGAAGCGCCGGGCTTGAGGCCGATCCGGCGGCTAGTCTGGCTGCGGAGCTCGGTGTCCCCGGAGGCGCGCCCTTGCCGCCGACATTCTGGGTCAGGGCGGCGCCCAGGCTGTCACCCGCCCGCTCGGCGCGGGGTCGGGGCCGCAGCCCACACCCTCGTGGCCGGTCCGGCGAGTCTCGCGAGTCCGCCCCTCGGGGACCGCAGCCGCCCGCCCGCCTCCCCTTCCGAGCGTCCTTCTCTCGGGCCCGCGATGCTGCGGGTCGCGTGACGCGGGGCCTGGGCGGTCGGCGGTCAGGGGGGCGAGGAGCCCGGCTCCCCCGAGGATACGGCTCTAGGAGCGCCCCGGCCGCCCGCACACCGGCCGCACCTTCAGCCCCGCGCACATCAGACACCCTCGCGGTTCTTTGTTTCTAGGAATAAGGTCCCCAAGTGGGTCCACGCGTGGGTCGGGAAGGTGGTGGAGCAGCTGGAGCCCTTCCTGCCGCAGCCCTTCGCCGACGAGATCCGCGGCCTGTGCGAGGTCCTCGACTACAGCCTGGCCGACTGTCTGCTGCTCAACCTGGTGTACGAGTCCACCGCGTGAGTGCCCCGCGCCGGCCGGGCTCCCCGGGGCTCCTGCCGCATCTGGTCGCAGCGGACGTGCTTCCAGGGTGGTGGAAACAGGGTGGTGAAACCTCCCGCGCTCTCTCTTTGCCTCTGGGGTAAATCTGAGCAGCAGATCAGGAGCTTTGACAAGGAAAGCAGCTTCTCTGACCTCAGCCTAACCCCGAAGCCCGTCTTCCTCCCTCCACCTATTCAGGTAGTGTCCCACTTTCCCAACGCTGAACTGGACGCATACTGAACAGAAGTTTTTAGAACTCAGCCCACTTGCATGGACCGTCTAGGTATCGCGGGGACCCTGCACCCTTATAATGCAGGGGGTCATCCCCGCACTCATCTGTCCCCTGCATTTATACCTCTGTGTCTGCATGGCCGGAGAGCCTGTCTTTCAGAGACTGTACCCTCCAGGGCTGGGGTCACAGGGAACGTCGTCCTGGCTGAGGCAGAGCCAGCATTTGGTAGGCAGGTGGGCAGGATAAAGTGGCACAGGGAAGTGAAAGCGGGTATCAGGGTGTAGTTGATCCCATGGAAAGTGCAGGGGAATCTTAAGTCTTACTGGCTCAGTAGTAGGTCCTGGAGGTAAGAGAGGTTTGACCTGGTTTTTACCTTCAGAACTTACTGTTGTGCCACCAGACCAGTCTTTTCTAATGACATACTTAATAGCTTCTGGCTGCCAGGACATGTGTGGGGGGAAAGGGGTTCTTGGGATAAGGCAGCTTTACTGCCCCTTGGTGTCTTGCCTGAACCCCTGGGCAGTTTAAGAAGCACAGAGTAGGGCACCTGGGTGGCTCAGTGGGTTAAAGCCTCTGCCTTCCACTCAGGTCATGATCCCAGGGTCCTGGGATGGAGCCTCACATTGTGCTCTCTGCTCAGCAGGGAGCCTGCTTCCCTTCCTCTCTCTCTGCCTGCCTCTGCCTACTTGTGATCTCTGTCAAATAAATAAATAATCTTTAAAAAAATAAAAAAAGCAGCACTTTTCTCTTTAAGGAAATGTTTAAAGACACGGATAAGACACAAACTCGTTAAATGAACCAAGTTAGTTTTGCTATTCTCTTCTCCTACCTCCATCTTCTTCCTATTCTGACACGTGACTTTCTCAACTGAAGAAAAAAAAAAAGGTTTTACTTCCACTTTTGTTGTTGTTGTTAGAGTCTATGTATTCAAGCGGATTTAAGCAAAAGTTCTAGTAAAAACATTCTAGCTTTTGGATTTGATGCTAAGGTATGCGCTGAATTGCCTGAGAACCCAAAGCGCCATCAGACGCTGTTAGAATTCACAAGGGGGGTTTCCTGGGGGGCTCAGTCGGTTAAGCAGAGTGAAGCTTCTGCCTTTGGCCCGGGTCATGGTCCTGGGGTCCCTCCATCCCTGCATGGGCAGGGTCCCTGCTCCGCGGGGAGCCTGCTTGTGCCTCTCCTCTGCCGCCTGCACCTCTCTCGCTATCTCTGTTGCTATCTCTGTCTCTCAAATAAATAAATTCTTAAATAAAAAAGAATTAACAAAGGACATGTTCTGTTCACATTTCCGATGTGAGGCTTTTTGAATCGGAATAATACCAGCTACCCTTACTGAGCCTGCTGGGCACAGGCTGGAGACGGTTATGACCATTTGTGTAGAAAGCAAGTGCCAGAAGGGAAAACTCGCTGAACGTCTGGGGACTGGTGAGCGGTCAGAGCCTCGGCTTTCAAAGCTCCTGTGTCTCCCCTGAAGCCCGCAGCTCCCCTCTTGTTCCCGTGCTTGTGGGCTACCTCACGCTAAAATGTTTGGCTTAAGGGGTGCCTGGGGGGTGCTCAGTCGGTTGGGTGTCTGACTCTTGATCACAGCTCCGGGCCTAATCTCAGGGTCGTGAGTTCAGGCCCTGCATTGGGCTCCGCACTGGGCATGTAGCCTACTTAAAACAAACAAACAAACAAAAACTTGGCTTGACATGGAAATATTGCTGTCATGCCAGTTTTGAAAAATTCTCTGGGAGCGATTTCCACACACTTTACTTTAACCATTTCCAGGTTTTATCAGTCCCTTTTTGGACATCAACTCTTTGAGGATCAGAAATCGTGGAAAAAATTAAGAACTAACCAGACTTCCTTTTTTAAACAAACACAAAAATTAAGTAACATTCATTTTCTCCTATGATAAGTAATATGTAGTCATTATAGGAAATTAGCAAATACAGAAAAGTAGAGAAAAATCAACCACAATTCTTTGCTTGGAAACAACCAACAGCCCTTCTGGATACTACCTCTCCATTTGGCTTGCGTGATGGACACCTTTTTCCCTAGAGCTGGGCATGCTGTGCGTAGGTATTTTTCCACAGAACGTTACATATTCTCAGAAGAAACACTTAGATATCTTAACAAACCTCTTCCTCTTTTCCTCAAAATACTTCTCTCCAGCTGGGAGTTCTTTTTTTTTTTTTTTGAGATTTTATTGGTATATTTGAAAAATAGAGGGAGACAGAGCACGAGCAAGAGGGGAGAAGCAGGAGAGGGAGAAGCAGACTCCTTGCTGAGGACAGACTTGGATGGAACAGGACGGACCTGGGTGGAACAGGACAGACCCAGATGGCCCTGGGGCTCCATTTCAGAACCCTGAGATCATGGCCTGAGCTGAAGGCAGATGCTTAACCCACTGAGCCACCCAGGTGTCCCAGCTGGGAGTTTTTAAAAGATCTGCTTCTCTTGTGAGCTCTGTGCAGGGAGCCCTGATGGCCACCGGGGAAGTGCCAAGCCCCTAAGAGTTGACTGTTTTCCCTCAGAGGACAAACTGAAACATTTGGGGGACAGAATGATTTAGTGCCATTATATATGCTCTGAGAAATTCATAAAAGAGAAGTGAATTTGAACTAGCTTCGAAGGATATGTTCTATAGACTACATCCTGCCAGACAGAGGACTATGCAAAGTTCCAAGGGCTAGCTGAGCTCAGAAGAGTCCACTTCAGATTTATTTATTTATTTAAGGATTTTAATTATTTATTTGAGAGAAAGAGAGCGCGCGAGAGAAAGTATGAGAAGGGGCAGAAGGAGAGGGAGAAGCAGGCTCCCCTCTGAGCAGAGAGCCCCATGCAGGGTTTGATCCCAGGACCCTGGGGCCATGACCTGAGCTGAAGGCAGACACTTAACCGACTGAGCCACCCAGGTGCCCCTCAGTTTTAGATTTAGGATGAAATTCTCTTTCCATACATTTTCACCACTGTGTGTGCTGAGGGCAACATTCTGGTAACGCCGAATAAACCCTGATGAGGTGTGTCTGGTTGTGCTTTTCTCCTTGAATTGTGGCTCTGTATGCTTGTGCAAGGATCACCTGTCATGTGTATCCATTATAAGAATTGTTTTACTTTAAAAATTTTTAAAATGAAACCTCATTCTCCTTTTTCTTAATTTTTTCTCATTCATTCATATTGTACTTGTCTATTTTCTCAGATTCTGCACCAGTATTGTGGCTCAAGATTCCAGAGGCCACATTTACCACGGCCGGAATCTGGATTATCCTTTCGGAAATTTCTTACGCAAGTTGACCGTGGATGTGCAGTTCTTAAGGAACGGGCAGGTATGGTTCACACGCTCTAAGCCTGAGCAGTCAGAGACCAGCCAACCAAAGCTAGCAGTCGCTAGGACGGATGGTCTGCTGCCGAAGTGTGTTCCTGGCTTACGGTACAGAAAACATCCAAGTCCTGGAAAAGTAAAACCTCGGGAGGTTTATGTCCATTACGCTCCGGGAAAGAAGGGTCATTTACAGATACGGAGCACCTGCTCATTTCCTTATGGAAATCTCTGTCAGAATGTGACCAGTCATCCACGTCAGCTCTCCTCTGCTTTCCCGTGCTGAGGAAGCTTCTAGAATAGGGAGGGACGGCATGGTGTCCTGGCTGGAAACCGCCAACTTTGAGGTCCGACAGTCCTGGGTTTGAATTCTGCTTCTGTCCCTTGCTTCCTTTGAGAAGGTGGGAAATCCTTGAGACACGTTTTGCAGACTCCAGCTCAGAGAGGTTAATAATCACCTTATGAGGTAGTTGTAAAGGTTACGTGATCTATGCAAAGCACGGGAGAAGTGCCTGATCAGTTGTGGCCACGTAATGAACTGTCCTTCACTCTGTAAAGTCTGATGGGCCCACAGCACTCTCCTAAGTATGATCTTTAAAAAAATCTTCCTTAGATCATTTTATTTTCATCATAGAAATATAACCTAATATGTACTGTTTTCACATTTCTGTGTAAACATCTGGAGTTTAAACATGTAAATATGGACTGTTTTCACATTTCTGTGTAAACATGTGGAGACAGTCTTTTTTCTTTTAAAGATTTTATTTACTTATTTGACAGAGAGAGACACAGCGAGAGAGGGAACACAAGTTCAGTGAGTGGGAGAGAGAGAAGCAGGCTGCCCGAGGAGCAGGGAGCCTGATGTGGGGCTTGATCCCAGGGCCCTGAGATCATGACCTGAGCCAAAGGCAGACGCTTAACAACTGTGCCACGCAGGCGCCCCAGGAACAGTCTTAATCAGTGTTCATTGAGTACACAAAGCACGTTATTGCAAGGAAACAGTGTGCTAAAGCCAGATTTTGGCTTTGGTAGACACTGTTTAAGGACAAGGACTACATTTCACATGCTCTTTGCATTTAGGAGTTGAGTCACAAATACTATAAACTCATTTATTAAACACTCACTTGGTCATCTGGTTTTACAAACAAAACTTTTTCTTATAAAAACTAAAATAATACATAAATACTTAAAGCAAACATTTCTCATTTTTCTGTTTCATTTCTTTACTTCACCACTGTTAACAATTTGGTTTATAGGGCGCCTAGGTGGCTCAGGCAGTTGGGCGTCTGCCTTTGGCTCGGGTCATGATCCCAGGGTCCTGGGATGGAGTCCCGCATTGGGCTCTCTGCTCCATCTGGACCCTGCTTCTCCCTCTGTCTCTCTCTCTCTCTTTCATGAATAAATAAAATCATTAAAAAATTTTTTAAATTTAGTTTATAGCTGAAGAATTACTTCAAAAATGGTTTTAAGTGGTAACAATGACAGAACATACATCCATACTAATTTCCAAAAGGAAATCTGCTAAAATGTTAGCAATTATTACTGGACAGTGGGACTATATTTTCACTGACTACTTTATGCTTTTCTGCATTATCTACAATAAGCAAAAAATCTTTTAAGTGGACAGAGGAATAAATGCAGTAAAAAAAAAAATTATTTCAACAGTTCCCTCTAGAACTCACCCTGTTTTGTTTTGTTTTTTAAAGATTTTACTTATTAGAGAGAGAGAACAAGCAGTAGGGAGGGACAGAGGGCGAGAGAGAGAAGCAGACTTTCTGCTGAGCAGGAAGCCCGATGCGGGGCTCGATCCCGGGACCTGGATATCATGACCTGAGCAGAAGGCAGGCACTTAACCCACTGAGCCACCCAGGCACCCCTAGCCTCACCCTAACTGTTAATGCTTTGTTTGTTCCTGTGCGTCCTGGAGCGCCCGTGAGAGCTGGCCAGCAGGACAGCTTGACTCCTAGTGCTCAGGTTATCATTAGGAAATCTAGCAGTGGACACCAGAGTATTGTCTTTCCGCTGAGGGCTCACGGCCAAGAAATTGTTGTGCTAAGAACAAGTGATCCACAAAATAATTAATCTCTTATTCTCGAATATTGTTCATAATTTTTAAAGGATTTTACATATAATTCTTCCTTAGATGCTCAGCGCAGGCACATTTGTGCCCTCTGAGGGGCACAGATCAACACTTTCATCCACACTTTCCCCGTGAGAGGCGGAGACCTCACCCGGAGAACTTTGTCCCAGCTCCCGGGGAGGAGACCCGGCAGAGGCAGGACCAGAGCCAGGCCTTTGGCCTCCTAGTAGCTTTCTTCCCCCCAAACTCTGACTAGGCTGTGATTTAGAGTCTCTTGCTGTAGCCAAGGGTCTGCTTATGTTAACTGACTTAGCAGGGACAACAGAAACATGGATGTTTAGAAACAAAGACAGGTTTTCAGAGCCGCAGGATAAAAGAGCTGGCAGATGATATCCCAGAATCATTTATAATTGGGTGTGATCAGACATCTTGGAAACTACAATGTGATTCTGCCTTTTAAACCTTAATTTGCTCTTTCCTTCAGGAGTAACCCTGATATGAGTGTCATGTGTCATTCGAAGAAAGTGACAGTATAATTACTTTTTTTCTTCATATAATTACATTTTGTAAAGGCTTTAGCAGCGAGGTAGAATTATGCCCATTTTACTGCTGTGAATGGAAGTGGGGAGAATTCAGAGAACGCCCTCGAGGAGCTGGGTGAAGGTCACTCATAAAACTAGGGCCACTGCATTTTTTTCTTTGTAATTTCGCCACCTTAAATTATTTTTTACAACCAGATGAGGTAAAACTAAATGATCAAAAAGATTACAGACTTAAGATTCAGCTTTTCTTTTTTTTTCAAGACTTATTTATTTATTGGGGAGAGCATGAGTGGCAAGGAAGGGCAGAGAGAGAGAGACCACAGCAGTGGGGAGCAGCAGGCAGAGGGAGAAGCAGACTTTCTGCTGAGCAGGGAGCCCGGCCATGTGGGGCTCCAGCCCAGGACTCTGGGACCATGACCCGAGCCAAAGGCTTAATCGACTAATCCAATCAGCTGCCCCTAAAATTTAGCTTTCAAAGGAAAAATGTTAACTCAGGCCCATTCGTTTCTCAAAATAAAAAGAACAGGCACATTCTCTCTTTAACCAATGAGATCTGGGATCTGCAGTAGCTGCTCCAATGCAGTTTTTCTCCTCATGGTCCGATGTGGTCTCCTGCCGTCGTGGGAGCTTGTTACCTTAGGCTGCAGTGGAAGTGCTCCCTGTAACTCACGGGATAACCACAAGGATGACATGAGAGATACATGTAAAATAGGAGTCTGGGTGGCTCAGTTGGTTAAGTGCCTTCTGCTCAGGTCATGATCCCAGGGTCCTGGGATGGAGTCTCGCAACGGGCTCCCTGCTCAGTGGGGAGCCTGCTGCCTCCTCTGCCTGTAGCTTTCCCTGCTGTGCTCTTTCTGTGAAATAAATAAGTAAAATCTTTTTTAAAATTTAAAACTTAAATATGATTATGACTGACAAACAGTCTCACTTCTTTCCTGTTACCCTATGCATAGAGCTTACGAGATGCATGATTTAGGGGGCGCCTGGGTGGCTCCGTGGGCTAAGCCTCTGCCTTCCGCTCAGATCGTGGTCTTAGGGTCCTGGGATGGAGCCCTGCATCGGGCTCTCTCCTCAGCAGGGAGCTTGCTTCTCCTCTCTTTCTTCCTGCCTCTCTGCCTACTTGTGATCTCCATCTGTCAAATAAATAAATAAAATCTTAAAAAAAAAAAAGATGCATGACTTATGATCAAGTCAACAGAGGATTTTAGTTGGAGCCCATCTGCTATTTTGAAGATGGATTTTCTTAATCTTTTGGGGTGCACGGTCCCCTTTGATGCAGCCGATGGTCCCATCTCAGGATATTTTATAATACTTAAAATAAAATGCATGGATTACAAAGAAAATCAGTTTTGTTGGAATACAGCCATTTCAATGTCATACTTTTTCTCAATACATTAAATGGTAAATTTTAGCTGTGCATCTAATAACTCCCATACTGACAGTTATGAATGGTGTTTCAGGACATGTAATTACACGATGTCAAAGTAGATATGATAGCGTTATGCATGTGAAACTATTTGCTCTGTCTGTGGCGGCAGAATCCTGGGCACTGGCTGTGACTACAGGATGTGTCTATTACGGAAGGAGTGACGTTTCAGTTAGAAATGGGTGAAAATAAAGATGGACCTTTTCTCTCCCATGCAAGATCAGAGACCTACTGATTTCTATCCATGGCACCCCCAGGTCAAACCTTTCAGAAGGCAATTTAGGAGTTTTTATTATGTTGGCACTTGTAAGGAAAAAACTCAATGAGGGGGACAAAACAGACGACTTCCATGTGTGTTCAGCGCGAACAGCAAAGTGATGCGTGTCTCTCGGTTGTAGGTGGCCTTCACAGGAACCACGTTCATCGGCTACGTAGGAGTGTGGACCGGCCAGAGTCCATACAAGTTTACAGTTTCTGGCGATGAACGAGGTAATCAGAGCAAACCCCTGAGCATTTTGGCTCCGTGCCTGGTCGGTCGTCCCCAGGTACTTGTCGGCTGCCGCAGCTGAACATGCCATCAGATCCCGGCTATACCACCAGCTGGGACCCCCAGCCTAGTGGGGGAGGGGGACGGTGTGCCCCGAGCCGTGAAGATGATTTCAGGGGGTGTGAGTGCTACAGAGAGTGCAAAACGGGGCACCCGGGGGACTGCAGTCGCTTGATTTCAGCTCAGGTCACGGTCACAGGGGAGTGAGATCAAGCCCCACGCTGGGCTCCACACTCAGCGCGGAGCCCGCTTCGGACTCCCTCTCCCTCAGCCCCTCCACCGTGCTCTGTCTCTCTCTCTCAAAGAAACAAGTCTTTAAAAAAAAAAAAAAAAAAAAAAAAAAAAGAGGGAGAGAAAGCAAAACAGGAAGATGTGATGGAGAATGAAGGAGGGGGTGGGGCAGGTACTGCAGGTCACGTGATCCGGAGCCAGAAGCTGGGGGATCCTAGAAACAGAGCATTCCTGGTCGATTCTAGAAACAAAAGATGATGGTGTGGTTGTAGCACTGGGAACTGGCATTACAGGCAGAGAGGAAAGCCAAGGCCGTGGTGAGGGTCAGGATGGGGAGTTTGGATTTTCAATGTGATGGTGGAATGGAAGACCTAGGAGGGCTTTAGGCCGGGAAGCGAATCACTCAGGCTACTCCCTAGAAATCAGTCATTGGGGGTGACATGGAAGCAGACGGTTAGGAAGCTGCCGTAGTCATGTAGAGGCTACATGATGGCATCCTCTGGGTGACAGCTATAAAGCCTTCCACAGCTTACTGGCACCTTCTGGTCACTTTTCTCAGGGGACCTTCATGACAGTCCTGTCAGACAGGCCAGGCTGGTCGTATTGACCCCACTGGGGAGGCAGAGGAGGAAGTGGAGGCTGTGGGGGATGGGTGTGTGTGTGTGTGTGTGTGTGTGGCAGCTGGCCTGTGGAAAGGTGGTTCTCAAACTGGTCCCCCAGGTCTGGTGGTTATACGACTCCGCCACCAGTCCCTAGGTCTCAGGGGACATCAGCTCCACAGAGCGTGGGAGACCCAGAGGTCCACAGACGCTGTCTCTGTCCTCAGGAACTGGCAGCTGAGCTAAGAAGAAAGTCATAAAGTTGAGTGTTGGTCGTTGGATGAACGCGACCGACGTCATGTGGCCTGTTCCTTTGGTTAGGTCTGTTCTTACCTTTCTACATAAGGTTGGCGGGAAGACGCTGGCGGAGGACGTGCCAGTGTCCAGGGCTCCGCTCTGCATCCTAATGGGTTCCTAGAGCATTTTCTCAAAGTCGGCAATGAATGAGACTGGTTCTCTCTCCTTTTTTGAAAAGATTTCTTTCTTTTAGAGAGAGAGAGAGAGCGCGCGCATGCAGAGGGCAGGGGCAGAAGGAGAGAGAGAATCCTCAAGCAGACTTCATGCTGAGTAAGGAGCTGGACACGGGGCTGGATCTCAAGACCCCGAGATCATGAGCTGAGCCAGAATCCAGAGTCGGCCGCGTCACCGACTGAGCCCTGTGGGTGCCCCACTGACTCTCAACCCGTGGTGCTCAGACCACAGACAACACTTACTAAGGTTTCACACAGAATGTCTGTCAACAAGTGTGTGTTTCCAGGCTGGGCTTTGTTTCCATCATTTTGTGACTCCAAGTGTTTAACAACGGATTAGTAGAACCTAAGGTACGAGCAATCTAGAAATAACTGAGTTCTTCTGTGACGTGCACATTTAATGAAATACCGTCAGACTGCCTTTTTAATACTTATATTAGTGAAAACTAGTTCTATTTTAGTCTGCTACGAGGGAGTTAAAAATGCCTGAACCATAAGGAAAGCAATTGCATTGCTCCAGGCAATCCGTGCCCTCCCTAATACTCACCATCTTGTTCCCCGACCTCCCACCCCCAGCCCCTTCAAGACCCTCAGATTGTTTTTCAGAGTCCATAGTCTCTCATGGTTCACCTCCCCTTCCAATCTCCCTCAACTCCCTTCTCCTCTCCATCTCCCCTTGTCCTCCATGCTATTTGTTATGCTCCACAAATAAGTGAAACCATATGATAATTGACTCTCTCTGCTTGACTTATTTCACTCAGCATCATCTCCTCCAGTCCCGTCCATGTTGCTACAAAAGTTGGGTATTCATCCTTTCTTTTTTTTTTTTTAAAGATTTTATCTATTTTATTTGACAGACAGAGATTACAAGTAGGCAGAGAGGCAGACAGAGAGAGAGGGGAGGAAGCAGGCTCCCTGCCGAGCAAAGAGCCCGATGCGGGGCTGGATCCCAGGACCCTGAGATCATGACCCGAGCTGAAGGCAGAGGCCTAAACCACTGAGCCACCCAGGTGCCCCTTGTTTTTCTTTTTCAACATTTCTGTAGCAATTTGGGGTCTCTTCTGATTCCATACAAATTTTAGGATTGTTTGCTCCAGGTCTTTGAAAGATGCTGGTGGAATTTTGATCGGGATGGCATTGAAAGTATAGATTGCTCTAGGCAGTATAGACATTTTAACAATGTTTATTCTTCCGATCCAAGAGCATGGAATGGTCTTCCTTCTTTTTGTGTCTTCTTCAATTTCTTTCATGAGTGTTCTGTAGTTTCTAGAGTACAGATCCTTTACATCTTTGCTTAGGTTTATTCCCAGGTATCTTATGGTTCTTGGTGCTATAGTAAATGGAATCGATTCTCTAATGTCCCTTTCTGTATTCTCATTGTTAGTGTATAAGAAAGCGACTGATTTCTGTACATTGACTTTGTATCCTGCCACGTTACTGAATTGCTGTATGAGTTCTAGTAGTTTGGGGGTGGAGCCTTTTTGGGTTTTCCATAGAAAGTATCATGTCATCTGCGAAGAGAGAGAGTTGGACTTCTTTCTTGCCAATTGAGTACCTTTTATTTCTCTTTCTCGTCTGAGTGCTGTTGCTAGGACTTCTCGCACAATGTTGAATAATGGTTCCTTTTCCCCTCTTCTTGCCCTCACTCGGCCTCCACCCAAACCTGTTCCTCTCCTGGTTTTCCGTGTCTCAGGATATGATACTTCTTTCTGCTGCACTGATCGTACCAGGAGAATCTTTTGACCCCTCATTCCCGGGTCTTAGCGCCGCTGTCCAAACTGGACTGTCTCTTCCAAGGCCCTGGAAATGTGTGTGTACATTGGTTTCTACGGCTGCCATGAAATTTGAGCTTTATCTTTGGAAACTGGACCACCAACTCTTCTCTCCCGTCGGCTTGTACTCTGGGAAAGAAATAAGACGGATGGAGTTTTAAAATGTGGCACTTGGGCAACAGTTTGTACTTATACATATTGTTTCTTCCTCAACTTGGCAGACAAAGGCTGGTGGTGGGAGAACGCGATTGCTGCCCTCTTCCAGAGACACTACCCGGTCAGCTGGCTTATCCGTGCTGTGAGTACTCGCACTCTGAGCTCCCCACCCTCACTCCGTCTTCCGTGGGGTCATGGTGTAGCACTCTATGTCATTTAATGACTTTCACATTGACATTCAACAACTTTTCGATAAACATTTACTTCAGGTTAGAAGTTCCTTGAAAGGATGGGCATCGACGGGTTTGCAGAATGCACAGTGATAAGAAGCGTCGAAGAAAACAGCTGGGCACTAGTTAGAGTAGTCGTTACAGAGTATAAATTCCCGGTTATAAACTAAGTTGCGGGCATGTCATGTACGGCATGGTGATTACAGTTAATAATACTGTATCGCGTAAGTGAAAGTTGTTAAGAGTAGATCTTTTTTTTTTTTTTAGAAAGAATCCATTTTGACTTGGGTAGGCATCAGGATTCTTTTTTTTTTTTTTTTAAGATTTTATTTATTTATTTGACAGAGAGAGATCACAAGTAGGCAGAGAGGAAGGGAAGCAGGCTCCCTGCTGAGCGGAGAGCCCGATGTGGGACTCGATCCCAGGACCCTGAGATCATGACCTGAGCCGAAGGCAGTGGTTTAACACACTGAGCCACCCAGGCGCCCCTTAAGAGTAGATCTTAAAAGTTCTCATGCAAGAAAAAGAAATTTTTATAACTCTGGATGGGGACGGATGTTCACTAGACTTACTGTGGTGATCATTGTGCAGTATATGCAAATATTGAATCATTATATTGTACGCCTGAAATAATATAATGTTACGTGTCAGTTATATCTCAATAGAAAGAAAAGTCAGTGGTAGAGACAGATTTTAGTCGGTGCCGTGCTGTTGTAGTTAGGAATAGTGCCCAGGTGGACAGACTCAACTTTGATTTGTACAGAGGTGACCGGTGTTTTAAAGGGAGGAGATGGGAATAGAGAAGGATGTGGACAGGGGCGCGGCAGAGCTGGAGGAGTGAAAAATTATGGAAAGTGGACAAGAGGGCTTGTCCCTGTAAAGCCTCGCTGGGGTTGCTAACTGGTGCTCATCAAAGTTAGCCTCCTGCCCTCCTGCAGAGACCGGAAAACAGGGGCCCTATCTTTTGCTTTTTAATTTTAAACTTATATCGAAAAATGTATTCATTGAACAAAATAAAAGCAAATACGCATATAAAACTTTGTACTATCAGATGGACAAATGTTTTCGGGATCAAAATAAATGTTTTATGAAAGTCACTCTAAAATGGCAGGATTCTCTGATGAGTAGTTTTTCAAATGAAATACTTCCCTATACGTCATTTTATTTATTTTATTCATCCTGAGACGTGTACTCCATAACCCCGTCATCTGTTTCACCCATCACCCGCCCACCTCCGCTCTGGTGATCGTTACTTCTCTACAGCTAAGAGTCTGTTTCTTGCTCTCTCTCTCTCTTTCCCCTTTGCTCATTTGTTTTGTTGCTTAAATTCCACATGAGTGAGTGAGTTCATAGGGTATGTGTCTTTCTCTGATTTCTTTTGTTTAGCATAAAACTCTCTAGCTCTATCCATGTTGTTGCAAATGGCAAGATTTCATTTTTGATGGCTGAGTAATATTCCTGTGTGTGTGTGTGTGTGTCTGTGTGTGTCTGTGTGTGTGTGGCTGTGTGTACCACATCCTTATCCATTCATCCTTCAATCTGTCAAGGGACACGTGGGCTGCTTTCATAATTTGGTTATTGTAAATAATGCTGCAATAAACTTAAGGGTGCATAGATCTTTTCAAGTTAGTGTTTCTGTATCTGGTGATGGAATTACTGGATAGTAGGGTAGTTCTATTTTTAATTTTTTGAGGAAGCTTTATACCATTTTCCACGATAGCTGCCCTGGTATATGCTCCCACCAGCCCTGCCCTGGGGTGTACTCCCAACAGCACTGCAAAGTGCTTCCTTTTCCCCACATCCTCGCTAATACTTGTTTGTTCTTGTATTTCTGACATAACCTTTCTGATAGGTGTGAGGGGATACCTCACTAAGCGCTGGCGGGACAAGCAGTCAATTCTTGCCGCAGCCTTATTTTCTCAGGCAGGGGTGAGAAGAGGGGCCACGGTCACCTTAGGGCTGTAGCCTGGAGCTATTAGAAACTGTTGTTTGTTCAAGTCTATAGGCCAAGGTTAAGGCCTTATCAAGCAAGACTGCTCAGAGGAGCCTAGCCAAAGTTTGGTCAAGGAGGGAATCTTTGTTAGAGGCTACAGTATTAGGATACTATAGCCTCCTAATCTTGATAACTGGTTGAGATAAGAGTTAACTGTAAGCTTTTCAGCAGATAAAAATGTACCCTTCTTTTAGAATCTGCATTTGCAAAGATCAGTATTTAGCAAAACAAAGGCATTAGAAAGTAGTTCTGCACACAACAAAAAGAAAGTTTGCTTTAGTGACCTCTTGGACAGTAGAGTTCAGGCCACATACAAATTGTAATTTGAGGACATTTTGTGCAAGGATCTGGCCCTCCCCAGCTTTACCCTTTTTGGCTTTTCTTAGCCTTGCTTTAAATGATCTTAGTCCCTCTGGACCCGGACGTCTCCTCAACTTCCTACCTGGGTACTTCCTAAAGATCTTAACAAACTGTGTACCCTTCATACCTTTTTTTTTTTTTTTTTAAGATTTTATTTATTTATCTGACAGACAGAGATCACAAGTAGGCAGAGAGGCAGGCAGAGAGAGATGAGGAAGCAGGCTCCCCGCCGAGCAGAGAGCCCAACACGGGGCTCGATCCCAGGACCCTGAGATCATGACCTGAGCCGAAGGCAGAGGCTTCAACCCACTGAGCCACCCAGGCGCCCCTCCTTCATACCTTTTTAAGATGACCTCTATAACTTTTCATCCTAAGATACGAAAAAAATGCAGAGTATTGCAAATGTTGCCATTTAAAAATAAAACTAGAATTTAAATCTAACTGGTAGAATCTAAATACCAACATGATTTTTAAATGTTTTAGGTAAAATTTACCTACAGTGACATGCACAGATCTTAATGGTTTAGTTCCATGTCTTGAAAGTCGTACACACTCATTTATCCACCCACACAGGCACCAATAAAACAAGACACAGAGCATTTCCAAGTCCCTGGAAATTTCTTCCAGTTCCCTTCTCAGCAATGCCTCACCGCCTCTGACACCCTTCTCCAGTGAAACCACTCTGACCTCTGTCACCACAGACAAGTTTGCCTGTTCTAGAATATATATAAGAGAAATCATAGAGCACAGACTCTCTCACACTCTGCCGGATACTTTTCTAATTCATCTATGTTCTTTGTATCCCTCGCTCATTCATTTTTATTACTGAAGAATATTCAGCTGTATGGCTATGCCACGATTCATTCATTTTCCCATTGGTAGACATTGGACTGTTTCCAGTCTTGGGTGTTGTGAATAAGCCTGCGATAGAATTCCCGGTACAAGGCTTCTAGTCAACATGCTTGTCCATTTCAGTTGAGTAAGTGCTTAAGAGCAGAATTGCTGCGTCGTAAGGTTGGTGTATATATATAAATATTTTTTAAAGATTTTATTATTTATTTTTTGAGAAGGAGAGAGGGAGAGCACACACACAAGCAGGGGGAGGAGCAGAGTGGGGGAGAGGGAGAAGCAGACTCACCACTGAGCGAGGAGCCCAATGTGGGGCTCGATCCCAGGACTCTGGGATCATGATCTGAGCTGAAAGCAGTTGCTTAAACAAGTGAGCCGCCCAGGCACCCCAAGGTCGGCGTTTTTGTAATTGAGGTATAAAGCTGTGCCATTCATGTGTCATACCATTCATCTATTTAAAGAGTACAACTCCCCAGTTTTTAGTACAGTCAGAGTGGTGCAACCATCTCTACAATCAATTTCAGAACATTTTCATTCCCCTGGAAAGAAATCCTGAACCCACGAGCAGTCACGACCCATCTCCATAATCTCCCCAGCCAGACAGATAAGGTGCTTGTCCTACCCTGACTCTGCCACCCAAAGGAAGCAAGTCACCACCACCTTGGGATTTCTTCCTCACGTTCTTTGGCTTTTTTCTCACCGGATTCTGCTGGAGGCAGTGAATTCTTTGATAGTTGTCGGGGGCTGGTGTCGGCGACATAAAACTGTGTTCCTGACTCCTCTTGCCTCCCTTTATAATTTTGCCGAGTTCAGAACAAACCACTTCAGTCCTAAATACCTCACCCCTCGCGGTCCTATGTGTATGGGAGGGGAAGGTCCCAAAGCCCTGCCCCGGGTGGATGGTTTATGGCGCCGAATGAGGGCACCTTTGCAGACGCTAATATTTTGAATTGTGCTTTTGCTTGACTTTACCATGCCCCCTGACACTGTGCCCGGCAGTATTCGGATGGGTGAGCAGAAAACGTCCTTTCCAAGAGCGGTCGGGAAGACACAGCAGGAAGGGCGGGCTCTTCTGCAGATGAGCTTGAGCGAGGCAGGGAGCCCCTTACCTGCCCATGCGACAGCCCTTGGGAAGCCTTCACGAACCCCGGGGAGTTCTGAACCCCCTGCTCACTGCTCTGATGTCGCGTGCTGTCTTCCGTCTCCAACCTTTGCCAGACTATTCCCCTGAGCCAGAACTGTCTTCCCCACCCCCACGCCCAGCCCCACAACCACGACTTGGACCAGCCTCACTTCCCTTTGTCCCTTTGGCTTCAGCTTGTGCAATACCTCCTGGGCTGCTTCCTAAATGTCTTGGATGACGTTGGGTCCCCTGCTATGACTTTTCCAGCAACTGCTTCTCCCATGTTGACACCCTGTACACTGTGTCACCACTGCCCATTGACTTTCCTGTCACTCTTGGAAATCTGGAGTGAACAAGGTTAGGTCAGTCGTAGTCACTGTTCTGTCCCCACGCCAGCACAGTGCCCAGCACATGGAAGGTATTTAGAAAGGACTTGTTGAATGATCAAAGGACCGAGGACACGGGGGCAGTCCTGGGTGAAGGTGACCTGCCTTGAAAGCGTGTGGCGCAAGGTTGGTGAACCGGACCTTGAACTTGTCAACAGTTCTTTCCTTTTGTGAGAAAAGTCCCGCTGCTGTCAGCTCCCTACGGAGCCCTCGTGAGAGGAGGTTGAAGTCGAGCAATTCAAGGTGGTAGCCATGGCTGAATGTATCAGGAGAGTGTGCTCCGGTCCGTTTGTCTGTCCGCTGGCGTGGACCACTGCCGCGGGAGACGAGGCTGATGCAGGCGTGTCTTCTCGTTCAGACCCTGAGTGAGTCGGAAAACTTCGAAGAAGCTGTGGTTAAACTGGCTAAGACACCCCTGATCGCTGATGTCTATTATATCGTCGGGGGCACGTCCCCGCGGGAGGGAGTGGTCATCACGAGGAACAGAAACGGCCCAGCAGACATTTGGCCTCTGGATCCTTTAAATGGAGCGTGAGTAGAATGAAAACCCTGGCCATTATGTATCGATCATGTTTTTCAACTAGTGAAACTAGAGGTATTTTTTCGTTTTCGTAACTTGTTCTTCTTTGGCTGCGTGCCAAATGACCTTGGGTAAGACGAGGTGTTGCGCTCTGTTGCAGGTGGTTCCGGGTTGAGACGAATTACGACCACTGGAAGCCAGTACCCAGGCAGGACGACCGGAGGTAGGCCTCTGTACACTTTTCAGTTCCCAGTGTTTCCTCGGGGTCGGGAGAACGGGCCCTTTATAGGACGAGAACTGGAGAGGACTACAGGCGCTGCCCCTCCCAGAAAATGTACCTGGGTGCCCTCACCCAAGGCTTGGCCAAACTGGAAGAGTGTGGGGAGGGCTTCTTGGCAGCTGGCTGTTGGAAGGGAAGGTTGGCCCTGGCCTCAGGGTCAGAAGGCCTGTAGCCACCACTGGCTCTGCTAGTGACTCCCTGGGCGGCTCCCCGAGCCTGTGTTTACTAAGCTGTAAAAGAAAAGGGTAGAATAAGAATCAAAGTTTTCCATGGAATTAAGACTTGTTTGGAAGGAAAACATTTGCTTTAAATAAATAAATAAATAAATAAATAAACCAGCTAGGGGCTTTCTTTGGTCCTTCTAAAATTTTTTTTAAAGATTTTATCTATTTATTTGACACAGAGAGAGCACAAGCAGGGGGAGCAGCACAGAGACAGGGGGAAGCAGGGAGTCTGACACGGGGCTCGATCCCAGGACCCCAAGATCATGACCTGAGCTGAAGGCAGACGCTTCACCTACTGAGGCCCCCAGGGACCCCTGGGCCTTTTAATTTTAAACATTTTATAAATCTGTGCATCCCCAAACAACAGGCAGTTAGGTATTTCCTCCTGGCTTAACTGCCCCACGTGTTTAATGGCAACTGTTTAATTTCGTAGCAATACATTTTCACCTTCCCAGCTTCCCCGTGTGCCCACGGGCCTGACTGATGAATTCATTTTACCGCGGTGGTCTGAGACTAGGCAAGAAGCGGGTTTGGGGGCCAGGATCTGCTTTGGTGAAAGGGAGGTAAGGCAGCTGGGCCTTGTCCTGGGAGCCTCAGGGTGAGAGCTGGTGGCCTTCAGGGTTTCCTCTGACTCTTCTCCTTACAGAACGCCTGCCATCAAAGCCCTCAATGCCACGGGCCAGGCCAACCTCAGCCTGGAGAAGCTCTTCCAGGTAACTTCCCAAGCCGTGATGTTCTCCTCTTACCCAGGATGTTTGCTGTCTTTGTTAACAGTGATTAAAAAAAAAAAAGAAGAAGAAGAATGTGAAATCTCTGAAATCAAGCAAATGTGGTAGATGACAGTGTCGGAATCAGAGTTTCATCTGGTTGAAAACCTTCTTAAGAGTTTATTTATTTAGACAGACCGCTGGAGAGGGAACACAAGCAGGGGGAACAGGAGAGGGAGAAGCTGGCTTCCCGCTGAGCAGGGAGTCTGATACGGGACTCGATCCCAGGATGCTGGCATCAGGACCCAAGCTAAAGGCAGACGCCCAACGACCGAGCCACCCGGGCGCCCCATGAAAAACCTTTTAAAGAGTCCAAAGACAATTTGGCATAAAAGATTTTTTTAAAGTTTGCCTTTTGTGACAAACGGAAGTCTAAAATGAGAATTAGCTTCTTTTTAGGGATTCTCAACTAATGATTTGATAATTATATTTGTTTTTATGTGGTCCGCTTCATTTAACTCATTAAAAATTAAAATTCTATTTATAGAATCCTTCAGACTTAACCTAAAAGGTCACCAGGACCCATAAGTTAGTGGGAAAGGAAAGTCAAACAGAATGTATAACTAAATTTTTTTTAAAAGTCCGATGACATTTTGTGAACTGGTTTCAGTGTAGGTCAAAGTATCCTCTTCACCTCGGTTTTTCTGTCTGTTAGAGACACAGTTGGGTAGATGTTCACTGTTTAAAAGGAGAAAGGATTCAAAAGTCTGTAACTCTGTCCCCCCAAGACCCGCAGGAGTGTTAGGTAATTTTATGCTTCCCATAGATTTACCTTTTAATATTTTTTCTACCTCTTAATAGTCTTTGTAATATGATCTTTTTTCTTTTGCAGGTTTTGTCAGTGTTTCCGGTTTATAACAAGTAAGTGACATGTTCGACGCATCTGTTCACACATCACCCCAGAAGCGGGGACTCAACTCCCATACTCTGGCTCAGCAGGGTTCTGGGTGCCTCTCGGTCGGGCTTTCCAGGTGCTGTGGGTACAGCAGTGAACCCGGCCGAGTCCCTGCTCTCACGGGGCTAGCGTTCTGCCGGCGGGAGTAGGGGGGAGGCAGGGAGGGGCAGAGAAACAGACCATGCATGAGTCAGGTGAGAAGCCCATGAAGAAGAACAAAGCTAAGGAGGCTAGAGTGATCCAGAAGGAGGAGGGCCGTGATGTGTTCATCCTAAATCAGTCTCGCATGGGGGCCGCCAGCGCCGGTTTGGGGCACTTTAATCCCACTGTTACAACCAAACTTTAGACACCCTTGGCCTCCCTGTAACTTGCTGGGCCGTTCTGCTGCCCCTGTGCTCCGCGCACAGATGATTCAGCATCGAAGCTGCTGTTTCTTTTTTGGCCTGAACCCTTGACAGGAGCATTCTGTGGGCAGTGGCTTCTCGGGCGCAGCCCACATCGTCCTCTGCGGGGAAGCTCTTAATGAAACCTAAGTGGCAGCCGCAAGACTTGGACAGGAAACTCTGAAGGTCCCAGAAGACCTGAAGGTCCCTGTCACCAGAAGAGCCAGGCTCACTAGACCAGCAGCTCCTCCTCCTCCTCCCCTCCAGGTGGTGCTTCCTGGCCTTCCGGGCACCTAGGGTTAGCTCCTTGGGGGTGCGGACACCTTCTCTTGCTTAGTGAGTGGGGCTTGGTTTAATAATATGAAAGAGGAAGCATCTGCAAGTCAAAGCCGTTTTATCTCCTCCTTTTACTCAGTAAATGCCCAAACCCAGCATTTCCTACCTCTTTGTTCTCACATCTGCTTTCTCTAACGCACGAATACAAAATGGTCCTCTTCAGGAAACAGCCTAATACCAACAAAATCTGTACAGCAATTTTTAGTTTCAAATACCCAAATGATTTTTTTTTTCTTTGAAATGATCGTCTCTTACACAAACACAACATAGTTTTCCTGATGGGCTCTGGAAAAACTTCCATATATAAGTACTTTAAGATTCCTTAGCTGTTATGACATTTTCAGAACTGGCAGTGGTCTTTCATTTTGTACTATAATAGGAATATATCTTCAAATTGTCCCTTTGAAAGTTTTTTCTGTAAGTGTGGCCTGATAAAAAGATGAACACTGAAAAATTTATTCTATAAACAATATTCTAAGAGCGATACAGAAAAACAAATCAGACAGTACTTTGCCACTCTAACAAAGGAGCTGTGTGGGTAACGAATGATACCCAGTGCTCTGCGGGGTAGGGGGAACCCAAAAAACAAATGAAAGACCCCCCTCAGTTGTAGCATTTATTGACTTGCGTGTTGTAAACACTCCCAGCGGAGCCTATTTGAACCTCCTGACTGACTGGTTTCTGCACTTCCTGCGTGTGTGCCAGTCGGCTCTCCCCAGCCTGTGGCAGCCAGCCGCGCCACAGGGTCCTGGGGTCCAGCCCCGCCAGCCGCGCCACACAACGAACTCCATCCTTTTCAGTAGGGCACAGTTTTGCCCTTCTAATATTCGTTTTAAAGAGAAGGGTGTTCTTTTCTGTGTGTTCTTATAGTTTAAAAATAATTTTTTAAATGATGATATTTTTTTTCTAAAAATTAGCATTAAAATTAAAGAGTTGTTATATATTTTTTAAGATTTCATGTATCTGAGAGAGAGAAAGCTCGAGCAGAGGGAAGGCGCAGAGGGAGAGGGAGAAGCAGACTCCCTGTGGTGGAGCAGGGGGCCCGCAGGGCTTGAGCCCAGGACCCTGAGATCTTGACCTGAGCCAAAGACAGATACTTACTTGACTGGCTAAGCCACCCAGATACCCCAATAGTTGTTATATTTTTTAAAGCATTGCCTATGCTGTCAACAGCCCTTATAATTCTAAATAGGTACACCATGGCCAATGAGATATATTGTATAGAGTTAAGCATTTTACAATTTTTACTTTTTCCTCTATTAAAACTCTGAAATAAACATATTTGTACATCACCCCCCCCCCCATACACGCGCCCTGCTTTTGGATTATTTTCCCTGGCTGAATTCCCAGAAGCAGGGTAACTGAGTTAAAGGCTATGACTGTTTAAATGGCATATGAAATGTTTTGTTGAAATAGAAATTATAAATAGTTAACCAAGTAATATTTTTCTCCTTGTGTAATTGAAAACCCAGGAGGAGCTGCATTTATTTTTTTAAAGATTTATTTATTTATATTAGAGAGAAGAGTGCATGAGTGGTGGGGGGGGGGGTGCCGGGGTGTTGCAGAGGGAGAGGCAGAGAGGGGAAGCAGACTCCCTGCGGAGCGGGGCTGGACCCCACCACCCTGGGATCTTGACCTGAGCTGAAGGCAGGAGCCCCACCCCCACCGCTCAACCGACTGAGGCACCTGGGTGTCCTGAGGAACTGCATTTAAAGGATGTTCACCACTGAGTCAGAATTAACACGGATTCCCGCCTGTCGGGCCCTTTCCTTGCAAGGAAGGCCCTTTGCGGTGTGAAGGTCACGGAAAGAAATCGCAACACAAACCGCTCAATGCTGCCCCCTTGTGCCGTGCTGTAGACTTGCACCCACCTGCGGTGGAATCCAACCTCTGATGAGTCTCTAAGCAGAGAGAATACTAACATAGGGATGATGAGTCTCTAAGCGGAGAGAATACTAACATAGGGATGATGAGTCTCTAAGCGGAGAGAATACTAACATA
>NC_081557.1:263500734-263505390 GCF_022355385.1 Mustela nigripes | reverse complement strand
AGGATGATGAGTCTCTAAGCGGAGAGAATACTAACATAGGGATGGAGCATAGAATGATGGCCCAAGTAAAGAACGGCTGAAGTCCTTCAGGGGATCTCCATTACCCTTGGGCGAGCTCTGCGTGTACTTACGGTGCTGTCTTCAGTCCAGTGTGCAATTTGGGCCCTGGTTTCTTCCTAATCCTCAACAACCCACCTCTCCCCCATTGCCACAGTGTGAAACCCCGAGGAGTCCGGGAATTTTAAATTTGAACGCGGCCTTCCCCAGTGTTGTCAAAATAGAAAGGAGGGACCCCGTGCGATCGCTCGAATTATAAGTGTTAAACATTCTGACGTACATAGGCTTCTGTTTGTGTTATTTTCTAGGTCCCAAGGGTTAGGTTGTTGGTTTTTTTTCCCCCTCTTTGGAATATTAGAGACAATGGCTTGCATATAAAAATCTCTCTGTTCTCAGCTACACAGTTTATACAACAGTCATGAGCGCTGCCAGCCCGGAGAGGTACATGACGAGGATCAGAAACCTGGGTTAAATGTGTGTAAGTGAAGAGCGGGTTCAACCATGCCATGAAAGTTGTGCTCGTCCATTGTGTGTTCGTTTGGGCACGTCGGTGGGTGTGGGCTGGTGTTTCCCAGAGAAGACGGGAACATCTTTAACAGCGACACGTACAGAATATCTTCTGAGACACATCTGGCAAACAGTTGTCACCGGTACCAGGTTAATGTCACTATGAGGGACTTCTCTTGAATGTGTTGGTACAAGAGCTCATCTCGTGCCCAGGGCCCATGGTCCCTTATTCGGACCTGCTCTCAGGGCGAGGTGTTATGTCTTCACGGACACAGAAGGGGACATAATTGGGAAAACTTGCCTGTCCCCAGAATAATAGTGAGGTGGGCCCAGCTCCTTTGCAACCTGAGAAGACGGACAACGAAGGCAGGGGACAGCTGTAGGATTGATTTCAGGCGTGGGTGAGCCCATCCGTGAGGGAAGGGCATGAGGGAAAAGCAGGCGTCCTCTTTGCTGTGCCTGAAACCAAAGCGAGGCGGTTTTCCCTAGAGCTGGGGTCTTCTGGAAAAGTGTCAGATGTTTGGGTCATTTGCTCATTGTGATGGTGTTACGAATCGGTGTTTGAATTAAGCCCATTCATTTTTCTACCCTTACAGATGAGTCCTTAAAAATGAAGTTCCGGAAAAGCTGTGCTTTAAAAACAAAACAAAGCGGGAGGATTGAAGCATTTTAGGGACGACGCAGGTTCCTTCCTCATTAAGCTGTTCAGGCGTGGGAAGCGAGGGCAGGAGGACCGCCGCGGGCGCCTGCGTGCGCGCCCTTCCTCGCTTGCCTGGACCCGCTCTAAAGGCTGTCTCTGCCGACTCCAGCTACTCAGAGGTAATCGGTCGCAGAGGTCAAGCCGCTTCTCCCCGCAACATGTAGCAATGTTGTCCGACCTCAGCTGATGGAGAATCGAGCTGGCCAGGCCTCTTTGTTCATTACGCAGTGCTTCTGGAAGTATCTGCGAGAAAAAGGTCCTTCTGGGAAGTGGAGAACTGTAGCTTGGATAGAGGCTGAGTGTGTTAGTCTGAGCTTTGCTCCTGGGTTTCCCTGGGGTGGGATTCTCACTTTGCAGAATGTGTCTAACGTTTCTTTGTCAAAACCAATGGGCCTCGTTTTTCTAAATAGCTATTTTCTTACTGCTTTTTGAAAACAATGTAAGATGTCGGGAGGGTGAATAAACACTTTTCCAAGACATTTAACGTCGTGGCTGCGTTCTTATTCCCGAAGTCGTGTGGCTCTGAGCAGCGGGTCCCGCGGAACCAGCTCTCCTAGATGTTGTTCAAATGTCAGGACTCAGAGGAGGGCACAGCTGCATTGTAGAATTTAATTTTTTTCCCACATCTACAAGAAAGAAACTTCCGTGAGGATGAAGTGAGAAAAGGTTAAAATGCACAAACAGTGAATCGATGGGATGTTCTTGAATCTTGGGGGTGTACCAGCGAGAATGACAGAAAATGGGATAAATGGAAGAAAGTGTCAGCCGCGCACCAGTCACCCCGCCTCACCGGAGCCCACACCTCACTGGTGGCTCAGAATATTCGTGTTTCTTCCAGGACAGCGTTGGAGCCACATTGTTAAATTTCCATCATCCACTGTCCTTTTAAAAATCAACATCAAGGGACGCCTGGGTGGCTCAGTCAGTTAAGTGTCTGTCTTCAGCTCAGGTCATGATCTCCGGGTCCTGGGATCGAATCCCACATTGGGTTTCCTGCTCAGGAGGGTGTCTGCTTCTCCCTCTCCCTCTGCCCCTGCTTAATCTCTCTCTCTCTCTCTGACAAATAAATAAATACAATTTTTAAAATAAAATAATAAAATCAAACATCGAGAGTAATTCACTCTTGCCGGACATGTTAAGCTGTGATGGAGACTAGAAATTTCTACCCTTCGTCACCGCCGTTCTTGTTTTCTGGACTACAGACTGTGATCTCTGGATGGAAATTTGGGGAGTAGCCTGATTTTAACCAGGCAGCAGGGTGGCATTGGGGACTTTTCAGTAGGAGAGTGACTTAAATAATCTAGATCTCTGGTTGTCTTTAAGACCCATGTTCCTTGTGCCGTGTGGTTTCACTCTGATGTGCCCCCATGTAGATTTCTTATTATTTAGCCTGCTTGGGGTTTGGTAAGCTCGCCAGACTTCAGATGCACTTCTCTTATTCAACTTTGGAAAGCACTCAGTCACTCTTCTCTTCTCTTGCTGCTCTACATTCTCTTGTGTCTTTTCTCCTGAACTCCCTAGTGTGTGTGTGATCACACCTGCTCTGCTCTGTCTCAGCTCTCCGGGGTTTGCAAGGGTGGGGGAGGGGCGGTGTGGGGACAGGACGTGGAGAGTAGGGGGGTGGATTTCTCTTGCAATGACAGATTCCAGGCCATGTCTTTATTTTTTTCTGCAAAATCATAAATATTTCTTTGGTGAATCTACTGAGTTCTTTGTAGTAAGGATAATAAATTTATTTATTATATGTGTTGGAGGGGATGTGGAGAAAGGGGAACCCTCTTACACTGTTGGTGGGAATGCAAGTTGGTGCAGCCTCTTTGGAGAACAGTGTGGAGATTCCTCAAGAAATTAAAAATAGAGCTTCCCTATGACCCTGCCATTGCACTCCTGGGTATTTACCCCAAAGATACAGATGGAGTGAAAAGAAGGGCCATCTGTACCCCAATGTTCATAGCAACAACAGCCACAGTCACCAAACTGTGGAAAGAACCAAGATGCCCTTCAACGGACGAATGGATAAGGCAGATGTGGTCCGTATACACTATGGAGTATGATGCCTCCATCAGAAAGGACGAATACCCAACTTTTGTAGCAAGATGGACGGGACTGGAAGAGATGATGCTGAGTGAAATAAGTCAAGCAGAGAGAGTCAATTATCATATGGTTTCACTTATTTGTGGAGCATAACAAATAGCATGGAGGACATTGGGAGTTAGAAGGGAGTTGAGGGAAATTGGAAGGGGAGGTGAACCATGAGAGACTATGGACTCTGAAAAACAATCTGAGGGTTTTGAAGGGGTGGGGGTGGGAGTTTGGGGTACCAGGTGGTGGGTATTATAGAGGGCACGGATTGCATGGAGCACTGGGTGTGGTGCAAAAATAATAAATACTGTTATGCTGAAAATAAATAAATAAATTTTAAAAATATTTTTAAAAATTTTTAATTTTTTTAAAGATTTTATTTATTTGACAGAGAGAGAGTGAGCGAGGCAGCGAGCACAAGCAGTGGGAGAGGGAGGGAGAGGGAGAAGCAGGCTCCCCACAAAGCAGGGAAAGCCCGATATGGGACTTGATCCCAGGACCCCGGGGTCATGACCTGAGCCGAAGGCAGTGGCTTACCCCACTGAGCCGCCAGGCCCTCAAATTTATTTATTTTAGAGAGCATGAGCCAGAGTGGTAGAGAGAGAGGGAGGGAGAATGTCAAGCAGACTTCCTGCTGAGCACAGAGCCTGATGCAGGGCTTGAGATCACAACCTGAGCTGAAACCAAGGGTAGGACACTTAACCGACTGAGTTACCCCAGTGTGTTCCTCTTTATTTTTTTAAACATTTTATTCTTAAGTAATCTCTGCACCCTGCCTGGGGCTTAACCTTCCAACCCCAGATCAAGAATTGCATGCTCTACTGACTGAGCCAGCCCGGTGCCTTAAGGATAATATTTTATTTTAGGGCACCTGGGTGGCTCAGTGGGTTAATCCGCTGCCTTTGGCTCGGGTCATGATCTCAAGGTCCTGGGATCGAGTCCCACATTGGGCGCTCTGCTCAGCAGGGGGTGTGTTTCCTTTCCTCTCTCTCTGCCTGCCTCTCTGCCTGCTTGTAATCTCCCTCTGTCAAATAAATAAAATCTTTTTTTAAAAAAAGGATAATATTTTATTTTAGATGGGCTATTTGCTACTTTTTCAAACTGCTAGGATCTTTATTGGATAGCATCTGTTTCTTGCTTTGGTTTTGTTGTTGTTGCTAAACTTCTTTTTTTAAATTTTTTTTTAAAGATTTTTATTTATTTATTTGACAGACAGAGATCACAAGTAGGCAGAGAGGCAGGCAGAGAGAGAGGAGGAAGCAGGCTCCCTGCTGAGCAGAGAGCCCGATGTGGGGCTCAATCCCAGGACC
>NC_081557.1:263465902-263500634 GCF_022355385.1 Mustela nigripes | reverse complement strand
ATAGAGGAGGAAGCAGGCTCCCTGCTGAGCAGAGAGCCCGATGTGGGGCTCAATCCCAGGACCCTGGGATCATGACCTGAGCCGAAAGCAGAGGCTTTAACCCACTGAGCCACCCAGGTGCCCCTGTTGCTAAACTTCTTAACCCCTACTTATTTTATACTCTGCTTCTAAATTTAATCACCAAACCTTCAGGTGTCTAACTTGGCTGTTTGTTTTCACTCACTCTCCCTCATGGAAGTTTCTGTGGTGTTCCATACTTTTGGATTTTGTTCCCTTGGAAATCCTGAAGACCAGCATGGACTGTATGCTGCCCAGAAAGGACACGGGTCTGTTCATTTCTCGGCGTGTGATTTCTAGAACATTCAGTATAAACTGAAGCCTCAGTTTACATTATGTGAGGGCAAGCCTGTGGTTCCACCTTCACAGAGGAGAGCCAGGCGCTGTGCAGGCTTATGTTCTAACTCTATCTTCTGTGCATCTAAGGCCGTGTCCGTTGATCCCCCACTCCCGACACAAATGTCGAAGAACCCAGGGGTCTAAGTTCCTGGGACCAGCAAACGTCCTTCGGGCCACCATGCCTCCGGTGCCAGCTCCCCACCCGAGCTTCTCTTTACGCCCATCCTCCCTATGTTCCCTTGTCCCCTCTGGTGGCTTGCTAGCTCAGCTAAGTATCCGGCTTTTAAGAAGGATGCTTGTTTATTATCTTTAGTTTTGTAGTGGGAATGTTTTTTCAGGGTATTTATCCCTCCAAAATACCCAGAAATCAAAGCACTGAAGAGGGATTTTTTAAAAAATTCATTCTGTGTAATTATGGAGAGTACCTTGTTGGGAGCGGATCCTGGAAAAGTGAAAATCAGCTAGCGGGACATGTTAGTAGACCAGCTAAAAAATTACGATGGATTGCAAGATGTGCAAACAACCTTAATGTTCACGGACAGACGGATGGATGAAGAGAACGTGGCTATGTGCACATGATGAAATGTCATTCAGGCTTTACAAAGTAGTTGGCAGCGCGCATGAACTTGAGGACATGGTCCTGAGTGAAACGGGCGAGTCACAGAAGGACGAAGACCGCACCTTCCACTTACTTGGGGTCGATGGGGCTCAGGACACACAACCCCAGGATATGGCGCGTCGGCGCATTGAATATTTTAAGTGAAGAAATCTGGGAGAATAGCAGAAGCAGGAGGGCCGCTCTGACCTCCTCCCCCAGCCCTTCATCCTGCAAACAGGTCCTAGAACCCTCCTGGGGAGGTGTCCTCCCCGTACCCAGAGGAATGGAGCCTTCTTGTCTTTGAAGACGGTAAGACCCAAAAGAATCCTAACGAGCAGTCCTCCCTGAGTTACTAAAATTACCTCATACTCCTTAGCCCACGGCAAGCCTCCGTGTCTGCCTCCTCGTCATCCAACGTCCCATAAAAATGCACAGACCCATCTCTTTGGGTCTTTGTTTCCTTATGAAGGCCCTCGTGTCATGTGAAACTTCTATTGAATAATTCTGTATGTTTTTCTCCTATTAATCTGCCTTTGTCACTTTAATTCTCAGACCCAGCTAGGGATCCTGAAAGGGTAGGAAAAAAGCATTTTCCTCCTCTACAAAATATCTAAAATAGACTCAGAAGCTAGGTGCTAGGAAGAGGTTCTGCAAGTTAGGCAAGATGAATGAGTTCTAGAGACCAGATGTACAAGTCCAGATGTATAGTCTACTTAACAATACTGTATTTTACACCTAAAAATTCAGTAAGAGGGCTGAGCTCATGTTTACTGTTCTTATCACAATAAAACATTTTTAAAAGCCAAAAATATGTTTAATAAAAAAATGTTCCTAGGAAATGGACATGGCTTGGCCTACAGTGCTTGTATAGGAGATGGATAGAGTTGATTTTTAAAGTATTTTATTTTTTTTTAAGTACACGAGGAACATACGCCTTTTGTAAAAATAAATCAGGGCTGCCTCAGTGGCTCAGTCAGTCAAGCCTCCCACTCTTGGTCTCAACTCCGGTCACGGTCTCAGGCATGGGATGGAACCAGCCTCACCAGGCCTCATGCTCTGTGCGGAGACTACTTCCCTCTCCCGCTCCCTCTGCCCCTCCCACCTGCTCGCACACTCTCAAATAAATAAAATCCTTAAAAGATACGTAAATAAACCAGGGGCACCTGGGTGACTCAGCCAGTTATGCATTCGACTCTTGGTTTGGGCTCAGGTTGTGATCTCAGGGTCGCGAGATCAAGCCCCGTGTAGGGCTCCGCATTCAGTGCAGAGTCTGCTTTAGAGTCTGTCCCCCTCCGCCCTTCCCTGCACTCATTCTCTCTCTAAAAATAAATAAAATCTTTAAATCAATCAATCAAACAGTACATAGTGGAAATCCTTTGCCTGTCTTCCCCACTCAGAGACTGCGCTCTCCCCGGCAGCATTCCCTAGAGATCACTGCCATCTGTGTTCATGAAGAGGTTTTTTTAGTGCTTATGTGTTTTAAAATGTAGATTTTACTCAGCTCTGTGAGGCTAACAGATCAGGGGCCAGTTGCTATTAGAGGGAGGGGACAGAGCAGGTGCCTGCTGTACCACAGGAAAGAATACCAAGATTGGTCGCAGGCAGACAGATCAGGGAACTGTGTGTAAGTTAGAGAATTTTTGTGGTTTTTGAGGGAAGGAACGTGCTGACACGGTGTGAGCAGGCTAGACAGGTCTATGACCGGCTGGTTTGAATAATTTCATCAGCCCCAGGGTATAGGAACTGCCCTAAGTTGTTGGATAGTGGCCCTGGGAAACAGTGTCCTTGGGTGTAAAAGCTCCTACAGACCCGGGTTGGGGGATGTAGACTCTGTATTGGGGGACCTGCATAAGAAAGGGTATTTGCAGTCCTTTGCCACAGCTAACCTTGGGAAGGGCATTGCCTTGCTGGGGGACAGCAAGGCCCCAAGACGTCAAAGCATCCATACAGATACTAGAAGCCATGATTGGTAAAATAGAATATTTCTTCTAAATGAGGTTAGATTATATAATTCAGCGAGTTGTCTTGTTCACATAACAAAAAATGGAAACCACCTTTCCATGACAGAGGATATTGAGCTATATATTTTTTAATGACCTCATAGAACTCTTCTGTAGGTACAATAACTTGGTTAACTGTTCTGTAATTTATGAATTTTTAAGTTGCTTCTAATTTTTTGTGATCATGAACAACACAGTAATGAAAATTCTTTTATATTTTTGTGTGGGGGAGTTGTATAGTTCTAGAAATATTTAAAAGTGAAATTTCTAGATCAAAAGGTTTACATATTACAGATTTGTAACTGAATTGAAAGCAGCATTTTTCACAAAACTAGAATTCACAATACTAAAATTTTTATGGAACCACAGAAGGCCCCAAGCAGCCAAAGCAATCTTGAAAAAGAAGAAAAAAGCTGGAGGTAATCACAATTCCAGACCTCAAGTTACATTACAAAGCTGTAGTAATCAAAAGCAGTAGGGTACTGGCACAAAAACAGACACATAGATCAATGGAACAGAATAGAGAGCCCAGAAATGAACCCATACTTATATGGTCAAATAATCTATGACAATAGGCAAGAATATACAAAGGGGAAAAGACATTCTCTTCAATAAATGGTACTGGGAACACTGGACAGCTACATGCAAAAGAATGAAACTGACCTACTTACTTGAACCATACAGAAAAATAAATTAAAAATGGGTTAAAGACCTAAATATGAGACCTAAAACCATAAAGATCCTGTAAGAGACCATAGGCAGTAACTTCTTTGACATCAGCCATAGCAACTTTTTTCTAGATCTGTCTCTTGAAGCAAGACATACAAAAGCAAAAATAAACTGTTGGGACCACATCAAAATAGACACCTGGCCTGCACAGCAAAGGAAACTACCAACAAAACAACAAAACCAACCACTGAATCAAAGAAGATATTTACACGTGATATATCCAATAAGGGATTCATATCCAAACTATATAAAGAACATTGTATTATATAAAAAGAACATGTATTGTATAAAAAATACAATGCAACACCAAAATTACAATCCAGTAAAAAATGGGCAGAAGACCTGAACAGACATTTTTCCAAAAAGACAGAGATGGGCAACACACACACGAAAAGATGCTCAATATCACTAATCATCAGGAAAATGCCCAGTCGGAACACAATGAGGTGTCACCTCATATCTATCTATCATAATGTCTAAAACCAAAAAGACAAGAAATAACAAGTGTTGGCAAGAATGTGGAGAAAAAGGAACTCATGTATCCCATTGGTGGGAATGTAAATTGGTATGGTGACTGTGGAAAACAGTATGGAGTTTCCTCAAAAGATTAAAAATAAAAATACCATATGATCCAGTAATCCAATAATTCCACTATCAGTACCCCCCCAGGGCAAAATGAAAACACTAATTTGAAAAGATATATTCACTCCTGTGTTTATTATAGCATTATTAACAATAGTCAAGAAATGGGAGGGAGCAACCTAAGTGCCTATGGACAGATGAATGGGGAAGGAAGATATGGTGTGTATATTTGATGGAATATTACAGAGCCATAAAAAAGGATAAGATTGTGCTTTTGAGACAACATAGATGGACCTAGAGGGTATTATACTAAGTGAAACAAGTCATATTGAGGAAAACAAATACCATATGATTTCATTCATATGTAAAAACAGAATGAATAAACAGCAGAATCAGACCCATAAATATAGAGAACAAACTAAGGGTTGCCAGAGAGGAAAGGGGTGGGAAGATGGACAAAATAGGTGAAGGGGAGTGGGAGATACAGGTTTCCAGTTACAGAATGAATAAGTCACGAGAAGAAAAGGCACAACACAGTCAATGCTATTGTAATAGTGTTGTACGGTGTCACATGGAGCTAACTTGCAAGCACAGCGTAACATATAGAGCTGTTGAATCACTATGTTGTAGACATGGAACTAATGTAACATTGTGTATCAACTCCATTAAAATAACTAATATTTTAAAAGGAATGTAATGTTTCTTAGCTAAAAATAAGCACATAATTCAATAAATCACAATTAAAATTTAATCTAGTTTAATTCCAACAAAGTGAAACAATTTACATTCCCAGCAACAGTGTATGGAGAGGCTCCTTTTCTCATATTCTCAATAACACAGGGCTTTATTCGTCTTTTAACTTTTCGTGAATTAGGGGGAAACTGTTAGTAGTCAACCACTAACAAACGTGAGTCAATGTGAAAATATCAGTATCAGACAAAAGAGAATTCAAGCCAAAATGGATTTTGGCTGAGTGATATTTTATTTTGCTAAATCACCCTCTACCAAGAAAAGCACCCATAAGTCTTCATGTATTACACATATATAATTATATAATGGCAATCTTATATGATTCAATATATATTTAATACAGAGCTACAAAACATAATGCAAAGATTCAGGAATTCAAGGGTAAATGGCTAAATCCGTATTTAGAGAAATCTTCCAAACATTTTTTTCTGAGAAAAACAGAGAAGGAAAAATACATAAGGATCTGGAGGATTTGAAAAGCAAGCTTGGCCTACTAAACAGATGCCAATAAAGTGTCAATTTCTCTGCAGATTCACAGGGCACATTGGGTACCCACCAGCCCACGCAAGCGCATCTTAGATGAATTGACAAAGTAAGTTATCTGGGAATAGTGATTAATATTTTAACGTACTAATTGTTTATGTGATGTCCAAAGAGAAGTAAACAAGAAACGTAGGAGAAGTCGACAAGAAAAGGCAAGATGATTCCATCACCTTTTGCGAACAGAGAAAAGCCAGCGGGGGAAGGAGAGCCTGGGGTCCTGGCGGCTGCAGGGAGAACCCCGAGGCCAGACGGCTCTGAGCCCCACGCCCTGTGTGCTCACCCCTCTTCTATTTCTGGGTTAAGGAGCTCAGGCTGTGCCGACGTGGCTTGGGAAACACAGTCTCCTAATCCGGGGGAGTAAGAAGGCTTAGACCTCTGGCTAGGGGGGGGCGAGAGCCCAGGAGACACTGTCTTCAGGAGTCGGGCTCAGGGAGCAGGGAGACACCCCGACTATGCAGCTTCCCCTTTCGAATCCCCCTCGCAGGCCTGCTCGGATCAAGGGCAAGGGAGGCCTACCGCCGTGTGGCCGGGAGCCCTGACCGCCTGGCCGCGGCTCTGGAGGTCCTGGCTGCCTCTGGGGGGAGGTGTGCCCGCCTGGGCCGGCGCCTTCTGCACCTGCCCTGTGGGTCCGGAAGACCCCGCACGAGCCGGGGAGCCCTCAGCCAGCTCGGAAGCCAGGATGGAGGTCACACCCGTGTGTTAAAGAGGCTTCTGCCTCCTTTGTGTCCTAGAAAAGGCTACCCAGAAGGTAAGAGCTTGCTTTCTAGCCTCATTACAGAAAAGAGGGCAACAGACAGAGTTCTTACTCGGGAAGTAAATACAGGTTTGGTTTGTGGGCGGAGGGCAGAGGAAGCCCCCGGTACCAACTCTCCCGGGGAGCTCTTTGCTGTGTGTGTTTTGAGGTTCATTTAGTGGGGAGGTAAACAACCAATGCCATTTTTTTTCTTTTTGAAGATGTTGTTGTTTATTTTAGAAAGAGCACAGGGGCCCGCGGGCCCACAGCAAGCCCAGGGAAGGGGTGGGGGGTGGAGGGAGAGAATGCAAAGCAGACTCGGTGCCCAGGGCAGAGCCATGCAGGGCCGCATCTCAAGGCCGGGACGTCGTGACCTGGGCAGGAGCCGAGAGTCTGGCGCTCAGCCGTCGGAGCCACCCAGGCACCCGCCAACATTTTTTTTTTTTTTTTAAATGAAAATGTCAGATAGGGATGATGCTAAGTCAAGTCCTAGAAGGGCAGGGGTCTCACTTTGGTGCTGAAGATGACCTATTCACCCGAAAAGACTGCTCCGCTGGGGAATCACTAGCAGGAAAAGCGGCTAGTCCTTAGGGGAAGGTGTCGGTTCAACTATCTGAGACTACATCAGCCTCCTTTCCATGATTGGTCTGATGAACCTTTCACTTTTGCCCTTGAGAAGCATTTTAGTTCTCCTTTCCATTCATTTTTCCTAGTGACTTCTAGAATGTTCTTTACAGATCTGTCGAGGTACCGTTTTTTTCTGTTAAGGCAACCATATCTGACACCTGTTTAGTCAGAGCCACTTCCTAATTTCTTTCTTATATGGAAACATTTTTAGAAAATATGATTGATTGATTTTTAATTATCAAAGTTATAATAAAACTATGTAAGTTAAAAATGAAAGTTTGTCACATCAGCCCATCCCCCAGAGAGAATCACTATTAACAGTTTGGCATGTGCTTTTTGATTTTACATTTACTGACATATTTTTATAGAGATGAGATCATAGTAAGCATACTGATCTGCAATTTTCTTTTCTTCATGTAATGATTTATCTTGGGGATATTTTCATACCATTACATATACATTTGCTTGTTCTTTGTCATGGCTGAATACTCTTCCTTTCAACTACTAATCTACCATGATGCATTTTCTTAATTCTGTACTGATAAAATACTTAAGCTGGTTATTATTTGGGGACGAGAGAGCATGAGCAGGAAGGGGGGAAGGGCAGAGGCACAGGGAGAATCCTGAGCACGCGCCCCACTGGGCACAGAGCCCCCACTCAGGGCCTCACGTGGGGCTCGATCTCATGACCCTGAGATCGGGACCTTATAAGGACTTATCCCATCCTTTGATCACCACTCTCGTGACTTCACCTAAACCTAATGACCTTCCAAAAGCCCAACTTCCAAATACCATCACATTGAGAGTTAAGACTTTAATTTGTTAATTTATGGGGGACACATTCAGTTCGTAGCAGTGATGTATTAAGATAGTATGTCTTTTACTGCCTCCTAAATTTAAGCCAGGGGTATGTTTTTGGCTACTGATTTTTTTTTAGATCTTTTTTTTTTTTAACATTTTATTTATTTATTTGACAGAGAGAGAGAGATCACAAGTAGGCATAGAGCCGGCAGAGAGAGGGAAGCAGGCTCCCCGCTGAGCAGAGAGCCAGATGTAGGGCTCTCATCCGCAGGACCCTGAGATCATGACCTGAGCCGAAGGCAGAGGCTTGACCCCCTGAGTCACCCAGGTGCCCCTGGCTAATGATATTTTAAACTAAATACATCAGATCCAATCTAACAACATATATTGGTTCTACCATATATTAAAGACACTTTAAATATCTTATTTATTAATGTTTATTGAATTCCTGCCACATGTCAGACCCATGCTGATTTCTAGAGATATAATGATGCATTTGCTCATACACAGCCTTTGCGCTCAAGGAACTGATAGTCTAATGGTAGAGAGATGCAAAATAGGAAACTATGTTATTGCAGAGATGGGGACATGAATAGGATATTCAGGAGCTCACAGGAGGGGCCTGTCAAAGTGGTTTCCCTAAGTTGATACCCAAAGTGAGCCTTAAGGAAACCAGTAAAGTTGGGGCGCCTGGGTGGCTCCGTGGGTTAAAGCCGCTGCCTTCGGCTCAGGTCATGATCTCAGGGTCCTGGGATCGAGTCCCGCATCGGGCTCTCTGCTCAGCGGGGAGCCTGCTTCCTCCTCTCTCTCTCTGCCTGCCTCTCTGCCTACTTGTGATCTCTCTGTGTAAAATAAATAAATAAAATCTTAAAAAAAAAAAAAAAAGAATCAGTAAAGTTAGCCAAGTTAACCAAGAAGGGTAGGATAGGAAGATTATTCCAAGTCAGAACAAAAACCATCGGTCATGGTGGTCAAAGAGCAGAGTCTGCAGAAAGGGGAGAAGAGAGATGAAGCGGGCGGGGTAAGCTTTTAGGGAGATGAGTGCTGTTTGTGGTAAACCAGGGCAGCCTGGTGAAAGTTTAGCAGGAAGGTGAGGAGGTGGGGTTGACGTATATGGATAATGTGGGCTGGAGTTACAGATTTGAGAGGTGGGAAGCGGTAGTTGTGTATTGATTCACTCATCCAGGGACCATGTTCCAAGCGAGGAGACCTGACATTTGAGGCCAGATGACAAATAAAAATGGACATTTAAAAGACAGAGAAAAATGAGCTCAAGTAGGAGAGAGAGAGTCAGAGAGGGAGAGCAAAGGCCAGGGTGTCTGGCATTGTGGAAACCCAAGGAATAGCGTTTTGGTCAAGGTAGGGCTTGTGGAAACAGATGGTTTTGTTGTTTGGGTAAGGTAAGGACTGAGAAGACGGAGGCATTGGAGACAACAGCACGGAAGGTTTTCATCGATAGGTAAGATGAAAAAATGGTCTGGAGAGGATTTAAGGAGAAAATATGTAGTCTGCTCACAAGAGAAGTCTGAATGAGAAGACAAGGAGGACCGGATGGTAGCTGGAGAGATACAGGAATCTGAGGAATCTGAGATGGGAGAGAAGAGACTTCAGGATGTTTCTAGACTGAAAAGGAAAAGCTAGCAGAAAGGCTGGAAACTTGGGAGAGAGGTGAGAGAGGGAGGGACACTCACGCACAGACACTGCAGAGGCGGGGAAAGCACTCTCCGATGATAGTCTCACGGTTTCTACAATGTGGGAGGCAAGGTCCATAGATAACGTGGTCTATCTGAACTAATATTCTGTCTGAAATCCCTTCTTTCAGAGTCCCGCTTCCTTTTGTCAGCAAAGAACTCGTTCTCCCTCCACCCGGCTATCTGTGTCCCTGAGAAGCCTTGAACCTACACTATGGGAAGTGGTACCTCAACCCAACATCACTTTGCTTTCCAGAACGCAGAGAATGGTATGTGTTTCCCATCCCCCAACCAGCTGTAGGTATCCCAAAGCCTACACTGGATAGAGAGGGGCTTCTCAGAATGGAAGAAGGAACCATTATAGTTCTCCTCGGGCAACTCTTGAAAATCAGCTTCTCCTCCTTATGACGAGACCACCAGAGTGTCAGCTGACTATCGTAGGAGCTGATGAACTATATTTGACCGAGTTAAAGTGTACTGAGGAGTCAGTGTTGTCCTCGAGGGGTTATCCCAAATTATACATGCACCAGTCAATGAAATACCATTGGGCCATTAGCAGATGAAAGAACATTTCAGGTAGAGGCTTCGGTATGTACAAGGGTCATGAGGTAGAAAAGGACAACTGAATGGTCTGATGCGAACGAGAGAGAGGACAGCATGACATGAGGCTGTCAAGGTCGGCAGAGCCCAGATCACTCAGGGTCTGTAGGGTTTTAACTTTATCCTAAAGGCGTGAAGAACCATTGAAGAATTCAAAATAGGGAGTTTAGAGTAACACACACATTTAAAGATTTAAAGACCTCCGGCTTCTGTGAAGGAGGGATCAGAGGGAGTGAGGGTAGAAGGAGGAACAGTCCAGAAGCCACTAAATTCGTCTAAGCAGAAAGTGATGCTACCTCGGTCCAGAGTCTGGGCAGCAGAGTTGGAGGGACAAGGGTGAAGCCCAACAATGTCCAGGAGGTCGAGGTGACGGGATCCAACTGTGGGTGTGTGGGGTGAGGGAGAGGAATGGATCAAGAATGACTTCCACGGGGACACCTGGGGGGCTCAGTCATGAAGCGTCTGCCTTCGGCTCTGGTCATGATCCCAGGGTCCTGGATCGAGCCCTGCATCGGGCTCTCTGTGCAGTGGGAAGCCTGCTTCTCCCTCTCCCACTCCCCCTGCTTGTGTTCCCTCTCTCGCTCTGTCTATTTCTGTCAAATAAATAAGTTTTTTTAAAAAATCTTTAAAAAAAATGAATGATGTCCGCTTTCCTGGCTAGCAAGACAGGGCAGGAATGAATGCCAGTGACTGACATCAAGACAGTGGAGGAAAACCAAGTCTGACTAGAGGGAAGACGAGGCTTTCGTCCATGTTAGGGTTGAGGCATCCACGAGACACGCAGGTAGAATACCGAGAAGGTGGTGCCTATTCACATCGGCACTTTGGAGGCCGGTGCGCTGGAGAGACATGGCCGAGAAGGCATCAGAATGTTATGTGGTCGCTGAGACCATGGGGCCCCTGAAGTACCCTGGAGGGAGAGTAAAGACAGGTCAGAGATCAGAGCTTAGGACAGAGCCATGAAGGGCTCCAGGACTTGAGCACCAGGTCCAAGAGCATGAGTGAGCGAAGGGGGCTGCGGAGAGGCAGCCAAAGCTGTAGGAGGAAGGCAAGGGGAATAGTGACATGCTTCAGCGTCTCTGTCAGCTCCTGGCTTCCTTGCAGTCTCGCTTCACAATGTGTCCCAGGGTCATTTTGCACCTTCTTGGCCCCAGGAGTAGCTGCTACTTTATTAGGGTGTGGGATGTTCATTGCTTCCTGGTTGACCTATACTTTTCTATACCTTTTCAGTGAACAAATCCAGAAAGCATGTATTATTTGGGAGAAAAAACCCACCATGAGTAATTTATATTCAAAAACACAACATTTTTACTTAACAGCCTCGATATTATATCTATCACTTTATTAAAAATCTTTTTTCCTAGTGACATTAAAATAGTGCTATTTACTATTTATCCTACCATGTATAAATAGTAGTTTCAGAATACTGACAATGTGATCCCTGAAAATTCTTTAAGATTTCTTTAAAGTTCTTTTTGTCCTTTGGATACATTGTAGGGAATGTACAAATTATTGTACGAGGGGTGTACAAATTATTGAATTCTCAAGTCGTTTGAAATAACTCCTGTCTATGTTCCTAACTTATGTAAGATTAGATTCACTTGTTTAACATTCGCTTTTTTTGAGAGAGAGAGAGAGAGAGAGTGAGAGAGAGAGGGCGCATGTGTGCGTTGTGGGGGAGGGGAAAAGGCGGAGGGAGAGAGAATCTTGAGCAGGCTCAGCGCTCAGCTTGGAGACGGACACCGGCTCAATCTCACCACTCTGAGGTTATTACCTGAGCCCAAATCAAGACTTGACTTCTTAACGGACTGAACCACCCAAGGCACCCCTAAACTTTTGCTTTTTATCTTTGGGGATTGATGTACTTTTCACTTTGCTTTAAATTTGTTTTATAACTTTGGAAAGCATTTATATAATTCCTGTCCCAATTATCTGTTGCTGCATAACAAACTATCCCAAAACGTAGTGGCTTAGGACGACCATTTTCTCTGCCCGTGATTTTGTGGGTCTGGAATTTGCAAAGGGCCCAGTTGGTGGTTTGTCCGTGATTCTCTGGGTAGCTGGGCCTGGAGGCTCTTGTTCTTTTTTTTTTAAGATTTTTTTTTTTAATTTTTTATTTCTTTTCAGCGTAACAGCATTCATTGTTTTTGCACCACACCCAGTGCTCCATGCAATCCGTGCCCCCTCTAATACCCACCACCTGGCTCCCCCAATGTCCCACCCCCCGCCCCTTTAAGATTTTATTTTTTTATTAGAGGAAGAGGGCACATGAGCAGGTGGGAGAGCCAGAGGGAGAGGTAAAAGCAGACTCTCCCTGAGCAGGGAGCCTGACACCGGCCTGGATCCCAGGGCCCTGAGATCATGACCTGAACCAAAGGCAGATGCTTAACTGACTGAGCCGCCCAGATACCCCTAGAGATTTTAATTATAATCTCAGCACCCAGCATGGAGCTCAAACTCCCAGCCCGAGACCTAGAGTTGCGTGCTCTTGAGGTGCCTGGCTGGCTCAGTTGGTGGAACATGTGGCTTTTGATCTCAGGGTTGTGAGTTCAAGCCCCACACTGGGTATGGAGCTTACTTTAAAAAAAAAAAAAAAAAAAAGGAAGAAAAAAAAGACAAAAAAAGAGTCGCATGCTCTACTGACTATGCCAGCCAGGCACCCCTGGAGGCTTGCTTCTACAACAGCTGTTTATTTGCTGCCTGGTGCCTTGGTGCCCCCGGGGGCCCAGCCTTTCTCCACGTGGTTGCCTCGGTCTTAACACGGGGTCTGAACCGCCAGGCCCATCTGTAACTTGTACCCTCGGGTCTAGCACACAAAGCTGGAGCAAAGGGAGCCCCCGTGTGTTAGATTGTTCTATTGGGAAGGAGGGGGTGGAGGGTCTTGGACTCTCCTGCACCCCACGGCCCCCGTCTCTCAGCTAAAGGGAACCCAGCCCCGCGACAGGCCTGGGCGGGAGAGACAGGTAAGAAGGAGGCATCGCCTGCTCTCTCGGCCCTAAGCAGTCGAGCAAGACGGAGGATAGAAATGCATCTAGTTGGCAGCCCTTGCCTGCAGAGGTTGAAGCAAGGTGTTAGCCAAGAACGTTGTCACAGAGCCGGGGTGGCCCCGATTCTCCCCGGCATCGCTCCCCCGTCGCTGCATATGAGAATCCTGTGCGGAGCTCGTGAAACCTGGAGGTCCCTGGGTGCCCAGCAGAGAGTCTAGTGCCGTAGGTCTCGGCGACGTCCAGGTGGCCGTGCTTCCCTTCGGTTTCTAGAAGGTCTGTAGCACTCACTCCGGACGTTGCCTTCACTGCTCCGAACACGGATTTACAGAGATCAGACTGTAGAGCGTCAGCCTCATCTCTTAGGGTTTGGTAAGTGCCTTTCAGAAGTAGCTACGGTTTGACATTTGGGGTCACAGGAAGTCCCGTTCAGCTCTGCGTAGGGTCCTCCCGGGTTCTCCTTTCCCACTCCCCCAGCGACGTTCCTCCTAGAGAAATCAGCCCCAATTCTATTAGCTCCCTAATGCAAGCTAAATATATTAAATCAATCTGTCTACTGCTCACGAGGTTGACCTGAATTAACCTGCAGGGTTTCCTTTGTAATCCTGCTTTATCCACAAATGCTCCATTCATCACCGCTGGCACATTCAGGCCCAGGAGCTTAAGAAGCACCTCGTTATTTATGTGAACAGCTGCTCTGTTCTCCTGACCCCGGGGCCTGAAGCTCACGGGAAGAAGGAAGCCTCCTCGCGCCACCCTGTGGACGCGGTCACCCGGCACAGGACCGGGCAGAAGAAGCCCAAAGGCAGATCTGACAGTCAGTGCCGTCCCCAAAGTAGCACGACTGACGGGGACCCTGGCAGCCCGCGGGGCTGTCACAAGTCTGGGCATAGCAAGCACACAGCCCAGCAAGCACTTGCGGCCACCCAGCCCTCCAGGCGGTCGTCTGTGTGATCGTGGCTTGTTTTCCCCAGTCCCCTAGTCCATCCCGCTTTCCAGATGGGGACACTGAGTCCCAGGAAGGTAAAATTCCTGGGAAGCCACATAGCCAGTGAGGGCATTTCCAGGCCTAGAACCCAGGACATCTGATATCCATTATAACGTCACAGTGTCCCCCCCAGTCTGTTGTTATAATGTCACAGTGTCCCCCACCTTCCACCCCCACATTATCTCACTCTTCAAGGATGCCTCGAGCTTGAAACCTCCCCAGGTTGCGTTTCTTGAGAATCCTGGCAATCCAACCTTTCCACCTCTACACTTAGCGTCTTGGGCAAAAAGTAGGAATGCCACTAAACCTCCGATGATAGTATGACCACGAGGTAAGGATGAAGGCGGGCTGGAGGGTAGGAACGGGGAAAGGAGCCTCCTAGCCAGTAGTCAGGCAAATCCTCCCCACCGGCGGCAATGGCTGGCTCTTTCCCATCGTCACAGTTACATGCAGGAGAGGGGCCCTTCGCCTCCCCGCTGGCCCGGGGAGTCCCGGCTCACAGGTTCGCTCCTCCATGCCCGTCCCAGCCTTCCGGGCAGCAGCCCTCATCCAGAGATGGTACCGGCGCTACATGGCGCGCCTGGAGATGAGGCGGCACTGCACCTGGCGCATCTTCCAGTCCATAGAGTACGCCGGACAGCAGGACCAGGTCAAGGTGCGCGGGATGGGGGGGCGGAGTCACCGGCGCTCTGTCTTCAGCCCCGGGGCCCCGGGGGGGGGGGGGGGGGGGGGGGGGGGGGCCCCCCCCCCCCCCCTTTCCCCCCCGCCCCGGGGGGGGGGGGGGGGCGGCTGCTCGGGCCCCCCCCCCCCTTCTCTTTGCGCTCATCTCTGAAGCCGAGTCTCTGCTTCTCCCGCAGCTCCATGACTTCTTCAGCTATCTTGTGGATCACTTTACCCCCAGCAGCAACCACGAGCGTGAGTAGAGCTGCCATGCAGCACATCCTCCTGTCTCGGCGTCGTAGATCTCAGACAGAAGGGGGTGGCAGAGGGAACACAGACCCGGTGACAGCCAGGGAGTGAGCAGGGAGGTTGACAAATCAGTGGCAGCTTCTGGGTTCTCCCAGGAGCATACCCGGAGGCAAGAATTTGGGTGCAAGGAGCTTATTTGTTAAATGCAGGAAACGGTGTGGGGGGGGGGGGGGGGAGTGGGGAAGGAATTCAGGGAAGGGAAACCCGGCAATGAAGTGTGTGGAGGAGGGGGTGCTACTAAGCCAGCAACTCAGTGTGCCTGAGAAACAGTGCAAAATGCATGCCTTGGAATGACCCCACGGAAGACGACAACTAGAGTCTCCATATGTCAACTCCAGAGGCTCCCTGGTTGAAAGGCTGCTGATCGGAAAGGTTGTTAATTCCACAGTGTTTCTGGCCTGCGAGCTCCCAGTCCAGAGATGGCAGAGGCTGGAGGTGGACCCTTGCCTGGAGGGCCCTGAAGTTCTAAGGGCTTCTGCCACATTCACTGCATGCCCCAGAAACGCCTGTGAGCTTTCCCCAACCCCACCAAGGCCTTTCCTTTTGCTTTTGCTTACAAGCCTCAGCTCCTAAATTTCTGTTCTTTCTAAGTCTGACAAATTGCCATCTTTTAAAATAAAAGTCAAAGGGAATGGACATAAAAGCATAACTTCTTCCTCCCGCCCACGTGAATCTGTTGTCACTTTCCCGTTCCTTTCTCCTCTCTGGTCTCGGAGCTGATGCCCGACTGGCGCGCTCCACGTCCAACATCGTCCAAGGAACGACTGTGTTGCCCGTGGACGGCCCATCTGATCGCAAGCCGGCCTCCCCTCTCTGTCCTGACCAGGCGACTTCCTGAACCGCATGTTCACTGAGGAGAGATTCCCCCAGGATGCTGAGATGGAGAAGCCCAGCGACTACGAATCCATTGAGGTCCCAGACAATTACACAGGACCACACCTCTCCTTCCCGCTCCTTCCCGACCACGCGACGGCCCTGGTGGAAGCTTTCAGACTGAAACAAGTAAGCTCACTCGGGGGCACCTGCGTCTCCACCAACTCCAGGGGGGACGTAGAGGGAGGCCAGACCCAACGCAAAAGGAGTAGTTCTGGGTTTAGGGTGTTGGTGTCATGGCGCCACTAGAGAGAGTCTGTGTCCCCTTTGCTTGGCCAGAACCTTGCACAAGTCAAGAGGCCAGTTTTTATGCACTGAAAACCTCACCTCCAAACCATGTAATCTTTCTTCGTTCATACATCCCACACATCATTACTGAGCACTGCTGTGTGCGGGCCCTGTTCTGGGCACCGGGCACCACAGCAATGAGCTAGACAGAGAGAAATTCCCGCCCTCACAGGGCTCAAGTTCCAGGGGGGAGACAGACAACTGATAACAAAACAACAACAAATAAGTAGTTCTGGAGTATATTAGAAGGCAAGTAGAGCTGTGTGAAAGAATAAACCAAGTTCCAGGTAGGAGAGATGTCAGTTTATAGAGTCATCTTGGAAGGCGCCATGGAAAAGGTGATTTCCAAGCCAAGGTCAAAGGTGGTGAGGAGATGAGCCGTGGGATGTCTCCAGAAAAATGTTCTAGGTGGAGAGAACCGATGGAAAGGCCACGAGGCAGGACCCTGCCTGCATGGCTTGGGGACCTCAGGGAGGCGCCTGTGGCTGGTGAGGAGGGGTCAGGGAGGACCGGGGATGCAGGAACAGGGAATGGATGGTGGCGGGCGGGGAAGGCTCTGGTGGAGCTGCAGGAGAGAGGAAACCAGCTCAGTGTTTGGAGACGACGGGAAGCAGGAAGCAGAGCAGAAGATGGGTGAAGAAGAGAGGACCCAGGCATGGGGCCCTGGGGCCCCAGGGTCCCTCTTGGGGTCTCGGGTGACTGGAGTCAGCCGGTGGCGGCAGGGGTGTCAGCACCGCTCTGCGCCCCGCCCCCACCCCCGCAGCAGCTGCACGCTCGCTACGTCTTGAACCTTCTGCACGAGACCAGGAAGCACCTGGTGCAGCTGCCGAACATCAACCGGGTCTCCACCCGGTACAGCGAGGAGGTCACCGTGTGCGGTAAGCGCGGCCGGAGCTGGCTGCACGCGCTGGACGCGAGCCAGAGAGCGGGACCGGGAGGGGTGGGGCGGGAGGGGCGCGGCGCGGACAGGCTCGCGCATGCGCCCGAGTGTGCGGAAACAGGCGGTGCAGGTGCGGCGAAGCGCTGCGGGGCCGGAGGGCGTGGGCTCTGCTTTCCCGGGCCGTGCAGCCCCTCCCGCCCTCAGAGGGTCTCCCGCCAGACAGAAATGCCGTCTGTCGAGATTCTGCCCACGTCCTGAGGTTCTCATTCATGTTGACACACCTGGTGGGGACCGATGTCCCCGTCGTGGGGGATGCGGACTATAGGACACCCCATTGTCACCTGGCTCTCCAGGTCCACACGCAACCTGCACTTGGGTCTTGCTTGCCCTGGAATGTTCTTAACATTTTTAAATTAATTTCCAAAGTTTGAAGGTTGGAGGATTTCATATTAAAATACAGATTCCCAACATCTGTTGAAAACTCTCCTGACCCGGGCCCGTAAGTGAGGGACGGTTTCCTACCTCGGGTCGAGCAGGTCTCTCTCCAGGTCTCACTGGACTGGGCATCCTCAGTTCTGTCCTAGCTTTGCTTCCTTCACCCTTTATGATAATCACGTAGAAAGCCAGCACTGTGTTTTCTGATTTCAATATTAACTGTTCCCACAGCTGGGGAAATTAATATTTATCCCTGTCTTACATACGGAAAAATGAGTGACCATTGCTATGTCAGATTTTTCTGGGTATTTCCCTTTTTGTAGTAGAAATGAGACCCAGTGGTAAGGACCCATAGAAACTGATGTTCTCTTTCTATCTTTACTAGGAGACTTACATGGCCAGCTGGATGATTTAATATTTATATTTTATAAGGTAGGAATGTTTAAGATCCTGTCTTGCTCTGAGGCTTACTCCAGAAGTTCAGATACAGTATCTATTAAACAAATGCTTAAGTATTGCTTGGATTTTTAAAATATTATTTTAAATTATTTAAATAAGAATACATAGTAGCAAATACATAATATAAAAGATAGCACTGTATTATATTTTAGTATGCTTTTGTAAACTGTTTTAAAAATCTAGGGTTAATAGGGGCGCCTGGGTGGCTCAGTCATTAAACGTTTGCCTTCAGCTCAGGTCATAGTCCCGGGGTTCTGGGTTCGAGCCCCGCATCTGGCTCCCTGCTGAGTGGGAAGCCTGCTTCTCCCTCTCCCACTCTCCCTGCTTGTGTTCCCTTTCTTGCTATCTCTCTCTCTGTCAAATAAATAAATAAAATCTTTTTAAAAAAGATCTGAGGTTAGTAAAGAGAACAAATCATTATTTAGTGATTGATTTCCTTTTTCCCAAATAAAGAAAATTGGGGCGCCTGGGTGGCTCTGTCAGTTAAGTGTCTGCCTTCAGCTCAGGTCATGATCTCAGGGTCCTGGGATCGAGTCCCGCATCGGGCTCCCTGCTCCTTGCTCAGCTGCTTCTTTCTCTGCCTCTCCGCTCCCCCCACCCCCAGCTTGTGCTCTCTCTCTCTTGCTCACTCACTCTCAAAATATAAACAAAATCTTTTTTAAAAAAGGTGATTATCAAAGCACCTGACTATTTTCCTATCCATTTTTAGTTATAAAATGTAGAACATGTAACAGCATAGATGAATGTTCTACTAATTCAATGTTACTTTATATATACTGTGCTTTCCAGAGCATCTTCCTACTTAATGTTTTGTTTAATCCTGAGGAATCTGACAGCTGTTGTTGTTATTACTAAAGATATGGTGGCCAGGAGTCCCTGGGTGACTCAGTAGGTTGAGTGTCTGACTCTTGATGTGGCTCAGGTCATGGCGTCTGGGTTATGGGATTGAGCCCCGAGTTGGGCTCTGCACTCAGTGGGGAGTCTGCTTAAGATTCTCTCTCGGTCTCCCCTATCCCTTCCCCAGCTCATGGGTGTGTGTGCTCTCTCTCTCAAATAAATGAAAACATCTTATTAAAAAAAAAAAAAAAAAAAAAAAAAGATGCTGTGGCCAAAACTTAGAACTGGCTTTTGGATCACGAGTTTAGCGTCCTTTGACCATACCACATGGCAAGACTCTGGCTTTGTAAAAAGCGCTTATTTTGATGAGGATGTCAAAACCTCAGCCCTGCTAGAAAGGAACTGTAAAACCAGTAAAAAAATACTTCCAGCTTTAGTTGACAATTCACATTTGCAGGAGAGCCAGAAAACACAGAATTGATGTTCAGTCTGACATTAACTGTCAACTACACACCGGCTCGTCCTGATTTCCTATCCCTTTCCTTTGTTGCTGTTGTTCTCATCGGGAAGAATGGCCTCCCGTCACCAGACAGGGCCTACGTCTTTAATGGTGACTTCGTGGATCGAGGCAAGGATTCAGTCGAGATCCTGATGGTTCTTTTCGCCTTCATGTTGGTCTACCCGAAAGAGTTCCATCTTAACCGAGGAAACCATGAGGACTATATGGTGAACTTACGGTAACAAACTAAACACGCTTGGGTATTTGATGTTTGCTTGTGATTACATAAAAAGTTATTTTCTTAGAGCTTCTGAGGTGTTAGGTGCCTTTTAAAAGCACTTTTCCAATTTTATAAAGGAATACACAATGTCTGATGTTTAAAATATTTCTTTAAAACTTACACGTTATTCTACTCCTAATAAAACCATCAAATGTTTCCCACATATCCATACTCTATAGAAAAGGTAAGAAATACAGATAAGCAAAAGGATGCAAATAAAAATATCCCATAATTTCCTGAACTGAGATAATGCTACAATTGTAAGCGTTTTGGCTATTATTCTTCAGTCTCTTTTCTGTGTATTTAAGTATATGTATATAGAATATGAATTTTTATAAACATTAAGCTATAGCATGACTGTTGTCACTGATATAATATCTATTTTTTGCTTCTAAATCTAGATATGGCTTTACCAAGGAAGTGATGCATAAATATAAGGTGGGCGACCTTTAAAAGCAAAAATTTCTTAGTTCAGATATGTGGAAACTTAGTATCTTAGTATCTTAGAAACTTAGTATCTTCCTAATATCATTTTCCAGACACATGGCAAGAAAATACTAAAAATACTGCAGGATGTTTTCTGTTGGCTTCCTCTGGCCACTCTGGTTGATGAGAAAGTCCTGATTCTTCATGGTGGAGTGTCAGACATGACCGACCTGGAGCTTTTGGCTAAACTAGACAGGCACAAGGTACTGACTGAGTAATGAAGTAGTGCGTGTTTCACCGTAATTTAACCCAGTTAATAATAATAACAACCCAGTTGGTAATAATTTAATCCAGTATCACGGGCGCATAAATGTTGTCTTGCATGCTGACTCCGGGTGACTAATAGGGCTATTAAGAGAAGTCATTAAACCAGTCAAAGGAGAAAGATTAGGGGTCAACATCTGGGGGCAAGGAGCAAGTATGCTGTGATCCATTATGATGTTTGCTATGGACGCGAGAGTGGGGAGTGGCAACGAGAGCCTTCTATTTGCCATCCCTGATCTAGACAGCTCTAACGCCCGTCCAGCACTGCTCGTGGACAGCCTCCATTTCTCAAATAACTCAGTTAAACTCAACCAATGTGTGTGAGTGCCTACTTCATGCAGGGAGGGTACTATGGCAGATAGATGGAGATCAATTCTAAATTAAACTCAACAGCTATGTTTTTTTTTTTAAGAATTTATTTATTTAAGAGAGAGAGAGAGATCACAAGCAGGCAGAGAGGCAGGCAGAGAGAGAGGGGGAAGCAGGCTCCTTGCTGAGCAGAGAGCCCGATGGGGGACTCAATGTGGGGCTCGATCCCAGCACCCTGAGATCATGACCTGAGCCTAAGGCAGAGGCTTAACCCACTGAGCCAGCCAGGCACCCCAACAGCTGTGTTTAAAGTGCTTACTTTGTGCAGGGAAAGTGGTCGGGGAGATGCAGAGATGACCAGAGATGCTGCCTCCCAAGGGAGTTCACAAGCACCAGCAGGAGGAGGGAATGAGAGACGAAATCCACTGACCTCCAATATGCACGTCTCTATTTTCTGCTGCACTTTGGAAGTGAAAATTTAGAAAGCAAAGATTTCATTTTCTTTTAATCACAGGCTCTTGTACTCGAATGGTGTCTTACGGTTTCTGTCCTCCGACTGCCCGTTCCCACACGCAGGAGTCCCTATTGCAATATCCCTGACAACATTCATCCAAGCAGTTCCAAAGAGAACTGTTTACCACGAAGCCAGTGTGTTTTGGGCTAATTAATCTAAGTCTGTATTATATGAGACATAAATGAAAGAGCATGGCTTTGGAGTCAGACAAACCTGGGTTTGAACCTTGGAGCATGCACGTCACCGCAGCTGGTAAGGCAGCTTCATTTTACTAGATTATCCAAGAACCAAGCCTTCTTATGTCTTGTTACTCTGCTCTCCTTAGGGTGTCTTTTCCCATGCCTCATCTTTGCAGGCCAAGGTGGTCTGCCACCACATCTGTGTTCCAAGCAATTGGGTAGGGGAAGGAAGGGGGGAAGAATATTCCTGCCCTTTAAAGACCCAGGGAAGAAGTTGCAGACATCTCTTCTGCTCTCGTGCCATTATTGAGAAAATAGTTCCATGACTACACCTTGTCGGAAGGGAGGCTGGAAATACAATCTTCTTTCTGGTTGGCCACATGCCTAGCACAAAAGTTGGGGTTTCCATTCCTATGGCAACGAAGGGGAAAATAGATCTGGGAGAGTGGTAGTCTGCCACACAGATACTGAAGCAGGGAAATATGTTCTTTTTTCCTTGAGTAGGCATGGCAAGTGGTTACACCATGGCCCATGCAGTTGGACAGATATGGAAAAAAATTCTCTTTCTCTTACTTATAGAATATTACCTTGAAAAAAGTTATTTATTATAACTTCAGTTTCTGAATGTATCCTATAGGAATATGAATGACTATATCTTAGATGTTTGGAGGATTAAATGAACATATGTGTGTGTGTGCTTTACAAAATTTGAACTTAAGTGGAAATAGTATTAACTGCCTTTGGCTGAAGTGACAGAAAACTTCAAATGACAATGGCTTAATGATTATCTCTTCCTTCTGTAAATAAACACTGGAAGCAAGCAGTCCAGGGCTGGTAGAGTAACACCACAAAGTCACTAGCCCTGTTTCCTGCCTTCTTGTGGCTCCCCCATGTGGCATCATGACCCACCCACTATGGCTACATGAGCTCCAGCCATTGTGACCATGTTCCAGCAGCATAAATTAGAGAGTAGAAGAAAGGCACGTTTCTTCCCTTTAAGGGACATTCAGATGTACACAAAATTTTTGTTCCTATTTCTGCTCAGAATTTTGTCATATGTTAACATTTAGCTGAAAGGCAGGTTGGAAGGTGTATTTTTCATTCTAGGTAGCATCTGTAAGAATCTGGGTTTCTATTTCTAAGGCAGAAGAGTGGACAGGTGTTAGGTAGCCATACTCTGCCTTGGTCTGTCCCTGTTGCTCCCCAAATTTCCATGCACACCCTGCTTTCCACACGTAGAGCCATGTTCATCTCCTCCCCCGTGGAGTCCACACTCCATTAGTCTCATGCAATAATTGCGTTCAGTCCAGGGTTTCTGGATTCGAGTCCTATCTGTCTGGCTATGGCTCCTTGTGGTCTGGTTACTGTAAGATGAGATGCGTGTTCCTGCACCCACAGACTCAGTATTGGAAGGGGAAAGGATAACTCCTTGGCAGAGGTGGAAGAAGGGGTGCCTGCAGCATTTCAACAGTTTCCTCCAAAAATCCTCATTATAAATCCCGTCTCTGCTTCTCCATCATCTCAACTGTTTCATGTTCTTCATGGAGGAGAGGGGCCCAAGAGACCTAAAACTAGCTCTTTGTACTTCCTTTGTCAATTCTGCATGATGTCTTGTACCTCACTTTTTTAAAATTCAAACATTCTGTTCTGTATCTATGTCAGAGGGAGAGACAGCAAGTCACATAAAAGCAGATGATCTCATGGGAAGATTCACATTTAATGCATACAGGAGAAGTAGGGACTTTGGCAAGTTTTGCTGAAGAATGGTTTCTTTTCTGTAGCTAAGCAAAAAGCTACCTTCCTAATAGTTGGTTTGCAAAGCTCTGGGGAAGGGGGGTGTCTCCATCTGTACCAAGTGCAGGGACAAGCACAAAAGTAGGAGCCCCAGAGTCAGCTATCTGGATTCAGTCCTGATAATGTTTCAGTGACCCTGTGCCTCCTGTTTCTCATCTGGACTATAAATGAGGATCTCATGGGGGTGGGGGGTGGAGGGGGGCGCTAATCAATGAATTCCTGTAAAACCATGAATGAAGATGCAGTCTCATAGCAGTGGCATGAACCAGTGAATTCACGGTAAGTGCCCAGCATAGCGCCTAATTAAAAAGGGCTCAATACATATAAATGCTGTTATTCTCCTTAAATATCATTTATCGATGCCTCTTGATGGCAGATAATAACATCCTTAAAATAAAGTCACCCATGGGTGGACAGGGGTGGGACGACTTGTCTGGCCCTCCATCAGAGTTGCAACAAGGAGAGGAGGAGGGGGTTACTAGTCCATTCACACTTGGTGGCCTTTCACTCTCCATGCTGGGGCTCAGGTGCCTAGGAAGTCATTAGAACTTGTCCAGAGTTAGAGAACACCTCTGTTCTGTTCTCTTTCATCTGGATTCCTCTTGAAACATCATGCAGGTTCGGCTGACCTTCTCTGAGTGTCCTTTGTCCTTGCCCTAGGCCAGTCCACACCAAGACATGGCTTCCTTGGATCACAGTCCTTACATCGATGTACAGAAAGTTCTCATTCTTTGGTCATGCACGTGCCGAGAGCTCCCGTTGTGGCCCAGACCTCTGTCGTTGTTATCCTTGCAATGTTGTGTCCCTGGTTTCCACTGTGGCACTCGGGCAGGCCAGGAATGGTTGCCAGATGCCACAGCTCTGCTCCCTGGCCTGACCCCTCTGTTGCCCGGGATCAGAATTCTTTCAGCTCGTGATTCCATAGTCAACCTGGTCCCAGTACCGTGATGCCTCTGAGTCAGGGACAGGGACCACACTCTCTCTGGCCAAAAGAATCTCTCCAGTTAGGTCCAGGCTGGAAAGGGGTGCGCCCGCCCACCTCCTTCCTCAACAGGGAAGAGCATTCCTGTGAGAGGCCCAGAAGCGCTGCGTCTCCCCCGGCAGCGCACCGAGCGTTTCCTGTTCCCGCGTTTCTCACGGGCTGCAAGTCTCCTCTGGTCCAACCGGGAGACGGCGCAGGCGCACCTGCGCGGACGAAACTCTCGCGGCTCCTCCAGGAAACCCGGGCCGCGCGTGGGTTTTCTCGACTTCCCTGCGGTGGGAGACCAGGTTCTACCCATGGCCAGTTGGTCACAGATCAGAACTTTTGTAAGATTCCGTCTATATGAAATGCTAGAAAGAGGAAACACAGACATGCGGAAATGCAGGCCCGCGGACGGCGCCGGTCCACCGCCGCGGTGCCCGGCGGCCCGGCCTCACCGGAGGCTTCCCCGAGCCCTGAGCGCCCGCGGCTGGGCCCGGACCGGCGCCGGAGTGTGGCCCCCGCGCGGGGCGCTGACCTGGGAGGCCGGGCCGGGGGCGCGGGGCACCCAAGCAGCCTCCTCCGGGGTCGTCGCAGCGTCTGCATCTTCTCTGGACGTTTTCAGATCGTCTCCACCCTGAGGCGCAAAACGAGGAAGGAGAAGGGGAAACCGGCGCCGAAGAAGGCGGGCGCGGCGCGGCCCACCCCGTGGTTCCTGCCCCTGCGCGCGGGCTCCGGCGGGGCGCCCCGAGCCGGCCGCTCCTCCAGCCTCCCCTGCGGCGGCCCCGCGGCTCCGGACCCGGCCCGGCGGGCGCGGCGCTCCGTGGACCTGGCGCTGCCCGGGTGCCCGCAGCAGGGGGGCAGCGCGCCGAGCCGGGCGCAGGGGGAGCCGGAGCGAGCCGCGCCCGAGGCCGACCCGGAAGCCCGCGAGCCGCCCGAGCCCACCCGGGAGGAGTGGAAGCAGGTGGGTGGGGGCGGGGCCGCTCCGGGCAGGGGGGCGGCGGGCGGGGCTGTCCGGAACCCGAGCGGGTCTGTTCCCTCCAGTAAATGAGGGCATTTCCCCACCTCCTGCCTCCCCCGGGGCGGGGACCCCCGGAGGGTGTCCGTGTTCGCCTCACCGCCCCCCGGTGCGCCTCACAGAGGAGGGGGCGCTGCGCGGTGGGCTCTGCGGCCCGAGGAAACCCGGTTGAGTGACCCGCCTCCTCGGGGCGGGCGGGGGGTAACCGGGACCTGACTGGAGGCCGCTGTGAGGTTTTGTTTTGTTTTTAATTTGACAGACAGAGATCACAAGTCTGCAGAGAGGCAGGCGGGGGTGGGGGAGCAGGCTCCCCGCGGAGCAGAGAGCCCGATGCGGGGCTCCATCCCAGGACCCTGGGATCATGACCTGAGCCGAAGGCAGAGGCTTAACCCCCTGAGCCCCCCAGGCGCCCCTGATTCTGTTTTTGTTTTGTGGATTGTGTTATGTTCGCCACCGTACAGTACAGCATTAGTATTTGATGCAGTGTCCCACGATTCATTGTTTGCCTCTCACTGCGAGTGCTCCCTGCGCTCTGTGCCCTCCTAATACCCATCACCAGGCTCACCCATCCCCTCCCCCTCCCCTCTGAAACCCTCAGTTTGTTTCCCGGAGTCCACGGTCTCTCACGGTTCGTCTCCCCCTCCGATTTCCCCCCTCCATTTCCCCCTTCCTTCTCCTAATGTCCTCCATGCTACTCCTTATGAGTCACAAATCAGTGAAACCATAGGATAACTGACTCTCTCTGCTTGACTGATTTCACTCAGCATCATCTCCTCCAGTCCCGTCCATGTTGCTACAAAAGTTGGGTATTCGTCCTTTCTGATGGAGGCATCATACTCCATAGTGCATACGGACCACATCTGCCTTATCCATCCGTCCGTTCAAGGGCATCTCGGCTGTCATTGTGGACACTGCTGCTTTGTTTTGTTTTTAATGTGTCCGAAAGATGGCTACTGTAGCTCCAGGCCAGACCGGTTAGGTGAGCAGCTCCTGTGGACCTCTTTTACCAGGCAATGAAAGGCTTTTCCAGAATCTCCAGACGTGTGTCACAGAGCCGGCCCCCTGCAGGGAGACCGGGAAAGCAAGGGTTCAGTGAGGCCCATCATCGGAGTTCTGTTCGCTGGAAGGGAGAGGGAGAGGAACACAGAGTAGGCACTCCCAGTGTTCGCCCAACCAGGACCCCGGCAGCTGCATGGAGGGCACGTTTCGGCGGGGGCAAGGCTGGGGGTGGGGGGCTTATAATCCACGTGGGAGATCACGTGGTAAGCTTGTGTTTGTAGCACTATGGGAACTTGCTAGTGTTCAGCCATTTCTGACCTATAATCTTGGCTGTGGTTTTTTAATTTTTTTAACGGTTCATCCAATAAAGAAAAGGAGAGAATTCAGAATTAGGTAAGAGCTAAAATTAGCAGATTATAGATTGATTAGATGGTTGGTGTTGAGAAAAAGGAGTTGCAGCGGACTCCGAGGCGGGAAACCTCCGGGAGAAAGATGGCGCGCTCCCTGAGCTATCCATCCATGATGTTGATGGGTTTCAACACCAACGGAGAACAAACTTATAAAGTAAATGCAAATCTCTCCTTTTGCAAAATGTGACTCAGTAATAATGTTCCCATATTTACGAATCAAATGCATTTTTCCCTCAGAAGTACATTTAGAAAGTATTGGGTGTCAACAACCAAAATACACCCATTATTTAATGTAAATTATAGAAGATTGGCCATCAGTGTTTTCCTGAATAGTAACAAAAGGACAGAACCTGAATTGCTAGACAGTTGTTCAGCTCTTCTGCAAATTCTTTTGAGAGAATTCTCTTCTGTAATGACTTGAATAACTGAAGCATTTGATCGTACTTTCCCAGGACCACAGCTGGGGCCTTTTGATGGCTGCATGAGAGATCATGTTGCCAGGCCCACAACTTCTGCCTTCTCTTTAGGACAACCGTCCAGGAGACCAGACACTCTTCAGCTAACTGAAGATTTCTCCCAGAGCCACTCGCTTGTTAGGTGGTTTACATGCCAAGCTTTCATTTAAGATTTATCTCCAAGAAAGTGGGTAACATGCTTGTCAAACAGTATGCACATATACACCCTCCTCTGAGTAATAAAAAATTCTGGAACCTCAGGGGTTCAAAATATAAGCATACGTCAGGGCACCTGGGTAGTTCAGTCAGTTAAATATCTTCAGCTCAGGTCATGATCTCAGGGTCCTGGGATCAAGTCCTGAGTTGGGCTCTCTGCCCAGTGGGGAGCCTACTTCTCCCTCTCCCTCTGCCTCTCCCCCAGCCTGGGCTCGCTCTCTTTCTCTGACAAATAAATAAATAAAATCTTTTAGGGGCTTCGGGGTGCCTCCATGGGTTAAGCCTCTGCCTTCAGCTCAGGTCATGATCTCAGGGTCCTGGGATCGAGCCCCGCATCGGGCTCTCTGTTCAGCGGGGAGCCTGCTTCCCCCTCCCCTTTCCCCACCACCTGCCTACTTGTTGTGATCTCTGTCAAATAAATAAATGAAATCTTTTAAAAATGTGTATATATATATATATGTATATAAGCACATATCAAATATTGATCCCATAGACAATCACTCACATTTATGCAAACATTTGTATCTTCTTCTTCCTCTCCTCATCCGCCTTTCACTCCTCCTCCTCCTCCTCCTCCTCCTCCTCCCGTCTTCATGGAGTGACTCTGAATCTCTGCCTAGATTTTAGGGAAGCAACATCTCTTGGTCTCTGCAGGTGGTCGATATCCTGTGGAGCGATCCCATGGCCCAGGATGGCTGCAAGGCCAACACCGTGCGAGGAGGAGGCTGTTATTTTGGCCCTAATGTGACAGAACAGTTGCTGCAGAAATACAACCTGCAGTTCCTGATCCGCTCGCACGAATGCAAACCAGAGGGCTACGAGTTCTGCCACAGCCGCAAGGTAGGCGCCGGGTCGGCCGTGGCGCGGGAGTGCTCCCTCCTGGTCCTCCCGGCCTGGGCGAGCACAGTCAGCCCCGCCCCCCTGCTCAGGGCAACCAGGTCCTTTACAGTCACTTACCCTTGACTTTCACAGTCCCTTTATTTATTTATCTACTTTATCTAATTTTTTTTAAATGGCAAATGCTTTCAAAGTATGTTGTTTTATTTTTAAATATTTTGTTTTTATTTATTTGAGAGAGAGAGAGAGAGAGAGCGAGCGGGGATGGGGGAAGGGGAGAGGGAGAACCAGCTCCCTGCTGAGCAGCCCCCCGCCCCACCCCCAAGGCTGGGCTGGATCCCAGGACCCTGGGATCATGACCCAGCGGAAGGCAGACGAGCAACGACAGAGCCACCCAGGCGCCCCTCGCAGCCTCTTCGAACCTCAGAGTCCGGTCGCTGCTGCCACTCAGTCGTCCCTTGAGAGAACAGAGGGCAGAGACGACCCCATCTCTGGGACAGAAATGGGGTTTTCCCAGCCGCGTCTCTGTTTCTGAAGTCACATCGCTCACTGACATGCATTTCCAACAAGACGACAAGGTGACGGGGTTTCTGCACCGCGGCCCGGTGGGGATGCCGCGTGGCTTGTCTTCTCCGGAGCGCGTTCCGTGTCCTGCCTCGCCTTCTCGCACCTTCGTCCTCCAGCGTCTGCCCAGGCCGGTGCCGCTGGGATGAGAGCATGGCCCAGAGAGCTAAGTCTGCAGAAGAACAGGCTTCCGTGCGGGGCGTAAAGAGGGAGATCAACTAATCTCAGAAACGTCTGGTTAGTCCAAGTTTGTCTCCTGCAGGACTTCGAGAACCTTCAGTTTCCTCTATTTCTTGTAACTCTCGGAGAAGAGACGCAGTATCTACCGTTTCCTGATGTCCCGACAGTGTGGAAGCTTTTCTCACAGGTCATCTTAGGGGACACAGGACTCGGTGGGAAGCTCTGCGACAAGGCCTCACACCAGCTTTCACGACTGGGGTGCCGACTGTAAGATCCAGCTCGCCTCTGGTTGACCTAAATGGAGTGTTATGTCTGACCCTGGCTGCTGTACTTGAGACTAAAAGGGAAGAAATCCCATTATTTGGGGCATCTGGGTGGCTCAGTTGGTTGAGTGTCGCCTTCGGCTCAGGTCATGATCCTGGAGTTGGGGGCTCATGGGGCGGGCTCCCTGCTCAGCAGGGAGTCTGCTTCTCCGTCTGCCTCTGCCTTTCCCGCAGCTGGTGCTCCCCCTCTCGTGCTCACTCTCTCTCTAAATAAATAAAACTTTTAAAAAAGATACCATGTTGTGGGTGTCCTATCAGAATTCAAATTATTGCTTGAATCACACCTCCTGCCTCACTAGCATTGATGACTTTAAAGAAGTAAAAATATCCATAGGTGAGGTCAAGGCGGAGGGGCAGCCCCTGAGACTGGGCTGGGCCCTATCAGATCGGAGGTGAAGCGTTCGTCAGTGAATCCGAAGGCCTTCTGTTTTGGTCCAGGTCTTGACCATCTTTTCTGCCTCCAACTACTATGAAGTTGGCAGCAACAGGGGGGCCTATGTCAAGCTGGGGCCGGCCCTGAGCCCGCACATCGTGCAGTATCAAGCGAACAAGACAACCCACATGCTGACTATGAGGCAGAGGTAAGAATCTTTAATGAACGATTTACAGAAAAACAGAATTACGGTGTTTGTAGAAACTTTGAAATGTCAAGCGTTCTTACATTCATCCAAATTCTAAGTGACTGTTCAGAATTTACAGAGCACCTGGGTGGCTCAGTGGGCTCAGCTCAGGTGTCCGTCTCAGGTTTGTGGGTTCAAGCCCCACATGGGGCTCTACGCTGGGCATGGAGCCTACTTAGAACAACAACAAAACAACGAAGTCCAGCGATGTCAGCAGTGAGGTCTACAACAGACATGGCAATGGCCTCTTTCTTCTTCTTCATACACTTTAAGATCTGCACGTACCCATCATTAATGGAAGCAACAGATTTGCTTCCTGCAGAAGTTATTCTCAATGGGGGCATCTTGGGTAACCATATGCCAGGCCACTGAGTCTTTCCAGGATCACTCTTATGTTTTCTCTCATCCATAAAGGGTTTGTTTTACCCCATAAGCCGCAGCCAAAGGTTCTTTGGTTTCTAGGGATTTGACAGATGGGATTCAGTCCACACATTTGTTGACAGTGCCTTTTTCTTCCTGGGGACGGACGTGTATAATATGACTTGCATGGCTTCTGTTGAGATGATTCTGAGTTCTCACCTTCGATGAGAGCTTCCCATCCATGAAGTGCTATTGTAAAGAATTTATACGTATTGTCTCACAATGAACTTAGGAAATACAGATGAATTTCAGTTTTATGGAGGAGATCATTAAGGAACACAGGTTAAATCCGCCAGTCCATGGTCCCACAGCTAATATACAGGGAAGGCAAGCCTGGCCCAGGCCATCTTAGTTCAGAAATCAGACACGTAATGGACATGTGGTACTGCCTCTCACCAAGAAGAGGGTCCCAGTGTACAAAAGCGACTAACAGATGCAGTTTTAGTGCCACGGAACAAGCTTCTTTAATTATCAGATGAACTAATTAGAAATCAAACCAAAGTTAACATAAATCCAGTGGAAAGAGACCACATTAATATTTAACATCTGTTGGTGTGAGTGCTATAAAGAGCCTTATTTTAAACCACTCTTGAGTTACTAAATATCCGGAGTTATGAAACACTCAAGTTGTTAGAAAATCAAGGCCACATCACTCAAGAAGATGTTTTATATGAGAATTTAAACTCATTAATTGATAGTCAGACCCACTGTGCGGAGGCCTCCATCACCAAAGGGGAGCTTTACCAAAACTCAGGCACCTGGACACCCCACAGCCCCACCAAACAGGATCTCTAGGCGTGGGCCCCGCACAACTGCAATGCCCAATTCCACGAGTTTTAGGTGTCGTCGCTACAAAAGAAATCACTGTAGGGAAGCCTATAGGTATGTTTTAATAACATGATTAAAGAGCTCTTGGAAATATTCATTGGCTTTATGAAAGGAGGTAAACATCAGCTAATTTACCCAGTGATCACTTGTCCAACAACGTCAACTCCCTGGAGCGGGAGTGAGGGGGAAATGTCTCTGACCACCCGGAGTTGATGGCTCGGGATCCGTATACTCGGGACCGCGTGTTTTTCTTAGAAGAGGACTCATTCGGCATCGGTTTCCTCTGGCTTCACATCCACATCTCACAATAAGAGTCTGACCTGCCTAGAGTTCACCTGTCAAGATTGGTTGCTGGTCCCACCCCTTTTAGCTACATGACTGTGCATTAGTTACTTTGTAAGGGGCGTAATAATAGGACCTTCCTCAGTGGGTGTTGGAGGACTGAGGTAATCCACGCAGAGCTCTGCATTTAGTTGCGGCCCCTGTTGGCTGCCTGATGTAGAAACAGAGAGCCTCGTCCATCTAGATGCGGCCTGAGAACATCACTACACTACGTCCCTGTGTGCTCACGCTGGATGATGATAATGTAACAGGAGATGGTTTGAATGCTTTGTCAAACCAGTTATTTAAAACTTTTGGGAGGAGAAGGAGTCCCATAGTTCTTTTTTTTTTAAATTGGAGAGAGAGTGCGCACAAACAGGGGAGGGGCAGAGGAAGAGGAAGAGAATCTCTAGCAGACTCCCCACAGAGTGTGGAGCCCCATGTGGGACTCAGTCTCACGAGCCTGAGATCATGGCCTGAGCAGAAACCAAGGGTCAGATGCTTAAGCAACTGAGCCACCCAGGTACCCGAGGGAGTCCAATACTTCTTTGACCCTTTGATGAAACAATGAACTCCCTCCAGAAAAAGCAAATACACTCACATACCTATACATTTAGGGATGAGTTTTAGGAAGTTCACACTCTTCTAGGGGTCTCCGGCACCCCCGTAAGGATTATTCTGCTAAACACCTTAAACTACGAGGACGATTTTCATCAAACATGATTGAAACTGTGTGTGTGTGTATGTGCACATGTGTGTCTGTCACTGCCCCCAAAAGATAGGTTATCTGGTCATCATTTATAGAATGGCTGGTTCCTCAATGAGGCAGGACAAAGTATATATTTACCTTTTTCTCTTTTTTTCTTTCCCTTTATCTCTTCTTATCTTTTTATTCATTCAACTACACGTATTTATTGAATACTTACTTTGGGCCTAGTGTTTTGCTCAGGATTACTCTTTTGATCCAGTAAGAATGAGAAAACTTAATTAATGTCATTTCATTATTCATAAATCTTGCCTTGTGTCTATATAACATAATAACAAATTATAAGGAAAGCATATTAGCATGATAACAGGTACCATTGACTAAGCACTTTGAATGTGCTGGGCTTTCTTCTAAGTGCTTTGTATGAACTGACTTTTCTAATCTTCACAATCCTAAGAGGCAGGTACAAATTTCCTTCCTTCCTTCCTTCTTGTTTTGAAGATGGGGAAATTGAGGTGCGGTACAGTAGGATAACATTACCACAAAGGTGGTCTTTTTCCAGAACTTTTGCCGTAACTACCGTCCTGCACTGGGTAGGACGGTGGCAGGTCCTGCTTGAGCCCAGCAGGGAGAAATAATGGGGAGAAATCAGAGCTGGAGCTCTTCCTTCAGAAGGTTGAGGTGTTAAGAGAGAGAGAGAGAAGTGTGGTAAGAAAAACAAACGTGTGACTGTTTCCTTGATGTGAACTTTTTAAAATGTTTGTTTTCATCCCCTGTCCCAGGATTAGCAGAGTAGAGGAGTCTGCGCTGAGATCTCTGCGGGAAAAGTTATTTGCTCATTCCTCAGATCTTCTTGGTGAATTTAAGAAGCATGACACAGATAAAACTGGTAAGACCAGACAAGTAAAATATTCCTAAAAGGAAACAGGCAAAAAAAAAAATCTTTGCAGCAGAAGTTATCACATCATTATTTGTTGAACTCAGGACCAAAGGACATCTTTGACTCCTTTTTTTCATTTTATTCAACTTAATGTTCTTGTTATCTTTTCTAAAGTTTAAAATGCCAAGCTTTTATTTATTTTTTTTAAATAAAATGAGAGAGCGAGAGAGTGAGAGAGAGCGCAATCAGGGTGAAGGAAGAAGCAGACTCCCCGCTGAGCAAGGAGTCTGATGCAGGACTCGATCCTGGGACTCAGGGATCCTGACCTGAGCCAAAGGCAGATGCTTAACTAACTGAGCCACCCAAGTGTCCCTAAAATTCCAAACTTTTTTTTTTTAAGATTTTTTAAATTATTATTTATTTATTTGACAGAGAGATCACAAGTAGATGGAGAGGCAGAGAGAGAGAGAGAAGCAGGCTCCCTGCTGAACAGAGTGCCCGATGTGGGACTCGATCCCAGCAACCTGAGATCATGACCTGAGCCGAAGGCAGCGGCTTAACCCACTGAGCCACCCAGGCGCCCTAAAATTCCAAACTTTTAACAGAATGTGAGTTTAGCAAACTATAGAGGGGATGTTACAAAGAGATGGAGACAAGGGGAGGGTAACAAGGCCAGAACTAAGCAAAAACCAATGGGTGCAGGAAGTTACAAGAATATATCCAAAAATTAGCAAAAAAAAACCAATGATTTGGCTTCTTATTCTTGCTTAGTGTATACATATATGTTCTGTGTTCTATTATCAAAGCTAGGATTTTTGTCTTTGCTCAACTAAATAGAATATTTGTCTAATATACATTGACCACATATATATATATATATCCCCATTATAAAATAATGGTAACAATCATAAATTCACGGCAATATCTGCTCGTATATGTACCAACAACTAATGCTGTATATGCACATATATATATGTATATAGTTTTAGGATATTATTTACAGGAGTGTTGTGTGACTTTTCAGTAGTGTGCCAGATTTAGCAAACAAAAACAGGATGCCTAATTAAATTTGAATTATAGATAGACCACAAATAATTCTAAAATATAATTATGTCCCATGCACTATCTGGACCATAAATGCTTATTTAATTGGGCATACTCGTGCAACCCATTTCCAGGAAACTCTACCTAACCCACAAAAAGAGTGACAGTGCCCATTAATTCTGTTCCCTGCAGACAGCAGGGGGTATGTCAGGATAAAAAGGTCTGCACTGTGGGGCAGGACACTGGACTTGTAAGTGACAAGTCAGCTCATGGTCTTGTTGCTGTAGGTTTCATCTCCCTGAGTGACTGGGCAGAAGCCGTGGAGTCAGTGCTGCGGCTGGGACTGCCATGGCGGATGCTGAGGCCACAGCTGGTGAGCAGCTCCACGGACTCCATGCTGGAGTACAAGTCCTGGCTGAAGGACTTGGCCAAGGAACAACGGAGCCGTGAGGTAATGGTGGGAAGAGGCTGCGTGCCGCCATACTGTGGGCCATGAAGCTCCCTATGGGGAACTTTGCATCGGCAGCAAGTATGGAGAACCCAGAAAAGAAGATGGATGAGAAAAGGGAACTACTTGTTGAGCTTCTGTATGTCAGGTTTTGTGTTAAGTGACTTACATATATTGCCTCAATTTATCCTCAAAATACCTACCTCACAAGGATGGTCTTATCAGCACCATTATACCTACAAGGACGCTGCTCACCGAGCTGCTAGAATGTAGAACTGGGACCCAATCCCAGGTCTGTCTGACTTCCCGGGCACCATCCTGCTTCCCTCACTAAGAAAGAAAGAAAGGAAGAAAGAAAGGAAGAAAGAAAGAAAGAAAGAAAGAAAGAAAGAAAGAAAGAAAGAAAGAAAGAAA
>NC_081557.1:263438517-263465892 GCF_022355385.1 Mustela nigripes | reverse complement strand
AAAAGAAAAAGGCTTTATTCAATAAATACTTATTGAATGTAAGGCCTTGGGCTAGGTACTTTTTAAAATGGCTTTATTTCAATTTAATTCACATACCATACAATTCATCCATTCAAACTACAATTCAGTGGTTTTTCATATCTTCACAGATATTTGCAACCATTAACAGAGTCAATTTTAGAACCTTTCCATCATGGGCTATAAGTACTTCTTAAACCCTTAGGTTATTTGGTAGGCTGAAGGGCTTAGGGATAAAATCTCTTCAGGCTGTTTCAACCCTATCTTATTGTCAGGGTTGATTGTGTGTTAATTATATATGAGGACAAGCCTGAACATAAGATACAGAAAGAACGTATATTTTCTTTTGTAGAACATCCAGTCAAGTTTGCTGGAAACACTGTATCGGAACCGATCCAACCTGGAGACCATCTTTAGGATCATAGACAGTGACCATTCAGGTAAAGACACTTGTTAGCCCGTCACTTCTGATGTGTAGCATGTACTTAACCTCCTTTTCAGTCTCCTTCCTGGTCACTTAGCTCTCTACTCAAGCACTTTGGGGGCAAAGTAAATAACAATTATGCTTATAAATAAATGGCAGAAACTAGAAAAGTATTTTGGCACTAGGCGCAATCCATGTAGAAGAGAGGTCAGGCAGAGAAGAATGAAGACAAAAGGGATGAGAACTTCTCATAGGAAAAACCGTGATTAGAAGGTGTGCTGTCCCTTATCGTCCTATCAAAGATAGCCATAAAGTACTGGGGAGTGCCTAGAGTAGAAAGGCTTTTACAATCTCATCCCGAAGTATTCTTTTTAAACTTATTTGGAATAACTACAGATTCACAGGATCTTAGCAAACAATGTACAGGGAAGGGCCCCTGGGTGGCTCAGTGGGTTAAGCCTCTGCGTTCGGCTCAGGTCATGATCTCAGGGTCCTGCATCAGGCTCCCTGCTCAGTGGGGAGCCTGCTTCCTCCTCTCTCTCTGCCTGCCTCTCTGCCTACTTGTGATCTCTCTCTGTCAAATAAATAAATAAAATCTTTAAAAAAAAATGTATAGGGAGGTCTGGTATCCCTCCTCCTATTCCCCTGCTGGCCCAAAGACCTTTTTCAATGTTACTACACTCTCCCCACCTACTTTTAGATATAATTCACATACCATATAATTTATCCACTTAAAATGTTCAGTTCACTGGTTCTTAGGATATTCACAAGGTTGTGTAAACATCACCACTATCTAATTATAGAACACTTCATCACCCTAAAAAGAAACCCAGACCCGTTAGTGGTCACTCTCCGCCCCTGTCCCTTCTCCATCGGCCCCTGGAAGCCATTAATCTGCTTTCTGTCTCTAAAGATTTGCCTACTATGGACATTTCATATAAATGGAATCCTACAATATTATGGCCTTTAGTGTCTGACTTCTACTTTGCGTAAGGTTTTCATAGTTCTTCCATGTCGCAGCATGTATGAGTTCTTTATTCCTCTTTAGAGCTGGCTAATAATTTCGTCCTATGGATATAAAATATCTACACCATATTTTGTTTATCCACTCTTCAGTTGGTAGATATTTAGATCGTCTCCACTTTTTGGCTGTTATGATGACTCTGTGAATATTTGTGTACAACTTTTTATGTGAGCATATGTTTTTTTATTCTCTTGGATGTATTCCTAGGAATGCAATTGCTGAATCATAGCATAAAACTCTGTTTTACTTTTTGAGGAACTGCCAGACTATTTTCTACAGTGGCTATACTCATTTATAATCCTATTAACAAGGTCGGACGGTTCCAGTTTCTCCTTTATCCTCCTGTCCTCGCCAACACTTCCTACCTCTGCCCACCCTTGTCAAAGCCATCCTGCTGGGTGTACAGTATCTCAAGGCTTTGATTTGCATTTCCTTAATAACCGATGATATTGAGCATCTTTTCATGTGTTTATTGTAAATGTTTATATATTCTCTGGAGAAATGTCAATTCAAATCCTTTGCCTATCTTTTAATTGAGTTATCCATCTTTCTGTTGTTGATTTATGAGAGTTCTTTATATATTCTTGATACTATGCCATGATTAGATAGATGATTTGCAAGTATTTTCTCCAACTTTATAGATTGTCTTTTCACTTTCTTGGTAGTTTCCTTTGATGCACAAAATTTTTTAATTAAAATAAAGTCCAATTTATCTTTTTTTGTTGTTGTGCTTTTGGTGTCATATCTAAGAAACCATGACATAACCCAAGATAGCAAAGATTTACATCTATGTTTTTTTCCTAAGAGTTTTATACTTTTAGCTCTTCCAATCAGGCCTTTGATTCATTTTGAGTCAATTTTTGTTGGTAGTGCAAGGTAGGGGGATAGCTTCATTCTTTTACATGGGGATGTCCAGTTGTCCATTACCATCTGTTGAAAAACAATTCTTTCCCCTTTGAATAGTCTTGGAACTCTTGTAAAAAAAAAAATCAATTGACCATAGATGTATGGGTCCAGAGGCTTTTTATAAGCAAAATAAAATATTTGTTTGGGATGACTTAATGCCTGGTTTCCCAGCAAGGGCACTTTTGACATGTTGGCCTGAATATTTGTTTTTTGGGGGTCCATCCTGTGTACTGTAGGGTATGTGGCAGCATTTCTGGCATTTACCCATTAGATTCCAGTAACACCCACCACGGTCATGACAATCAAAAACGTTTCCAAACCTTGGCAAATGTCCCTAGAGGAAGGGAAGCAAAAATGCTCCCAGTTGAGAATCCCTGGTGAACCATTGGTTTTGTGCCACCCCCTTGGTAGTTTAAACTAGATGCAAGGCCTTGGCCATCTTTGTCTGTTCAACGGTAGAGAGCAGGTGTCCCTGCAAGAATGTCAGAGCAGATGGACATGAAAACTAGACTGACTGACTGACCTGAATTCCTCTCTCTGGTAAGGGTTCATCTCATTGGACGAGTTCAGGCAGACTTGGAAGCTGTTCAGCTCTCATATGAACATTGACATCACAGATGACTGCATCTGTGACCTTGCCCGGAGCATTGACTTCAACAAGGATGGCCACATCGACATCAATGAGTTCCTGGAGGCCTTCCGCCTTGTGGAGCAATCCTGCCCAGAGGGCGATGCCTCAGACTGCCCCCAGACCACAGACCCTGAGGATGGGGATGACAGCAAGCCAAGCACACAGTAAGAGCAGCCTGTGTCCATCTCCCGTGGTTCCTCAAAACCAAGACTGAGCTTGTCCCTGCAATAGCTCCCTTACTTTCCAGAGATTTGTGGAATTTTACTCTGAGAAATTGCCTACCAGTGTTCATCAGAATCAGCTCTCTGCGTGTGCGTGTGTGTGTGTGTGTGTGTGTGTGTGTATTTAAATATGTAGCTACCCTATCCCTAGCTCAAAAGTTTCACAGGGTAAGACCCAGGTATAAATATTTTAAATTCTCAAGTCTACCCCAGTTAAGAACCACTGATAATTCAATCCCCTCACTGTTTTCATTTTTATGCCTTTTAATTATTGTTTTGAAAATATCTTAATCGTAAAGGAAAGTTATGAGAAATTTTGCAGTCCCATGACCCAAACGTGGATTCTTTTCATTACTTACTTTTTCTTGTTATACTATAGTTTTTATATAATTTAATGTTCTTTTTAAAAAAAATAAACTCACATCTACTTGTAAATACTTTCCCGTGTTGCTACATAGTCCTCGTGATTATTAGTTTAATGGCTACATGATTTTCTTTCAAACAGGCGCACTGTAATCTGTTCAGCCATTCTCTAGTTGTGAAACATGTACCTTGTTTTTAGTTTTTCATTATTATCCGTAACACTGTGGTTAATAACTTTGTGCATATAGCTCATTTTACAAAAGTCTTTGGAATTTTACATTTTCATAAGATAAAAATCCCAGAGGTAGATCACTTGGTCACAGAGTCATATCAGTCTGTAAGATTTCTTATAAGGAATTGGCTCACATGATTGTGGAGGCTGAGAAATCCCAAGACGCGCAGTCAGCAAGCGGGAGAGCCAGGAGAGCTGACCATGGTGTGGTCCTGGTCCATGTCCGCAGGCCCAGTACCAGGAGGGCCGATGGTTGAAGTACTAGTCTGAGCCTGAATCCAAAGGCAGAAGACAGATGTCTCAGCTCAAAGATGTGCAAGCAGAGAGAGGGAATTCTCTTTTATTCAGCCTTCTATTCTATCCAGCCCTACAGTGGATAGGATGGGGGCCACCCACATTTGGAGGGCAATCTACTTTACTCAGTCTACCAATTCAAATGACAGAATATGGCAAAGGTGGTGGGTGTTGATCCTGTGATCACATTACATGATATAAAAATGTTTGTTGGTGGACTGGAGCAAAAGATGCTCCTAACTGGCTTGATGAAGCAACATGTGGTCTTCAAGGAACCCACAGGGCAAGGAACTTTGTAGGATCCACACATGGATTCCAAGGGGAGTCTACACAAAGCCAGGGTCTTCACTCATACAGCTATAAGGAAACACATCCGCAAACAACCTGATTTTGCGTGGAAGCAGATTCTTCCAGATGTGACTGAGCTTCCGGAGGGAAATGCAGCCTGGCCAACACCTTTACTACAGGTCTGTGCAACCTTGAGCTGAGGGTGAAGCCATGCCAAACTCCTGGCCCAAGAGACTGTTAGATAATAAATGTTTGTTGTTCGAAGCTACTAAGTTTGTGGTCATCTGCTCCACAGCATAGAAAATGAATACAACTTCCTTCTTGGAAAACGTTTTATTTTCTTATTCTACTACTCTGGAAAAGTCTGGATTTCCACCGGTGAGTACAATCCAGAGAAGAGTTAAGATATTTTAGTGAATACATATGACCCATGTGTTCATCTTGCCTGAATTAGTAACTAAGAGATTAAGTATACTAGTAAATTCATGCTTTTTAAAAAGATTTATTTATTTTAGAGAGAGACAGCACCAGCAAGGGGGAGCTGCAGAGGGAGAGAGAGAGAAGGAGGCTCCCTGCAGAGCTTGACATGGGACTCGATCCCAGGACCTGGGATCATGGCCTGAGCCAAAGGCAGACGCTTAACCCGCTGAGCCCCCCAGAAGCCCCTAACTCATGCTTCTATCCGTCTGACACATCTTATGCAAACAGCTCAAGTTCAACAAAGTGCTTGTTATTTTCATGTCACTTCATGACATTCCCACTTCCTGGTGATTAAAGGTAAACAAATATTCTGAGCCTTCAAAGGAATAGCTCATAAAACAAACAAAGGAATGACTCCGCGTCACTGAGATCGAGCTCTCGGGCTCTACTCGCATCTGGGCAAGGGCCCACGAAGACCACTGCTCTCCAAACAAAGGCAAGTGTTGGGCTTATCAAGGCAAAAAGCCACGGGGTTTCCCAAGGGATGGCTCAGTTTAACGCGTCCTCGGCTTCTCAATCCAGAATTGGTTGTAGTGGAGCTCGGTTGGTTGACCCGTAAACCCGGAGTTCCTTTCTCAACTGGAGACAGCACAGTCACAGATTCCTATCTGGATGTTCTGCTCGTTCTAACCCATTTTCTGCAAAGAAGTTACTCTGGTGCCTTTTTTAGGGGCGCTCAGTTTTTGCTGTCTCACACCCTTAGGGGCTGTGTGTCCCCAGTGGGGACAAGTCCTACACACACACTCAAGACTCAGAAAAGATGTCCTTTCCTGGTTAGCATAGCCAATTAATAGGGAGTTGTTCAAGGGAGTTGTTCTTTTGTTTTTTTTTTTTTTAGGATTTTTATTTGTTTGACAGAGAGATAGAGTACAAGTAAGCAGAGCGGCAGGTAGAGGGAGAAAGAGAAGCCGGCTTTCCACTGAGCAGGGAGCCCCATGCGGAGCTCGATCCCAGGCCATGGAATCATGACCTGAACCAAAGGCAGAGGCTTAACGACTGAGCCACCCAGGCGCCCCAAGGGAGTTTTAATTTAAAAGGAATTTTAAATTGTGCAAGGAAGAAATAGCAAAATCGTACTTCTAATCCAGTGATGTGGCCTTAAATGCTAATTAAAATCATCTGGGGAGCTTTTAAAACTTGGGCTGCCAGTGGCCCCACTCCAGACAAACTAAATCAAAATCTCCCGTGAGAGGCCATGCTAGCGGGATGTTTTATTTTTTTTTTAATTTTTTATTTTTTATAAACATTTATTTTTAGCGGGATGTTTTAAATGCTCCCCAGGTGTTTTGGACGAGCGGCCCCGCTTGAGCTAACTGGCTTACCCTGCAGCAGTGACAGGTGATGACCTGGTAAGACTTTCAGCGCTAGTTGCTCTGGTTTCACTGTAAATAGGAGAGACCAATTCAGAAAACTAACAATTTAGATTTAAGATGAGGAAAGTGTCAAATACCCCCAAGTAGTATTAACAGACTGACGGAGAGAGATGAAACACATATACTTCACTTGGAGGTTTTTTTTTTTCTTTTTTAAGATTTTATTTATTTGACAGACGAATCACAAGTAGGCAGAGAGGCAGGCAGAGAGAGGAAGGGAGGCAGGCTCCCTGCTGAGCAGAGAACCCAATGCAGGGCTTGATCCCAGGACCCCGGGATCATGACCAGAGCTGAAGGCAGAGGCTTTAACCCATTGAGCCACCCAGGCACCCCTTCACTTGGAGTTGTAATGGACATTCAAAACTTAATGTTTACAAAATAAGCTCCTGTGTTCCCCCCAAAAATCTGTTCTCTTGTGATCTGATTACATGTCAATTTCATTTTACCATTTTTCTTGTGCAAAACAAACCAAAAAACACACAAAACCCAAAAAACTTCTTTTTCATTTCCCACATCCAATCCATCTGCAAATCTTGTGGACTCTACCTTCAAAACACCCAGGATGTAAGGAACCTCTCCTACTCCTCCATCGCTACCTCCCTAGTCTAAGCCATAGTATTTCTCACTCTCCCCACTTTGTCCATTATCTATGTCACTGCGATTCTCAAAGTTTTTGATCACATGATCCCTTTAGACTGTTAAAAATTATTGGGGATCCCAAAGAGCTTTTCCTTATATGGGTTATATCTGTCGATGTTGACTGTATTAAAAATTGAAACTGAGAAATAGTTAAGATACTTATTGTTTAGAAAGAACAAAATGTCTATTAAATGTTAACATAAATTACATATTTTTAAACTTTTTATTTTTAAATAATTATAGACTGTAAGGAGTTAAATAATGCAGAGAGATCCCGTGTTCCCATCACCCTCCCCCAACTCACTTCACTACAGTGAATTGTCACAATCAAGAAATTGATAATAAACAACATATATTAAAGAAAATCAACTATATATCACAGAGCAGAAAAATAGAAGAGTGGCATAGTTTTAATGTCTGGCTTACTGGAAGACAGCTGGGTTACTGTATCTGCTTCCACAGGCAATCTGCTGTGATGCAGTTTGTTGGCTGAAGTATATGAAAGAAATCCAGCCTCACATAGATATGTAATTGAAAAAGAATAGAGTATTTTAATAACCTTTTCAGATCATTGTGTGTAACCAATCTTCTCCGATACTATACCAGAATTTGACAAATATAGTTTATAGACAAATATTGACATATATTTGACATATATAGACAAATGTAGACAAATAGTTCTTAAACATTAGTAGAAATAAGTAATTTAAGCCATAACCATAAACGTTTCATGCAGGCAACACCATACAGCCAAAGACCACAAGGAACACACCTAAAACTGAACAAAGTTAGGTTTGCTGGATGTTCCAACCCAGCCAGTAGCAGCCCAAGCTGAGAACACATGGAGCAGAAGAATCACCCAGCCGAGCCCCGTTGACCAACAGAATCATGAACTATAATAAATGGTTATTGATGTCCTAAGCCACTAAGTTTCGGGATAGTTGCATAAATAACCCAAAACATTGACAATTCAGGGAATTAAAATTTAGCCATGTTAATCAAAATGGAAGGATAATTTTAGGAAGTGCTCACACTTACCCAAAACATTGTTTTCTAAAGATATATAATATTCTTTTTCTGTTTTGAGATTTTTGACGTGTCTTCAATTTGTAAGTATTTTGGGGCTTTGTTGTCTATTAAACAATTATGCCTGCCCCTGGACATAGAATACACATGCAAGTATAATTAATGGTCCATAAATCTTTAACAATCTTTAAATGTGAGCGTTTATTTCTGTAGAACTCAAAACTTCTTTATTTTAATTAATTAAAATTATTTAAATTATTTTTTTATTATTACTTTTTTAAATATTTCATTTATTTATTTGTCAGGGAGAGGGAGAGAGAGAGAGCACACAAGCAGGCAGAGAGGCTGGCAGAGGCAGAGAGAGAAGCAGGCTCCCTGCCGAGCAAGGAGCCCATGTGGGACTCCATCCCAGAACTCTGGGATCATTACCTGAGCCAAAGGCAGTGGCTTAACCCACTGAGCCACCCAGGCGTCCCATTAATTAATTATTTTAATTAATTTAATTTACTTATTTTAATTAATTAATTAATTTTTAAAAAATTTATTTATTTGAGAGAGAGACAGAGAGAGTACAAACCGTGGCAGGGGCAGAGAGAGAAGCAGACGCTCCACCAACCAGTGAGCCCAAAGTGGGGCCCGATCCCAGGACCCTGAGATCACAACCCGAGCCAAAGTCAGACACTAAACCAACTGAGCCACCCAGGTGCCCCTGTATTTTCATTTTAAAACAAAGGCATAAAATTCTCAATCTCAAGGTTATTGTTTTGAAATATTTCCCAGTTACAGACTCAGAGAGTCTTATGAATTCTAAGGGACTTTAGATACTAAGTACAGTCTCAAAACCACTTCCTGGCAGGTGTCTGCTGGGACGCTCCAGGGAGGAGGTCACTGCGCTTAGAGGCTGCCCAGCTCCATTTGGAGAGAGATGTACATGTTAAGAAGTTCTCTCTGGTGTCCAACATCAGGAGAGTATGAGGATCTGGAGTCAGAAGGTTTGGACTTCAGTTCTTGGCTATGGGATCTGGGAGGTCACCTGTCTGACTCCCGGAGATCCAGCTCTTTTGGGGGCAGAGAGTAGCCCTAAATATCCACATAGGTGTGTTGAGAATCTGGAGGCAAATTAACATAAAAACAGAAGCAGAATTATCTTGACATAACCCTCACCTTAGTCTTAAACTAAATGTTACAGAGCTGAAACTCCTTATTACTAACTGATTATAAACCACTTTATTTTTTCTCCCCAAAAGAAGATAATTTTAGGCATGCATTTCTTTTTGCAAACAGATTAGAGTCATTAATATATTTCTTTTTATCTTAATTTTAAATAGTTCAAGTGTACTCATTTGGGTTTTTTTTCCCCTTTATTTTTCATTAAATTTATTTTTCTGGCATCGTATATATGGGAAATGATAATGGTTCTTCAATTACAGTATTGAGGTTATGTTTTCGTTTAAAAAAGTGTTCATACTTGGGGAGGGGGGCGCACCTGAGTGGCTCAGTCGGTTAAGCATCTGCCTTCAGTTCAGGTCACGATCCCAGGGTCCTGGGACTGAACCCTGCATCAGGCTCCCTGTTCAGGGATGAATCTGCTTCTCCCTCTCCTCCCCCTGCTGTGCTCTCTATCTCTGTGTGTCAAATAAATAAAATCCTTCAAAAAAAAAAAAAAAAGTGTTCATACTAGGACACCTGGATGGCTCAGTTGGCTAAGCATCTGCCTTTGGCTTAGGTCATGATCCCAGGTTCTTGGGATTAAGTCCTGCAGGAGGCTCCCTGCTCAAGGGGGAGTCTGCTTCTCCCTCTCCCTATGCCTCTCCTTGCTCATGTTCTATCTCTGTTTCTCTCTCTCAAATAAATAAATAATGTTTTAAAAGTATCCATACTTACCTGGTAGGGGAAACACCATGATCACAAAGGTGGTTTTCCCAGGGCGAGACTTATCCATTGCACAATGGATGTGCTGACTCTTGCAATTTCCCCAAATGGAGGAAACGCTGCATAATTTGTGGTAATGGGGGACTGCATTCATACTGTCCCCTAAAAAAAAAAAAAAATTAATTAATTAAATAAATAAAATAAAGCATCCACAGAGTTTGGGAAACACCGGCCTTGCAGAAGTCTAAACTCTATGATCTAGTCTGTGTCCACCTCTGTAGTCTCAAAACTGAGCAGCTTCCCCAAACCTTTCTAGCCACTTGATCTCCGTATGATCCCCCAATTATACTCTACCTTTCACAGTGTTTCCTGGATCCTAAATGGCCCATGTCCCCTTTGGCCCAGCCTCATTCTTCAAGACCCCGATCAAATGCCTTCTTCTCTGTGAAGCCTTCCAGTGATCCGTCCCCTCCTCAGTTGCTCACCTTGGGTTCCTTCCGGTGGAGCCGGAATCACACCGTCGCAGCAGTGACTGGCTTCTGTCCAGCCTCCACTACCTCCTTAGGAGCACAGGGCAGGTGTCATGTCCTATTCGCTGGATGTCGCTGGCAACCCGCCAGGCACTAACTAAGCCCTCCATAAATATCATCTGAGTTAGTCAACATTAATAAAGGCCAAAAATATCCTTGTTTCTGAACTGGAATCCACCACCAGCTTACAAATTCAGCATGAAATATCTCTGGAAGACTCATGGTCAGAAAAAAAAAAGGAAAAGGATCACAGTGAAGTCAACCTAGTCATGGCAACAAAAATTCCTTAAAACACACACACACACACACACACACACACAAAGATTAAAAAACAGCTACACAAAGATTTTTACTTAGGTGATGATCTGGTGGTCTCATGAGGACAGGGACACAGGCAGTGTAAGGGCCTGCTTAGCCTGAGGGAGTCATTTTGCCTTTATGCAGTGAACTTAGATTGACCCCACCCCTACCAGAGAACTTACTTGCAAAGCCCAGATACAAGGGCGGGTCAGGCCAAGTGGAGACACCCAATCAGTGGGGCACGCATATATCTACTAAGGTAAATTGAAATTCAATTGGCCACCCGTGTGTAACCTAGCATGACTGTGCAGTTTTCTCTGTGTATTGCAATCTCATTGGCCACCTGTGTATAGCCCCGCTCAACCACCTCTATAAAAGTTAGTCGGTGAGGCTGGGAGGGGTCCTCTCTTTGTAACAGACGCCCCCCACCCCCACCCGTCAGTTTGATTCTCCATGCTTGGCGCGAAATAAAGCTTTGCTTGACCTTGGCTTTGTATCAGTCTCACTCCTTTGATTACGGACCCTAACAGGCACCCTCCAACATTGTTGGGGAAGGTGTGCCCTCCTGAAGAAATGCTCCTTCTCCCAGACTTGTCCTCCCACTTGTAGATGACAACCTCCAGAAACACTCGGTCCTACAGACCCGGCACCAGAGACTCACAGGGCAGCATCGCTTGTAACGGAGACACACAGCAAACCTCCCATCTACCCGGGAGTCTGTCAGTGAGGGACTGGACAGACAGGTTCTGCGCACCCCCTCCGCCTACAGAACCCCCCAGCACTGAAGAGAATACTCTGCAGTCACGTTCCCTGTCCCGCTCCAGCGGTGGGTCCGGGGACCTCTCCAGTGCAGTGGCCCAGGAACATCGTGAGCGACATCCTGCGAGCACTCTTACCGCCAAGGCTGCTATTACTCAGTGTCCTCTGAGGTTTTCTAATCCTCCTGGGACAGTTTCGGAATTGAAAAAAATACAATAAAAATACACGTCTAAAAACTAAAAAGGGGCCTCCGCGCCTCAGTAAATCGTGCTTTTCACGCCACCAGGTGTCACTCTGAGCAAACGCCCTGAGTCTCCACCGCCGAGGCCAGAACGTGCTGTGGCTCCTGGTCCTTCCGCCGGAAACCGCGCCAGATCCGGTCTCAGGGAAGGCGGACTTCCGGGAAGCGACCCGTAGAGCTCCCGGCGCCGGGTGGCTGCGTCGGGAGGGGGAGACAGGGACTGGTGAAGCCTGGACCTCGGGGAGGCTGGGCCGGAGCCCGAAAAGGGATGCTCGCTCGCCCGGCACCGCCCGCAGCTCCTTCTCACGTCGGCCGTAATCTCTGTGCGTGTGGGCCTCCCTGACCTATGGTCTTGTCTCCAAAATGGCTGCCTTCAGGCAAGACCTTCCAGCGCCCAGCAAGGAGTTTGGGGAGAGGCAGAAAATCCAGGTGGAATCTGACCAGAATCTGACCAAATTTCCGGCACCTACTAAATTACAGGAGCTACGAGGCCCACAGGAGGGTGCCAAAGGACAGCAGGAGTGTGTCGTCCAGCAAAATCCAGGATGGGGACCGTCCCGGACAAACGACCTGGTTTCTTCAAAAATAAATTATGGAGAGACAAAACAAAAAGAGAGGAAAGGGCGGCCCTCAGATTAAAAGGGGATCAAGGTTCATATCAAGCAGTTGCAGTGTACTTGTACTGATCCGATCCACTTGGATCCCTGATCAAAGACACTGTAAAAAAAAAAAAAAAAAATCAGAGATGTGTGACTACTGACCAGGTGTGTGATGATGTGAAGGGAATATTATTCATTTTTAGGTATGATATTGATTTTGAGATTCCTTTGCTTTCAAGTCTTTAGAGAAACATACTGAAATATTTACTGGGATTTGTTCCCAAATAGGAAGCAGTGGATGAGATTATAGATGAAGTCACACTGGCCCTGAGTTGATCATTATTGAGACTGGTTGATGATTACATGAAAGTTAATTATACTGTCCTCTTTACGTTCTTTGTTTGAATTTTTCTGTAATGAATTTGAAATTAGACATCAGTGTTCAGGTAGAGGGAGCAGGTTCCACACTGGCCAAAGCAAACAACCAAAGGAGATCTCTAAGGCACAGCTGGAACTAGAGGAGAACCATCAGAGTCATGGAGCTTCTGAGTGGACAGGAGTTGAATAAACACAGTTGATTCATTTTGTGGGAGTGGGGGGAGGGGAATCACCACATCTCATTCAGCCTCAGTTTCCTCATCTGTAAGATGGGCATCGTACAACAGTATTTTCCAGGGGAGGAAATGAGAGAAGCATATGAAAGAGTGTTCTGAACACAGAGATCATTGGGAGATGGAGAGGAGAAGGGAGTTGGGGGAAATTGGAGGGGGAGAGGAACCATGAGAGACTGTGGACTCTGAGACAAATGAGGGTTTTGGAGGGGAGGGGGGTGGGGGGATGGGTGAGCCTGCTGGTGGGTATTAAGGAGGGCACGTATGGCATAGAGCACTGGATGTGGTGCATAAACTATGAATCTTGGAACACTGAAAAAATAAAGTTAAAAAAAAAAAAAAAGAACTGAAACCCATAGTAAAGTACTACCCAGGTACTAATAGTCGTTTATGTGATAACCCTAGCTCATTTATTCACACACATGTTTCATAAATGTTTATGGGATGCCAGAGGCTGTGTTAGGCACCACAAATACAAAGATGACAGGTCGCTAGCTCTGCTTTGTCTAATTCAGTGTTTCTCAACCCTGGATGTGCACTAAGGATCCCAATGGCTGGGCATCACCCCAGAACAATTGAACCGGAATCTCAGTATGGGTCCTGGCATAGGGATTTTTAAATTTTTTAAGTTTCACAGGTGATTGATTCCACTGTGCATCCAGGTTAAGAACACTTTGCTTGATCTTTTTTTTTTTTTTTTTAAGATTTTATTTATTTATTTGACAGAGAGAAATCACAAGTAGATGGAGAGGCAGGCAGAGAGAGAGAGGGAAGCAGGCTCTCCGCTGAGCAGAGAGCCCGATGCGGGACTCGATCCCAGGACTCTGAGATCATGACCTGAGCCGAAGGCAGCGGCTTAACCCACTGAGCCACCCAGGCGCCCTGCTTGATCTTTGATCAAGGAAGGGCAATGAGCTGTCATTGCAAAGATAGGGTCTTGGTTTATGTGGTTCTCAGACTTTTAATGAAAGGAGGTGTCCTCTAGGTGTTCACTTCCTGGAAGGACAGGCTTTGTCCAGCTCTAGAGCCGTGCTGTCCTCTGGCCACATCTGACCTCCTCATTTGACACAAGAGTAAGATAATTCTGGATATTTCCCATGGAATCTCATGTTGGGCTTTTCTTCCTTATAGGGAATTTTTCTTCTCTGATTATAGAAGCTTTTGGGTTTTGTAAACTTCCCAGTTTCAGGCATGAGCAAGAGAGACGGGTCAGAATTCCTGAGTCACATGCCGGGTCAGACCTTTCTGAGTTTGCACCCCTGAGTCATGCTAAACACTGAAACCACGGGACTGGAGGTAGGACAGCAGTGAGCCTGGCCGCACCATTGGACCCAGCACAGAATTCCCCGGCAGCAACTTCCTGTTCCATCTTCCTGTTTGTTCAGAAGGCTCTGGAAGGAGAGAAGCAGGATCAGTGGAAATGCCTAAGAAAGGAAAGAAAATCTTGGTTAATAAAGTAAAACTTCCGAGAGACAAGATAAAATAATGTTGGGAGAGCAGAGTTCCTGACTCTCCAATCTCTGTAGTAGAGGTAGGAGTTGTAGAAAACCATGGAAGTAAAGATCGACTTGCAGTGGCGTCTCACTGGACTTCTCTTTACACATCCAGGCACCTTTCTCCCTCAACACACAGGTTCAAATGCAAGCACCTAGAGGGATCTTCCTGGGCACAGAGGAAGCCGAAGGGGAAAAAAAGCTCACCTTGTAAAATCACAGATGCTAAGTGAAATCCCAGCTCTGACCTTACCTGCGGTGCGGCCTTGAGTAAAACGCTCAAATGTTTTCCTATCTGTAGAGTAGGGTTCATGATAGTACCCACTTAATAAGTTGCTGGAAGATTAAAGAAGATAAAACTTGAATGCAATTAGGTGACGTAATGAATGCTTAGCACAATGTCCACTGAATAATAAACTATAATTAAGTTTTTCAGAGGATCTACTGCCGGAAGTCCCCTAGGCCATTGTTTCTTATACTTCTTTGTGCTTATTGAATCACCTGGAGACCTTGTTAGAAGCATATTCGGGGCACAGAGTTCTAGTTTGGGAAGATGGAGTGGGGTGTGAGGTTGCACCACAATGTGAATGTACTTCGTGCCCCTGAACTGTACATTTAAAAATGGGTAAGACGGCAAACTTTATGTACATTTACAATATATTAAAAGCTTTAAAAAGTAAAAAACCACACATTCAGTAACATTTCTAGTAAGCTCCCAGGCTGACGATCTGGTTTGAAGACCACCCTTTGGGCAGCAAGTTCCTCTAAATAATGAAGCCCTACCATCCCATTCACGCCGCGCTTTATGGTTCACATAAGGCATTTCTATATCTCTAGTCTCTGTGACCCCCACAGTAACAGCACATGCAACAGTAGCTAGAGCAAATGTAATTCTTCCTCACCTGCAGACAACACCTTGATCTTGGTAGTACGGCTTAATATAAAATCAGGGCTGCTTCTTTATATGGGCAGACAGGATCTTGGGGGACTCTCCAGTTTTTGCTCTTTTGCTGCATTTTTTAGGCCAAGTCTCCCACAAAAATGCTTCCTACATCAATTTAGGGCTTTTCTTCACCATTTATGTGTGTGCTTCAGACTACAGATGGGCCCTGTGGCCCAAATTGGGAATATTTGGGTTGCCTGGGTGGCTCAGCCTGTTAAGCCTCTGCCTTCTGCTCAGGTCATGATTGCAGGGTCCTGGGATCGAGTCCCGCATCGGGCAACTTGCTCAGCAAGGAGCCTACTTCTCTCTCTGCCTGCTGCTCCCTCTGCTTGTGCGCTCTCTCTCTCTAACAAATAAATAAAAACTAGAAAGGAAGGAAGGAGGGGCGGACGGACGAACTTGGCTTCACCCCTTGGGTACTTGCCTTCCTCCCAGTCCGGTAGGAAGCATCTCAAACATTTTCTTTGTATCTACCCTTTTACTGATAGGACACATGGAAAAGTGCTGTGTCATATTTCTTGAGCGTGGGGCATGACAGCATTTGCTGAAATTCTTGTCTAGTTGTCTAGACAACTTGTCTGGTTGTCTAGACAACTAAACATTCTGTCTGTTTGTCACTGCTACGGATCTGCAAGTGAAAACAGAGTTGGGATCTCCCCACTACCCTGTGTGAGCCGCACAATTTATGACGCCCCCAAAACATCAGTTCTCCAAGCGTATCCTACTTAATCGGGCTGGAGTGTCTTCTCCAGAGAGCTACAAATAGGGCCCTAATTAGTGCATTGGCTAACAGCTGTTTTCTGTACCAGACATTCATGCAAATTTAGATTTAGGTCTGTCATTATTGTACATCTTTCCTCAGAGTAACCTGCAGTAATATAACCATTTCCCGAGCCACTGGGAACAAGTACGTGATCCCTGGGCAATCCTCAATCGACTCAAGAGTAAGTTGTCCTGTCTGCTCTCCCAGTACTAGAAGGAACCAAACTATTGTGGAGGCCAAAGTGCCTGCCGCTGCCCACCCCCCTGCCCATAATAGGTACCATAGCAACCAGCAGCAGTAGGAATTCTCAAGGGTTTCAAATCTTAAAAGAAAAGAGGCAGGATAGGCACTTCCGGATTCAAGTCTCTTAGAACAGAGGCTCTTCACTTTAAAATCTTCTGGGAAGGCAATTGTTTTTTTACAAATATGAGGCCTGAGCCCCATCCCAGATCAACTGAACCAGAATGTCTGGAAACTGGGCATCATCAATTATTTTAAAAAGCCAGTCTAATGTGTGGTCATGTTGAAAACCTCTCCCTCAGAGAGTTTCTGCTTTGTTTTGTCTTATTTTTACCTTGCTCAGAGCAAAAATGGTAGTCGAAGACAAAGAGGCTGGAACTGTGATCATCAAAACATAAGATGCCAAGGTTTTTGTTCTTTTTTTAAGGATTTTATTTATTTATTTGACAGAGAGAGATCGCAAGGACGCAGAGAGGCAGGCAGAGAGAGAGAGAGGAGGAAGCAGGCTCCCTGCTGAGCAGAGAACCCGATGCGGGACTTGATCCCAGGACCCTGAGATCATGACCTGAGCCGAGGGCAGAGGCTTTAACCCACTGAGCTACCCAGGTGCCTTCACCAAGGTTTTTTAATGACAAAACAGGAGCCCTTGTGTCTGAGCTAAGCAGCAGTTTGAACCACGGCAGTGATGTTGCAGGTGTGTTTGTCCCCAGAGAGGGGATGATTTGCTCCCAGGTAAGAGTTCGAATCAAGGGCCGCCTGCCACCCGGTGATCCCTGGATTGCTGACCTGTCACTGAAGGGAAGGCCCTGGAGGGCAGGAGAGCCCCGTGAGCCTCACTCAAGGAAGTGGTTACCAAATACTGGCTGACACATTGAATTTTGAAATAAAAAGCATTTTAACTATAAAAGAGATTTCAAAACTTAAGTCTCTTTTCCTGAGAGATCAGTTGGGAATTAACTGTACAATGAAGTATTTGGCCAATATAACAGAACTCTGTGACGCGATAAATGAATTTGCCTAAGACTTGAATTCTGGATTTTCTGTAGCCTTTTCCGCACTCACACTCTCCTCCATCAGGAAGACTGTTTGGACATGCTTTAGAAAAATGACATCCCCAAAGACAAAAGGTAAAACCACACAGCTTACATTCCCTAAATCTATTCTCCTGAGTGGATTAAAAAAAAATTTTTTTTTAATTTTTTTACTTAGAGAGAGAGAGAGAAGAGCAGCGGGGAGGGGCAGAGAGAGGGGCAGAAACGGACTCCCTCAACGGTGGGCTCGGTCCCGGGATCCTGGGATCATGACCTGGGCCAAAGCAGACACTTAACCGACTGAGCCACCCAGGCACCAGCTCCTACATTGATTTAAAGCCATATTTAAAGCTTAGAAGCAGGATCCTCCAAACCTGGACAAATATCAGCTTTGTAAAATGTGCTGAATCAGAATCACCAAGGATGGGGCCTCGGAAGTTGGAGACAGCGTGCTTGCTTCCTCTTGCCGCTGTAGCAAATTACCACACTCGGTGGCTTCCAGCAACACAAATAATTGTCTTCCGGTTCCATAGGCCAGAAATCCCATCTGAATATCGCTGAGTGAAGGTCAAGGTCTCAGCCTGGCTTCCTTCCTTTCTGGAGGCTCTGGGGGAGAGCTCGTCTCCCTGTCTTTTCCAGTTCTCGAGGCCGCCCTCATTCCTTGGCTCACGGCCCCTCCCCCTGCAGCCAGCAAGGGCAGGACAAGCTCTCCCCATTCCACTTTGCTCTGATCCCTTTTGCCTCCCTCCTGTGCTCCTCCGTGTTTGAAGGCCTTCGTGATTACCTTGAGCCCATCTCGGTAATGCAGGGTAAGCTCGACATCTAAGGTCCTTACTTAATCACGCCTGCAAACTCCCCCTTGCAACATAAAGTAACACGTTCACAGGTTCAAGGGATTCATGTCTGGACGTCTTTGGGGAGGGCCATAATTCTGCCCCCCACTCCCACAGGTGGTTAAAACTCCCCAGATTAGTCTGAGGACTGTCACTTGGGAACCACTGCTGGAGTCAGACTCTCTCCACGCCACAGCTCTCTGTCCCAGCCTCGATCTCCTTTTGCTGAGATTCTCATGGTTCTGGCCCCAAATGCATTGTCACTCCTGCCTCCACCCTCCATCTCAGTGGAGAGCAAGACCATCAGGTGATTTTAATTTATTCTCTCACAAATACATCTTATCTCTGATTCACTTTCCCCATTTTACGTAGAGAACAATTTAGTTCTGAGCCCTTACTAATCAATAAATGTCTCTTTAGATAGAATTCAGTCGGGGATTAGTTAATATAATACAATAGTCCCTATAGTTTCTGTCAGAAAATTTATCAGTAGTCCATGTATTTAAGAATTTAAGTTGAATATTCAAATTTTTAAAAAATATCCTTTTTACCTGGGATCTTTTGGTTGAAAAGAACTAACTCTTGTCCATTCACATAAGCTGGTGATGGGGGAAGATTTCTTATAAAGATAGAGATGAACCAATTAGAGAGCTGGAATCAAAGGGCAGAAAATGTAGTAGTTTGGCATCATTCACCTTGGAATTGGAGAGAAAAGAGAGATCTTGTGATCCAATGTCATCCTTAGAATATCAGCATTAGAATGACCTCTACCCTAATGTGGTCCCCTCAGTACTACCCAGCAAATTCTTCTCACTTTGGAATAAATGGTTCTTGCAAGGCTAGTTTAGTGGCGATGAATTCCTTTAGCTTTTGCTTGTCTGGAAACCTCTCGATCTCTCCTTCAATTCTGAACTTTGCTGGGTAGAGTATTCTTGGTTGGAACTTTTTTCTTTGAGCTCTTTGACTGTATTGTGCCATTCCTTTTTATTGCCAAATAATATTTCATATTGTGGCTATACCACAAATTCTTTACCTGTTCATCAGTTGATGGGCGTTTAGGTTTTTTCCACTTTTTGGTTATCATGAATAATGCTGCTACGAACATCTGTTTACCAGTTTTTATGTAGATACATAATTTTTAATTCTCTTGAATATACAGAGGAATGAAATTGCTGAAGTGGTGTGCTTTTCTATATAGTCCAAATTTTCTGAGGGGCCTATGTTGGTTTTATGAGATGAAATAAATTTTGATGAAAAATTAAGTGTGCCCTTATCTTTTCATTTTGAGAACATAGATTAGCAATCTAAAACAGCTTCACCTCCCCCTCCTAGTTCTCCAATGCTTCCTCCTCCTCCTTCTTATTCTATTAAGTTTTTTATGAAGTGGCTTCCTGACTTAGTCATGCCTACTAAGCTCAGGAAAACCTACCTTTGTGCCAGCCTTGGCAAGTTAGCACCCAGTGGCTTATAACACTCGTCTAAAACCACCAGAAACACATCAGTGACGCAAATGTTCTGTACCTCCCACTGGATTTCCCAAGTGGTGGCAGAACAAAACTTCAATCATCCAAGATCGTTCTAAATTACACTGATATATCATGCCCGCTTTTCTGAGTGGGTAGAAAATCTTTTCATGATTGAGTTGTCCCAGAAAATTAGTTAGAAACCCCATTCTCAGTCCCTGCTTTAGTCTGTTTGCATACTGCTAAGGGTTGGCCCCAGACATCTTCTCTTGTGCTAAACCTGTCTTCCCACTTAACTATATAAGTCTTGGTGTCTTCTAATCAGCTAAGGGACACTGTTTGCTCAAATGCCCCCTAACTATACGATGTTCTACTGGAACATGGTTCTTGGCACACTGGCTTAGAAGCAATGAGGTTCCATAAAAAAATCAAAAGACGTATGCAAAGACCACTGCAACATGTGACAGATAAAATTTTCCATAAACGGATAAGGAAAATATATGTTACACAGTTCTTAAAATGAGCATCAAATACACTGACAGAAATATAATTTGACATATAGACATGTGATAAGGCAAATAGAGTTCATCATTAACAACAGAATCCAGTAGGTGTGTGTATGTGGATGTCCACTGTATTTTTTCCAACTCGGCTCTATGTTTCAAATTTTCCATAATAAAATATTGGGAGGTGGAGGAATTGGATTAAGGTGGTCAAAAGGTACAAACTCCCAGCCACAAGAGAAATTAGTACTGGGATGTAATGTAGAGCATGATGACTATAGTGAACACCATTGTGCGCTATGTTCGAAAGTTGTTAAGAGAATGGATCCTAGGAGTTCTCAACACAAGGAACTTTTGTATCTATATGAGATGATGGATACTAACTCAACTTATTGTGTAATTATTTCACAATATATGAAATTCAAGTTATTACAGAGGTACACCTCAAACTTATTCAATGTTATAATTTCAATTACATCTCAATAAAACTAGAAAAAAGCACTCTATGTACTTTTCCCCATCTTTTTTTTTTTTTTACTTAAGATTATATTTTGATGATTACTTCATGGTACTCTATAGAAGTAATCTCTATGCTTTTTTATAGCTGTGTGAGTTGTAATAGGAAGTTTATCTTATAAATGGGGAGGAGGGAGATTGGCTCAGTGGATCCTGAGACCAGAATCACACAAGAAAGTACATAAGGCTTGGCAGAGGAATGCTTTCGCTGAGCTCTTGATGTCCCGCGGATGTTACTTCAGACTGAATAGCCCAGACTTTGGTAAAAACGCCACAGACACTGAATTGTTCTGTCTGGAATACGGAAGGAAAACCTACAGATGTGGAAAGTATAGAACTTCTCTGAAAGGAAATAGATTTTTATCCTGTCAGACATACTACAGCAGGAGATGAATGGATTTTTGTTGAAGGAGGGAAGAATTTTCTTCTTCTTCTGGAATTGAGTTAGCTAGCCCTGGACTCTGAGATAAAGAAAATCTGATTTTCTTTGTAGGAACTGAACTGATGTTGAGCGGGTAGAGACAACATAGGGGCTGAACGTGGACTGGACACCAGGGGCCTGACTCTCAGGCTAGTGATCCCTCCATCTACCCAGGTCGGATGTCTCTACCTCCCCACTGAATGAGATGGCAGAACAAGACATCTTCTGTAAATGCATGATTCATGCAAACTTCAATGGGTTTATTTTAAGTCTATTAAGTAGAAATCCTCAAGGTCTATCTCGTAACCAGACTAATACATCATGGTACTTTGCTAGTTGTTGCAATTATTCTTCCTCATTGTTCATTAACAAAACCCGAGAGTCTCCTGAAAGAATTATTCATGCCTCAAGAATAACCACAAAAATGTACTGTGAGCACAGACAAGGGTCTTAGCCCCACAAAGAAGGAGACATGGGCCTACAAGGGAAATCCCAGCCCTATGTAAATGAAAATCATCAGAACTCATGTCTTTAATGTGCTAATATTATACGTCATTAGTATCTGTATATATAAATATCTTTTGATTACCCAGATCATGTGAAAAACGAGGCTTCAGGGTAAGCATAGTGATATCGGACATTTCATTTTTCCTGGTGTACAAGGTAATACCATTTTAATTATCAATTATATTTTCTTATAAAAGATATGGATGACTGGAGAGGTTGAGAATTAAAGAACTGTATTTAATTTATTGACCATAACATTTTAATTTACTTTTTTAGTCATGGCATATGTTTTTATTGGATTCTGTAAATATTGTCCCATATAGTCACGTGTATACATACTTTAAATATGTTATTTTGATGTTTGTTCTGAGATATAGTAGGACTTTAAAATAGTGACTGAAAACAAATTATAGAAAAATAACAGTGATAAAAATTCTACATAAGTGAACTTTTTAAGGTTATTTTTCAAATTCACATTTTTCTTGCCCTCCTCAATATTTTTAGCAATGTATATAAGGAGAATGAGGTGACCATGAAGGATGTAAGCCTTCCTAGCAGGCAATAGTATTTACATAAACTCAGGTCTTCATATCATCTTCTTGAAGGCTCTCCCCATTTCAAATGTTTAATGTTTGAAGATGGATTTTTAATCAGCTGTTGGCAGTTTTGCTGAGTGTGTATTCTCTTCTGGTATTTTGCAGATCTAAGACTGGTTGGTATATGTTCTTATTTTCTGTCTTGATTTGCTTTAAGATTACATTTATAGCCTTCTTTGTGAAAAGTATTTCAAATGGTAGAATTTTTGTAATAAACACTTACTAAGAATGACATTTCTTACTCACAGAAATGAATCAGTTTATATATTCTTGAGGAAAATTAGAGTATTCTGCTTAATGAGAAATATAGCAACTACGTTTATCTTCAAAAAGCCTGATCTCGGGGTGCCTGGGTGGCTCAGTGGGTTAAGCTGCTGCCTTCGGCTCAGGTCATGATCTCAGGGTCCTGGGATCGAGTCCCGCATCGGGCTCTCTGCTCAGCAGGAAGCCTGCTTCCCTCTCTCTCTCTGCCTGCCTCTCAATCTACTTGTGATTTCTCTCTGTCAAATAAATACATAAAATCTTAAAAAAAAAAAAAAAGCCTGATCTCTCTTCTCTTCCCTCAAAACAATACAAAGAGACATTTTGTATATTTTTTAAAGGCATATTATAAACACTTCAAAAATTTTCTTGCTTTCATAGAAAATGAAAATTATTGAAATGAAAGCTGCCATGATACAGTTGAAAACAGAAAAACCTTGTATTGATGGAAATTTACTAATGCATCAAGTAAAATATCTACATTATAATACAGGGGTGTAGACAGGGCAAATACCCACTTCTGAATTGATACTATACTAATGACATCTACCTATCAGATTCATTGTAAGAATCAAATGAAATGATAAACATTTTAAAATACATTTTTAAAAAGTTTTTGTTTATTTATCTGAGAGAGAGAGAGTGAGCGAGCATGAGCCAGAGGGAGAGGCAGAGGGAGGGAGAAGCAGATTCCCTGCTGAGTGGGGAGCCCGATGTGGGGCTTCATCCCCGTCCTGAGCCAAAGGCAGATACTTAACTTGCTAGGCGTCCCCCCAAACTGTATTTTTATAAGCAGTTAATAGAATAGAACAATGTTATTTTTAAATTACTAGGAAAATATTCCTACCAGGCATTAAATGTTTTATACTGTACTCGCATGCGTGTGTGTCTGGGGGGGGGGATGGTGTATGATGTAGACCTTAAATTAGGGTACATGTCATTCTTAGGATATTTAAATCATGATCTATATTCCAACTGCTTAATATTCTCCAGAATCTCTCATTTACACATCCTTTGTTTTCCAACTGAATGATCTGTAGCCAAGCTCCTTAGTAACAAGCCTGATCTGTGGTCATGCAACCTGAGCAGGAAAGGGCTTCCTATTTTCTAAGTTAAGAAATAATACTCTTGTTTTACTTGTAGATAGAGCTGAACGATGAAGGTGGCGATTTTGATCACTTTCCTTTTGGTCACAGCTCACTGCACACCAGTAAGTAACTTTTTAATGTCTCTTCTGCCAATCAGCCTTGGTTTAGGCATTCCAAACTTTTAGCTATACTCCACCGGCCACCCCCCAAAAAAGCTATCCTTGGAGTCAAAACTATAATTTCCATTTCAAGTCTCTCTGGAGCTGAAATCAGGTCTTTCAACCCATTTTAAAAGATCCTGTTAGAAAAGCGAGAGACTTGAGTCAAACACCGTGGGCAGGCTCTCCTGACCCCGAAGGAGGAAGGGGACAGTGATTCTCAGTCTTGGCTGCACTTTGGAATTCCTCGGGAATCTTTAAAAAATCCTTATACGTGCCCCCCCGCCACCACCACCATCTGACTTCATTGGCAGGCATGAGGATTATGATAAATGTCTTGGACAATTATGCTATGGGGTTGGCAAGGCTGGGAAGCAGCGCCCGAGGGAGAGGCTGTGGGGGCAGGTTCAGCAGTGGTTGCTCCAGAGAGACCCCTATAGAAAGACGCCATCGGGAGCCGGTTAAGCAAGCCTACAGCTCCTATTACTGCAAACAAAGAAGGGAGCAGGCTGAGAGAGTTCTCTAAGACAATATTCCTGGTACTAAAAATGTCTCATGACGCGAACACGTGCAAGGTCCATTCACTCATTCTGGAAACAAAATTTTCCTGACCGTCCGGGAGAGCAGGTGACCACGCCAGGTGCCGGGATTGTGCAATCACAAGACTGAGAGCCTCCAAGGAACTCAGGGTCCAAACTGCATGACGTGTTGCTCCTTGTATCGTAACTATGTCTTCAGTCTCCAACTCTGCCTCTCAATTTTCACAGATACGAGAACATTATTCTGCAAGGCCCTATCATCCTTTATTATGCTTGAAGGTAATTGCTTTTTATTTTAATATAGATTAAAAATGTTTGCTGTCTCCAGAAAGATAGAATATAGGGTGAAAATATTGGACATTTTGAAGAAGTAACATTTTGAGGAACTTAAAGTACGATTATAAGATTTTTATCCAAGGTAAACACTGAAAACCTTAGGCGGAGAGAACAGGAAAGAGCCTGCTTGGCTTAGCTAGGAGTGGGCCGCCTGGAGGCAGACCTTGCCAACGGGGGTCATCTCCCGTGGGCCTGGGTCAGCTCTGGTCCAGGGGGACAACACCCCCCTCAGTATACGTTTTGTTTAAATTCTTTGGCAAATTAAGGGATAACATAAGTCATGAAACTTTTTCAAGTTTAGCATAATCTGATTTCAATAGGAATCAATTCATTAGAGCCCAGAAATTACCAGAACATTTTGTTTTGCAACATAATATTCTATCTCTACTTTTCAGAGGTTTCATCAAGAATGATCCTATAAACACTATCACTGCTTCCCCAGTAAACTGATTTGCATACATCATTGTAATACTCGTAATTCCTCATAAATTTTACAGGGGTTCATTCCTTTTTTTTTTAATTTCTGAAATTTTTAATAAACATATAATGTATTATTAGCCCCACGGGTACAGGTCTGTGAAACGCCAGGTTTACACACTTCACAGCACTCACCATAGAACATATCCTCCCCAATGTCCATAACCCCATCCCCCCTCTCCGTAACCCCCTCACCCCAGCAACCCTCAGTTTGTTTTGTGAGATTAAGAGTCACTTATATTTTGTCTCCCTCCCGATCCCATCTTGTTTCATTTATTCTTCTCCTACCCACTTAAGCCCCCATGTTGCATCACCACTTCCTCATATCAGGGAGATCATATGATAGTTGTCTTTCTCCGCTTGACTTATTTTGCTAAGCATAATACCCTCTAGTTCCATCAACATCGTCACAAATGGCAAGATCTCATTTCTTTTGATGGCTGCATAGTATTCCATTGTGTATATACACCACATCTTCTTTATCCATTCATCTGTCGATGGATATCTAGGTTCTTTCTGTAGTTTGGCTATTGTGGACATTGCTGCTGTAAACATTCGGGTGCACGTGCCCCTTCGGATCACTACGTTTGTATCTTTAGGATAAATACCCGTAGTGCAATTGCTAGGTCATAGGGTAGCTCTATTTTCAACTTTTTGAGGAACTTCCACGCTGTTTTCCAGAGTGGTTGCACCAGCTTGCATTCCCACCAACAGTGTAGGAGGGTTCCCCTTTCTCCGCATCCTCGCCAGCATCTGTCATTTCCTGACTTGTTAATTTTAGTCATTCTGACTGGTGTGAGGTGATATCTCATTGTGGTTTTGATTTGTATTTCTCTGATGCCGAGTGATGTGGAGCACTTTTTCATGTGTCTGTTGGCCATCTGGATGTCTTCTTTGCAGAAATGTCTGTTCATGTCCTCTGCCCATTTCTTGATGGATTATTTGTTCTTTAGGTGTTGAGTTTGCTAAGTTCTTTATAGATTTTGGACACCAGCCCTTTATCTGATATGTCATTTGCAAATATCTTCTCCCATTCTGTCAGTTGTCTTTGGCTTTGTTAACTGTTTCCTTTGCTGTGCAAAAGCTTTTGATATTGATGAAGTCCCAATAGTTCATTTTTGCCCTTGCTTCCCTTGCCTTTGGCGATGTTCCCAGGAAGAAGTTGCTATGGCTGAGGTCAAAGAAGTTGCTGCCTGTGTTGTTCTCAAGAATTTTGATGGATTCCTTTCTCGCATTGAGGTCATCCATTTTGAGTCTTCATCCATTTTGAGTCTATTTTCATGTGTGGTGTAAGGAAATGATCCGATTTCATTTTTCTGCATGTGGCTGTCCAATTTTCCCAGCACCATTTATTGAAGAGGCTGTCTTTTTTCCATTGGACATTCTTTCCTGCTTTGTTGAAGATTAGTTGACCATAGAGTTGAGGGTCTATTTCTGGGCTCTCTATTCCATTGGTCTATGTGTCTGTTTCTGTGCCAGTACCATATGTCTCGATGATGACAGCTTTGTAATAGAGCTTAAAGTCCATAATTGTGATGCCACCAACTTTGGCTTTCTTTTTCAATATTCCTTTGGCTATTCAAGGTCTTTTCTGGTTCCATATAAATTTTAGGATTATTTGTTCCATTTCTTTGGAAAAAATGGATGGGATTTTGATAGGGATTGCATTAAATGTGTAGATTGCTTTAGGTAGCATAGACATTTTCACATTATTTATTCTTCCAATCCAGGAGCATGGAACATTTTTCCATTTCCTTGTGTCTTCCTCAATTTCATTCCTGAGTACTTTATAGTTTTCTGAGTATAGATTCTTTGCCTCTTTGGTTAGGTTTATTCCAAGGTATCTTACGGTCTTGGGTGCAACTGTAAATGGGATTGACTCCTTAATTTCTCTTTCTTCTGTTTTGCTGTTGGTATATAGAAATGCAACTGATTTCTGTGCATTGATTTTTATATCCTGACACTTTACTGAATTCCTGTAAAAGTTCTAGCAGTTTTGAAGTGGAGCCTTTTGGGTTTTCCACATATGGTATCATATCATCTGCAAAGAGTGATAGTTTGACTTCTTCTTTGCTGATTTGGATGCTTTTAATTTCTTTTTGTTGTCTGATTGCTGAGGATAGGACTTCTAGTACTATGTTGAATAGCAGTGGTGATAATGGACATCCCCGCTCTGTTCCCGACCTTAGTGGAAAAGCTCTCAGTTTTTCCCCATTGAATGATATTTGCAGTGGGTTTTTCATAGATGGATTTGATAATATTGAGGTATGTGCCCTCTATCCCTACACTTTGAAGAGTTTTGATCAGGAAGGGATGCTGTACTTTGTCAAATGCTTTTTCAGCATCTATTGAGAGTATCATATGTGTCTTGTTCTT
>NC_081557.1:263414572-263438417 GCF_022355385.1 Mustela nigripes | reverse complement strand
GCATCCAAATCAGCAAAGAAGAAGTCAAACTATCACTCTTTGCTGATTTGGATGCTTTTAATTTCTTTTTGTTGTCTGATTGCTGAGGATAGGACTTCTAGTACTATGTTGAATAGCAGTGGTGATAATGGACATCCCCGCTCTGTTCCCGACCTTAGTGGAAAAGCTCTCAGTTTTTCCCCATTGAATGATATTTGCAGTGGGTTTTTCATAGATGGATTTGATAATATTGAGGTATGTGCCCTCTATCCCTACACTTTGAAGAGTTTTGATCAGGAAGGGATGCTGTACTTTGTCAAATGCTTTTTCAGCATCTATTGAGAGTATCATATGGTTCTTGTTCTTTCTTTTATTAATGTATTGTATCACATTGATTGATTTGTGGATGTTGAACCAACCTTGCAGCCCTGGAATAAATCCCAGTTGGTCATGGTGAATAATTCTTTTAATGTACTGTTGGATACTATTGGCTAGTATTTTGGTGAGAATTTTTGCATCAGTGTTCATCAAGGATATTGGTCTGTAATTCTCTTTTTTGATGGGATCCTTGTCTGGTTTTGGGATCAAGGTGGTGCTGGCCTCATAAAATGAGTTTGGAAGTTTTCCTTCCATTTCTGTTTTTTTGGAACAGTTTCAGGAGAATAGGTATTAATTCTTCTTTAAATGTTTGGTAGAATTCTCCTGGGAAGCCGTCTGGCCCTGAGTTTTTGTTTGGAGATTTTTGATGACTGTTTCAATCCTTACTGATCAGGTTTTCTCTTTCTTCCTGGTTCAGTTGTGGTAGTTTATATGTCTCTAGGAATGCATCCATTTCTTCCAGATTGTCAAATTTGTTGGCATAGAGTTGCTCATAGTATGTTCTTATAATTGTTTGTGTTTCTTTGGTGTTGGTTGTGATCTCTCCTCTTTCATTCATGGTTTTATTTATTTGGGTCCTTTCTCTTTTCTTTTTGATAAGTCTGGCCAGGGGTTTATCAATATTATTAATTCTTTCAAAGAACCAGCTCCTAGTTTTGTTGATTTGTTCTATTGTGTTTTTTTTTTTTTTTTGGTTTCTATTTCATTGATTTCTGCTCTGATCTTCATTATTTTTCGTCTGCTGGGTATAGGCTTTCTTTGTTGTTCTTTCTCTAGCTCCTTTAGGTGTGGGATTAAGTTGTGTATTTGAGACCTTTCTTGTTTCTTGAGAAAGGCTTGTATTGCTATATATTTTCCTCTCAGGACTGCCTTTATTGTGTCCCACAGATTTTGAACTGTTGTGTTTTCATTATTATTTGTTTCCATGAATTTTTTCAATTCTTCTTTAATTTCTTGATTGACCCATTCATTCTTTAGAAGGATGCTGTTTAGTCTCCATGTATTTGGGCTCTTTCCAAATTTCCTCTTGTGATTGAGTTCTAGCTTCAGAGCATTGTGGTCTAAAAATATGCAGTGAATGATCCCAATCTTTTGATACCTGTTGAGACCTGATTTATGACCCAGGATGTGATCTATCCTGGAGAATGTTCCATGTGCACTAGAGAAGAATGTGTATTCTGTTGCTTTGGGATGAAATGTTCTGAATATATCTGTGATATCCATCTGGTCCAGTGTGTCATTTAAGGCCTTTATTTCCTTGTTGATCTTTTGCTTGGATGATCTGTCCATTTCAGTGAGGGGAGTGTTAAAGTCCCCTACTATTCTTGTATTACTGTTGATGTGTTTCTTTGATTTTGTTATTAATTGGTTTATATAGTTGGCTGGTCCCATGTTAGGGGCATAGATAATTAAAATTGTTAGATCTTCTTGTTGGACAGACCCTTTGAGTATGATATAGTGTCCTTCCTCATCTCTTATTATAGTCTTTGGCTTAAAATCTAATTGATCTGATATAAGGATTGCTACTCCTGCTTTCTTCTGATGTCCATTAGCATGGTAAATTGTTTTCCATCCCCTCTGTCTTTGGGTCTAAAATGATTTTATTGCAGGCAGCATATTGATGGGTTTTATTTTTTTTTTATCCATTCTGATACCCTGTGCCTTTTGATTGGGGCATTTAGCCCAATTCAGGGTACTATTGAGAGATATGAGTTTAGTGCCATTGCATTGCCTGTAAGGTGACTGTTACTGTATATTGTCTGTTCCTTTCTGATCTACTACTTTTAGGCTCTCTCTTTGCTTAGAGGATCCCTTTCAATATTTCCTGTAGAACTGGTTTGGTGTTTGAAAATTCTTTCAGTTTTTGTTTGTTCTGGAAGCTTTTTATCTCTCCTTCTATTCTCAATGATAGCCTAGCTGGATATAGTATTCTTTGCTGCATGTTTTTCTCATTTAGTGCTCTGAATATATCATGCCAGTTCTTTCTGGCCTGCCAGGTCTCTGTAGATAAGTCTGCTGCCAATCTAATATTTGTACCATTCTATGTTACAGACTTTTTTCCAGGGCTGCTTCCAGGATTTTCTCTTTGTCACTAAGACTTGTAAATTTTACTATTAGGTGATGGGGTATGGACCTATTCTTATTGATTTTGAGGGGGTTCTCTGCACCTCCTGGATTTTGATGCTTGTTCCCTTTGCCATATTAGGGAAATTCTCTCCAATAATTCTCTCCAATATTCCTTCTGCTCCCCTCTCTCTTTCTTCTTCTGGAATCCCAATTAGTCTAATGTTGTTTCGTCTTATGGTATCACTTATCTCTTGAATTCTCCCTTCGTGGTCCAGTATTTTTTTTTTTGTCTCTCTTTTGCTCAGCTTCTTTATTCTCTACCATTTGGTCTTCTATATCACTAATTCTTTCTTCTGCCTCATTTATCCTAGCAGTAAGAGCCTCCATTTTTTATTGCACCTCATTAATAGCTTTTTTAATTTCAACTTGGTTAGATTTTAGTTCTTTTATTTCTCCAGAAAGGGCTTTTATCTCCCCAGAGAGGGTTTCTCTAATATCTTCCATGCCTTTTTCAAGCCCAGCTAGAACCTTGAGAATTGTCATTCTGAACTCTAGATCTGACATATTACCCTTGTCCATATTGATTAGGTCCCTAGCCTTCAGTATTGCCTGTTGTTCTTTTTTTTGTGGTGAGTTTTTCTGTATTGTCATTTTGTCCAGATAAGAATATATGAAGGAGCAAAGAAAATACTAAAAGGGTGGCAAAGACCTCAGGAAAATGTTCTTTAACCAAATCAGAAGAGACCCCAAATCGGGGGGGGGGGGACAAAAAGAAGTTCAGAAAAAAAACATTTTAAAAAAAGAAAACAAATTTAAAAAGTATAAAAAAGAAAAAATATATATATATTAGACTGATGACTAGAACAGGGTCACCCACTTAATTTTGGGAGTATCTTGGTCTCTTAGAAGAAACTAGCTCCCAAAATCTTAAAGAAGGAAAAACATATATAAAGGTAAACACAATGAAGGGATGGAATATGCCTATACAGATGAAAACAAAATTGTTTTAATTTCTAAAAAAGGAGTTTATAAAGTAAGTTGGTTAGAAGAATAAAGAAAAAGAAAGTGGAGAGATTTTGCAAAGATTATGCAAAGCTCTATTCTATGCCAAGCATGAGAAGTCAGACTGACTGGCCAGGGCCGCCGAAGAGGGCGACCCCTCCCCAGCTTACAGGCTACCTTTTATTGGGTGAAACTGCAGCCCGTGTCTTGGTAACTCAACCCACCGGGTTTGTGTGTCTCTTGTTGACTGGCTAGTTTCATCCCATCTGGTGACGTGTTATTCAAGATGCCTCCACACTAGGACAGTTACAAACAGTACTTTCTGGGAAGGCTTAGTCAGTTAACATATTCAGTGTGAACAATAAGGTCGTCGTCCTTCCCAACATGCGGTCATTTAGGTTTGGGCAAGACCTTCTCACCGTTACAAACAGTACTTCGAACTGATTACATGTTTCTATCCGGCCTGACTCGTCCTTGTATTCTGGGCTCTGTTATCAGGAACTAGCCGACTACATTTTACTGGTTTCCTGGACTTGCTTCTTAGTAAGTTTCTCTGGGGGAGGAGAGTAAATTTAAGTTTTCTGCACAAACAACAAAATGGCTATTTACCCAAGATGGAGTCACTCTGTACAGAGCAGACTTTTTTTTTTTTTTAAGATTTTATTTATTTATTTGACAGACAGAGATCACAAGTAGGCAGAAAGAGGGGAGGAAGCAGGCTCCTGGCTGAGCAGAGAGCCTGATGTGGGGTTCGATCCCAGGACCCTGATATCATGACCTGAGCTGAAGGCAGAGGCTTTAACCCACTGAGCCACCCAGGCGCCCCCAGAGCAGACTTTTAAAAGTCCTGATTTTGTGCTCTGTTGCTTCGCCGCTTGCTGGGAGCCGGCCCCTCCCCCCCGTGGTCTACCTTCCCGTCACTTTGGATTCACTTCTCCGCCGGTCCTACCTTTCAGAAAGTGGTCGATGTTCTGTTTCTAGAATTGTTGCTGCTCTTGTCTTCAATCTCCTGTTGGATTTGTAGGTGTTCGCAACGGATTGATAAGCTATCTAGCTGGTTTACTACCTGATGTCAGCCTGCTAATCCTCTGCCATCTTGGCTCCTCCTCCAGGTTCATTCCTTTTAAAGGATTTTATCTCAACTGACAAATTTTGACTTTTTTTGCCAAGCAAGCTCAGAGACAAATTTACACTAACTTTCACTAATTGTCTTCAGCATAGGTTTTGTTCTATAGATCATGGCCTCTTGGTATACTGCTTGCTTCCTGAGATGCTTGGAGTATCTTTAAAAGCTGGGGTTTTGCTTAGAGAGAATTGCCAAAGCACATAGCTCTCTGCTCCCCACTTGGGCTTTCCACTTCCCTTTCCTTTTGTAGTCTGAATACAAAGGCAGATAAATCACTATGTTTCTAGACCGCTGGTTGTTTTTCAACTTGAGTTACTATCTGGAGAAATTTGTACTGTTGCTCATCTCAGCTACCTTCTGGTCTCCCCTCTATGTGGTTACAACAAGCCTCTTTACTATTCATAGACCTTAAAGCAATTGTGCAAGTTCTTCTTAGAAATGTCCCACTTTTTTTTCAGAACATTCAAAAATATATTTGAACTGAAACAAAATTTCTGAACAATTAAATGCCATGTCACCTTTTATTCTCTCACAGCTCCTTCAGAGATTATCGAAATACTGGAGCACCTGCGTAAGTTTCCATTTGTGACATTTCTAGCATTTTCAAGACTTGAAGGAAGAGTGAAGGTTCTCGAAAAGAAAGGGAAAGACAAGGAAGTGTGAAATGTATTTTGAGGGTTTTTGTCAGCACAACACTGGCTGATTTCCCATATATATCTTATTTTTTAAAAGATTTCATGTATTTATTTGACAGACAGAGATCACAAGTAGGCAGAGAGGCAGGGAGAGAGAGGAGGAAGCAGGCTCCCTGCTGAGCAGAGAGTCCGATGCAGGGCTCGATCCCAGAACCCCGGGATCATGACCTGAGCCGAAGGCAGAGGCTTAACCCTCTGAGCCACCCAGGTGTGCCTGTGTATCTTATTTGTAATTAAGCCTTAAATAATTCCTGGGGAACTAAAAAGGTTACAGAAATGTTAACAGAATTGCTAATTAAGGAGATAACTAAAATTCATGAATCTGTTTGAAAAGTGTTATGATTTCTTGAAAATGTTGAAGGCAGTTATTAACTAACAGTTCTCAAAGCTACCATTGTCTGTTTCCTACTAAAAATATCTGAGAAGGAAATTAAGAAAGAAAACATTCATTTTTTTTTTAAGATTTTATTTATTTATTTGACAGAGAGAAATCACAAGTAGACAGAGAGGCAGGCAGAGAGAGAGAGAGAGGGAAGCAGGCTCCCCGCTGAGCAGAGAGCCCGATGCAGGACTCGATCCCAGGACCCTGAGATCATGACCTGAGCCGAAGGCAGCGGCTTAATCCATTGAGCCACCCAGGCACCCTGAAAACATTCATTTAAAATCCACATAACTTTGATTTTTAAAATATCTCTAAAATTTTTTTTTAATTTCTGTGTTTCAGTAGTCTTACTGTAATGTGTAGTTGTTTGTATTTCTCTTCCTTGGGATTCATGGGGCTTATTCAGTCTTTAACCATTTTTTTTCCAAATTATGAGCCTTTATCTGATGGAAGACTCCATCTGCGTTATGCTCTGTATGCTTCTTAAACTTCGGACACACACCCAACCTTCACTCTGACTCTCTATGTCTCTTCTGCTATTTTCTATATTTGCTATCCTTTTGTTTGGCTCAGTATGAATATTTTCTTCTGGTCTATCTTCTGTTCATTAATTCTGTCTTCAGTTGTATTTAATCTGATGTTAGAGCAATTGACTGAAATTTTTTAAAAAGATTTTATTTATTTATTTGACAGACAGAGATCACAAGTAGGCAGAGAGGCAGGTGGAGAGGGGGGGAAACAGGCTCCTTGCTGAGCAGAGAGCCCGATGCGGGGCTCAATCCCAGAACCCCGGGATCATGACCTGAGCCGGAGGCAGAAGCCCTAACCCACTGAGCCACCCAGGCGACCCCCGAATTTGAAATTTTATCACCCACCGCTTGTAAGTTTTTCAAAAGTTCTGCTCAGCTTCTCAGCCTTTTACTCTACTTTTGGCATCATCAATTTCCTTGAGAAGAACAGAGGAAAATGCCTTCTTGGGATTCTTGCCAATCTTGAGTCTCTAAAGCCTCACTTAGAACTCTACAACCTTCAGAACTATGCTTAAAAAAATGTCTAGTTTTTCTTCCTGGGAGGATGAGCTGGGACAACGAGGTTGGAAAGACAATACTTGATTTTCTTTTTAAAGATCAGATAAAAGCAGTTGAAATTCCACCGATTAACTGTCACACACATAGAAAATTAGAGAAAGTTGATAATAAGTTAATGGAACTAAAAAAAAATATGATGTTAGCTGAAAATTCTTCCCTCCTTACCTATATAAATTGTAAGGCATTTTTTGTTATATAAGTAACAGCTATGTAATATGTATATACTGAGTTTTTATAAATGCATTTTTTTAAAGATTTTATTTATTTATTCGATAGAGAGGGAGAGACAGTTGCAGCAGGGGCAGAAGGAGAGGGAGAAGCAGACTCCCCACTGAGCAGGGAGCCCGATGCAGGGTTCAATCCCAGGACCCTGGGATCATGACCTGAGACGAAGGTAGATGCTTAACCGACTGAGCCGCCCCGGTGCCCTTATAAATGCGTTTTTGTCTTGACTTTTGTTTTATCAGAGGAAACCACCAATGAGCAGACCTACTACTGTAGTCCCCATGCCACCATTTCCACCAGTCTCTCCTTTGAATCCCGACCAAACAGTCCCTCATACCCCTGACAGACGTGGAGATTCATGAGTCATAAACTTCTGCAGGAATTTCAAGGCCAAAGACAATGTCTTCTTCCTCTAGCCATCTTGTTTAATACCACAGCTGTAGAGCAAAGAGCTTTGTCTAGTTGCGCCTTTTACGACAGTGTATCCTTTTCTACATCGTGGATAAAATGACAGTGCTTCATTAAAAATGTTTGTATCACTATGTCATTCCCAAGTGAAATGTTATTTTCTACCATTATTGGCATTTTAAATTGGGATCAGGAAAATGAACAAAGGAATTTAGGAAATAAGATCAAAAGTTTTTCTTCTCGGAAGTCCTATGCCCAGCTAAAAGTCAGAGGCTCTGCAACAAAGGAAGAAAGAAAGCAATATTGGAGCGGAGTGCACAGGCTGCGGAGTCTGCCAAACTTGGGGAGATGGGAGGGGGCCGTGACAGGAGGATTCTGTCCCCAGCTGTTATCCAAGCCCTTGAAGAGGTTACTGTTTGTTTCCAGCAAGAGGGGACGCTGTCCTGACCTATTTAATTGTGACAGAAATTGATGAAGCCAGGGGGAAATGCCCTAAAATTTCCTTTTGCCTTATTTGGGAGCCAAAGTTCCAGGTCTCTCCCTCATCTGTCTATGCAGATATGCAAAGCAAAGGGGAACAAGAAAGAGTTTACAGATGTTACTCATGCCCCATCTGTGCAAAGATGTGGTCTGTTTTCCAGGAAAGAGAACAGTAACCTTCATAGCTCCTAATTAAGAACAATGACCACAGTGTATTAGTCCCTTCTGTTCCTCCATGTGGAAAAATCATTGTATGGCCTTCCTAGAGGACTTTGCCCTCATCGGGGAGATTTCTCTCCTCACAAATGGTCGCCATAGGGCCACACTAGAAGGGAAAGGGAGTGGAGTTCTTGTAGGAAAGGACATGTATCTATTTCATAAAAACCTGAGTCTCAGGCTCAAAAATGATTTTGAAGACCACAGAGTCGACATTATCTGGGAGCTTGTTAGAAATGCAGAGAGAGCAGTCTCCACTCCAGAGTGGAGTGTTGGCATTTAAACAAGACCCCCAGGGTCCTCCACAACACCATTGACATACAGACATCGGCAGAGTACCTTCTAGCAATGGAGAACTCACCCTGTACAGGATAGCCCATTCCATAGTCCTTTCTTTCTTTTTTTTTTTTTATTCTCAATTTTATATCTTTATTCCAGATTTTCTCCAAATCCCAGACCCGTAAGTACAATACATACAGAGCATTTCCACTTGGATGCCTCAGATGCACATCACATTCGATGTTTACTACTGAGCGTATATATTTAAAAGTATGCAGTCTATATTGCTGTCATTTATTTAGTTATTTTATTTTTTTATCTTTGAAAATGTAAAAACACTTAATTTTTTAATATAAATTAATTTATTTATTTTCAGAAAAACAGTATTCATTATTTTTTCACCATAGTCCTTTCTTGGATAGCTTTGATTGAGGAAAAGTTATTCTTTGTATGGTACTAAAATTTGGTCCTAGCTCAACTCTTTGGGGGTCATATTGAATAAATCTAGCCTGTCTACCCCATGATAACACCTTAGATATATAAAGATAACCTCACAGCCTCCAGTTTCTCTAAGCAAACATTCCCAAGCCCTTCACCATCCTCTTTATGACATGGCTCAGTTTCTTATCATATCCCAGGGGTCTTTTCCAAATATACTCTAGTTTTTATAAGGTTCCCACTCTTGATGGTGGGTTTCAGAAGGTCCACGTAATGCCGCAGATGTGATCTAGAAAATGACAAAGAGGAAATGATCACCTCCTACAACCTAGACCCTACATCTATTAATATGATCTGGGGCTAAAATTGTCTTTTGGGGCAACCACTAAGTCCTTTCATGCATTTCTGAAAATGTGTTTGGTGTCTTCTGTCCCTGCGCCCTTGGACTGAAGAACCGGACCTAACATTTACCTCTGTTATCACGTATCCGATCAGACTCCATCTCATCTCCTCTCACACTCAGAGACGGGTTTCATCCAGATTCTATCATTCAATGTATTTGAGTTCAGGAGCCCAATATATGGTCTTAGTTTTCTCTGTTCAATCATCAACCCATTCAACAAATAATATTTTTTAAAGATTTTATTTATTTATTTGATAGAGATCAGTAGGCAGAGAGGCAGGCAGAGAGAGAGGGGGAAGCAGGCTCCTTGCTTGCGGAGCAGAGAGCCCGATGTGGGGCTCGATCCCAGGACCCTGAGACCATGACCTGAGCCGAAGGCAGAGGCTTAACCCACTGAGCCACCCAGGCGCCCCTCGACAAATCATTTTTTAAAATCTACTTGGTACTCGTCCCTAGGGAAACAGAAGCAGCAAGACATCCCACACCTCCGTCCTCATGGGATTTCGTGGCTTCGAGAGGCGGTATTTGCTCTACGTGGGAGGGTGGGGTTAAACACAACAAGGCATAGTTGAATGTATAGCAGGTACCTGAAAGGCTATGCATTATAGTCTCATGATCAAAGTACTGAGGCAAATTAAGTACTCAGTAAAGCAAAGATTTACCTGGTTAATGAAGGCTACAGTCACATCCACCTTGAAGGCTGATTCAAGGAAGGAAAAGCCTCCCCAGCACTTCCCAGCCCTGACTCCACCTTCAAGTCATCTAGAAACCTTTAAAAATCACTCCAAATCTTATCCCAGACCGACTGAATGGAAAATTGGGGTTGGGGAAGGAACCAGGACATCAGTATTTTAAAAGTGCCCAGAGGTTCTCACGTGCATCCAGATTTGAGCGCCGTTGCTCTGCATGGCTCTCGGAAGCCGGCTGTGTGCTCTTCTGGTCGCCGCAGAGGCTGGCTTAGCTAGCAGACCCCATGAGCAGCTCTGGGTGAAGATGGTCTCCCACCGTGGGTGTGGGTCCAGGGTCAGGAGCAGCTGGTGTGGGACCCCCTGACTGAAGCTGCCTGTTGCAGCTTGACGGTGTGTTAGAATGTGCTGGAAAGTCTGCTAAAGTAAGACTGGGCATAAGCTTCCTCGGCTTCCTCTGCTAGCAGTCAAAGTACTTCTCATATGTACTTGTGCAAGATACAAGTTTGCACTCTAGAAAATTCTGTTCTATGAACTTCCTTGGCAGGATTTATATGTGTACATGTTCTGGTACATTTTTTAAAAAAAATCTACTTACTTATTTGAGAGAGAGAGAGAGAGTGTGCACATAGGGAGAGAGAAAGGAAGAAACAGACTCCCCGGGGCGCCTGGGTGGCTCAGTGGGTTAAGCCGCTGCCTTCAGCTCAGGTCATGATCTCAGGGTCCTGGGATCGAGTCCAGCATCGGGCTCTCTGCTCAGCAAGGAGCCTGCTTCCCTCTCTCTCTCTCTGCCTGCCTCTCCATCTACTTGTGATTTCTCTCTGTCAAATAAATAAATAAAATCTTTAATAAATAAATAAATAAATAAATAAATAAATAAATAAATAAAAGAAACAGACTCCCCACCAAGTGGGGATCCTGAAGATGCGGGGTGTAATACGGGACTCAACCCCAGGATCCTGGGGATCATGACCTGAATTGAAGGCAGAGGCTTAACTGAATGAGCCACCCAGGCACCCCACGTTCTGGTGCATTTCTATGTCTCCACCAAACATAACATTTTGTGTTTTCCTGGCATTTGTTCGAAGCAACGTAGGACAGGAGAAGCAAGTATTGTTTACGTCCTGAGCTGGAAGAATTTTTATAACGAAGACTGAGCAGATTTTAGATCTCTGAATAACAAAATAATGTCTGAGATAAAAGCCAGCACAGAAGATGTGATAGAACTGAATGAAGTTTGTTTAATTAGAATTTGATATCTGCCTTTTATTTTTCTCTGACAACAATTGTAAGTTTTTAACCAGTCGATTGAAAAAAAATAAAACTGACATGTACAAGATTTCAAATGCTAACCTGTCTACAGGGCTGGCTTTGTTTGTCGTAGGGGTTCACTGGTGGTTAGGAATTCACTGATCTGCGCACCATAGACCTGGCCCCAGCCAGCTCTGGGAGCTTCTATATAATTATGTGCCAAGAGGGGCAGTGTGGTTGGCTGCAAAGCCAGGGGTAAGCAATTCTCTCAAAACAAATCCGGAAAACAGACTGTGGCGCCCTGACATCATGTGCTGTAAAGTCTCTTACACAGAAAACACACAAAACCACAGAATTCTTTGCCAGGAGTGTTCCATGGGGTCAAGGGAACGCCTTGTAGGGGTTGCTTTCTGACAGAATCTTCGGCTTGTCTTAGAACACTCCAGTGGCAGCAGGTAAGTCTCGAGGGGTCTGGAGGGAAGTGTCTGTCCTCTAATCCGTGGACTTTTTCTGGATGTAGTGAACGCTCAGGCCTCACTTGGACCTGGAGCGATTCTGGGGGATTCTGGGGGACGTAGCAGATGCGGTGGTCGCTAGAGTAAGAGCAGCGTGTTTGTGTCTGAGAGTGGGCAGCCAGACCCAGCAGAGCAGGAAAAGACTTTTGGAATTTGTGTATTTTAAATCCCTTACTTCAAAACTTGTTTTTTAGTGAGCTCTATAAGGTACATAGTATATATGTCATGGAACATGCCTAAAACTGATAAACGATTAAGTTATAAATTTCGTTTACAGTATGGATATGTGGTACGGGCTCAAAGGGTTTCGTGGATTACACGTGTGGTGGAAACAAACAAACAAACAAACAAACAGTCAGGGACCTGAGGTGAGCTGCTCTGTTGACGAGGCCTCCTGGGCTTCCAGTTCTTTCTCCCTCCTGCTCTGCCCTTGCCATTTTGCTGGAGGGAAAAGGCAGACCCAGAAGCAGCAAAGTGTGTGGCTAAGAAAGACTTTTCCTTACATGTCTTGCTGCGTCCAGCTCAGAATGACGAGGCAGTAGCCCTACGGTGCGTTTCTGCCTCTGCCGGACGCTGCAGGAGCGCTCCGTTTAACAGCAGAAGAAAACAGACCAGTCCCACACCTGCAGACCGGTCTGACCATTTAGGAGCCAAAAAGGACATTGTGCTCAGGTTGTTTACGGTAGCTTTTCTTTTCATTGTTTGTTTTTTTAAGATTTTACTCATTTCTGTATTTGAGAGTGAGCATGGAAGAGAGCGAGCGAGCCCGAGACAGGGAGGGTCGGGGGACGCGGCGACTCCGCGCGGAGCAGGCGGCCCGGGACCGCACCGGGGGCTCCGTCCAGACTCTCAGGGACCATGACCTGAGCCGAAGGCCGAGTCTCAACCAACGGAGCCATCCAGGCGCCCTACTGTAGCTTGTCTAAAGTTGTTCCAGCCAAGCTTTTTTAAAAAACTATCGGAGGAAGGCCGGGTGGTTTAAATGGTTAAGCTGCTGCCTTCAGCTCATGCATGATCCCCGGGGCCTGGGATCAAGCCCTGCATCGGGTTCCCAGTTAGCAGGGAGCCTGCTGCTCCCTCTCTCCCTGTCTCTCCCCTGCCTGTGCTCTCTCTGTCTCTTTCTTTCAAACGAACAAATAAAATCTTTTAATAAAAACAAACTATTAACAGAACAGGTCATTTAAACACATGCCAGTTACTTATTTAAAAGTTTACTGTTTAATGGTTCTTAAAACCCATTTTGTAGCATGTTTACAAAGAGCCAACGAGACCGCCTCATTTGTAATGAGAGTTTAGTAAGGGTTTGTTTTGTTATTATTTCATTTGTTATTATTTACTCTTTTTTAAAAAATTTATTATCATGACATAGCTCCTCACTTGGCCTAACTTTCCTGAGATGGTTCTCTAGACTTCTGGAAGGTTTTTGGGAGAAATCTCTAGATTTCTGGTCGTTCTTTAGATGTAGGGACCCTGGGAATGTATTTACCTCTATTCTCTCTCCAGGCGAGACTGGTTTCAATTCTCATTGTCCCCGACCCAATGTGGGGGCTTCCTTGTCCCCGAGACAGACCATTCTTACTGAGCAGGTCCCTTGCAACGTGCTCGTACCAGCAAGGTTGGTTTTCCTGACTCAGAAGGGACCCGAGGAACTGGCAGACCCGCTAAGCCTTCAGTATCAAAGATGCTATCTTTCATGTCTATGTCCTGCCGCCTTGCACAGCGCTCAGTCAATGTTTATGGAATTGAATTGATAGGAGAAGCAGTGTTAATGCAAAGGAATGGTTCTGTGAAGGCGGAATGTCAGACAATATCCTTGGGAGGGGTGGAGGGGTCACCTTTGGGGGTCCATATCGCTCAGCCAGTACAACAGAGTGGTAGCTTCATCTGTCTCCAGAGAGTCTGTCCAGCTGCCTCTCCTCAATTCAGGTGACTGAGTGGGGAGTGGGGAGTGGCCCCCCAGGGGCAGTGCTGGTCAGGAGGGTGGCGGAGGACGACACCAGGCCTCATCGGAAAACGAAAACCAAAGTAGTCGTTGTCATAGTTCATGACAGAACATCGGCTCGCAGGGGCAGAGCTGCCCCAACCCCTGGGACTGCACCACACACAGAACCAAGGGGCCCGAGGAGCAACCTGGCGGCCCGTGTCACAGCCTGGCTCCTCCAGCACAGTGCCAGGAGCTGGCTGGATTCAACAGCAGTCGTCCCTGTCTCGCGGGTCTGAAGGCTGGTGCCACCACGGTTGGGTGCTGGGGGAGCTCCTCCCGGGTTGCAGGCGGCCGCCTTCATGCTGTATCTGCCCACGGCAGAGGGAGAGAGTGGGAGCGAGAGCAGGCGGTCTCTCCAGTCTCCTCTGATAAGGCTCATCTGACCGCGAGGACCCGCCCACACCACCTCATCCCGACTTCATTCTCTCCCGGAGGCCCGTCTCCCAATATTAGCACCTGCAGGCAGATGAATTGGGGGGAGCAGAATACAGTCCACAGCAGCCTAAGAACTTGCGCTGGAACCGTGATGGTCATTTCATAGCAAGGACTTGGGGCAAATTATTCAGCTGCACTGTGCCTCAGTGTCCCCACCTGCCAAATAGGAGTAGAAATACTCCCTCCATCAGGGCGCTGCTATGAGGCGCGAACCAATGCAGTTAAAGGAGTTGGCAAGTGTGAGACACAGCGGGGGTTATTTTTATTATTGGCTATTGTTCCCTGGGGAAGTCGGGGCCACTAGACACTTGATTTTTTTTTTCTTATATTTTATTTATTTATTTGAGAGAGAGCGCACAAGCAGGTGGAAGGAGCAGAGGGAGAGGGAGCAGCAGACTCCCCACCGAGCAGGGAGCCCGACGCGGGGCTCCATCCCGGGACCCTGAGATCACGACCTGACTGAAGGCAGAGGCTTAACCAACCAAGTGCCCCCAAACAGACATTCGATTAGGTGGAAGGCAAGCTCAGCCCTGGACTCACAACAAGCACCCACTTTAGCTAGGACGACATTTACCGGTGGCCTCAAAGTTGGCAGCAAATGACCTGGAAACAGGAGCTTCCAGCACTGGGGCAAGAAGCACTGGTGCCTCCACCTGTCCGCTCTGTTCTACCCACTCCCCGGGGCACAGCACTTGGCTTCCTCTGCCTCCACTGGACCTACCCGCTCCCCACTACTGCCCACCAACCCCCCAACTGCTGCCTTTTCTTAGCATCTCTCTTTGTCTCTCACTTTTTCCCTTCTCATGGTTTTGCTTTTGTATAAAGCAAATTTTTTTGGCTTTTTGGGGGGGAGCAATTTTTTTTTTTTTTTTTTTTTTGGTAAAAAAAATTGTCTTCCCACCTAGACAATTGCGCAAGGGTCTGTTCAGGACGGTGTACTTGCCGGCTGTAGGCAGTTTGTGGATTCTCTCCGCAAACATTTAATGAGCAGCCGCTGTGAGCAAGGAGTAAGGCAGCAAGCAGTGCGGGCAGAAACGCCTTCCTCGGACTTCGTCTCTCCAACAGACTACGAGTTCCTGACGCCAGGCCTTCCCTGTATGGGCCTGGTGCCCGGCTCAGAGCGTGGCAGCAACAGTAACAGCTAGACCGGAGGTGCCTTTGTGTCCTACGCACTATTTTAATGACCTCATTCAAATGTCCTAACCACTCACGGAATAGCTCTCACCGTTACCCCCACTTTATAGGTGAGGACGATGAGGTACGAAGAGGCTAGAGCACGTGCCTGAGTCGCACAGCGAGCAAGGGTCAACGTCAGGGCTTCAGACTCAGCCAGGGCTCTACTGCTTGCACGGTACACAGTCGGTGCTCAATAAAGACGGACGAGACAGCATCGATGCATGTACATGCCCATGTTTATCTGCAGGAATAAAAATTTCTCTCATGCTTTCAGCACCTCAGCATGTCCCGGTGTGTGCGTCTTCTGGTCTTTCTCCACGGAGCTCTCGCACTTCTGGCGGTGAGTAACCACCGGGGTTTTCCCAATTCTGCCCTTGCTGGGCTTCGAGATTTACCAGCAGGAACCCCGAGGCCCGCACCACTTGGTCTTCGTGGCATCCAGATTCGGATACTCTAGAGACAAGGTTAACCGTGTCACTTGTCCCCCCCGACCCCGCCTTCTTACGCCCTTTTACACTGATGAGAGAAAAAGACTCTCCAAACTTCTGATAGGCAAGGGAAGCCATTTTGCTTTACTCCACTTTTAATTTAATTTAATTTAATTTTATTTTATTTTATTTATGTATTTGAGAGAGCGAGCAAGCGAGAGAGAGAGAGAGCACGAGCAGCAGGGGGCTGCAGAGGGAGAGGGAGATGGATTCTCTGCTGAGCGGGGAGCCAAGGGCAACCATTTTAGATTCCTAAGACGACGTGACTGTAATCCCTGTGCACACCGACACCGGACAGCCGGACAGCCGGACAGCCGGACAGCCGGCCCGTCCCGCACGCGCCATGCACCTGCTTTGCGAATGAGTAGCCTACAGGAGAGCATCTCGTCCTCGAGAGCTTGGTCAGTGCTCCTGCTCTCACATGCCTTTTATGATAAAACTCGGGATTCCTGCCTATATGCGAATGTAATCTCTTGAGCTTTTACAAGCTGTGAACAAAGTATATGACCCGGTAAACTGTGGAACATTTTCTTCCCCGAGAAGGCCGTGTTTCTCAGACATGAATAAAACTCTCTTCCTTACGTTTTGAGGTTCTAAAGAGGTTTCTTCACTTTGCTCTGACAATATCCGCTCCCTCTTTCAAGAAAGGATCTACATTCATTTTTGGTAAAATGAGGGTGCTGAAACAACTTAGGAATTAGTGAATTTTCAGAAATGTTGGACTTACTTCCTCTTAAGGTGCGGAGAGAGAGGGACTCTCAATTAGATAAGGGGGAAGGCCCTTCTGCTCAAGAAGGTCTCTACAATACTTTCCACCTAGGACAATATTAGTTTTTCTTTCTTTCTTCTTTTTTTTTTTTTTAAGATTTTATTTATTTATTTGACAGATCACAAGTAGGCAGAGAGGCAGGCAGAGAGAGAGGGGGAAGCAGGCCCCCTGCTGAGCAGAGAGCTCAATTTGGGGCTCGATCCCAGGACCCTGGGATCACGACCTGAGCCAAAGGCAGAGGCTTTAACCCACTGAGCCACCCAGACGCCCCTATATGGACTTTTCTATCAAGATAAAACCAGAAGAACACTGGCCTGCCTTAGCAATTACCAAGACTAGGTCACTACTCTTCCTACCTGAAAAAGATACAACAAATTAATATTCTTTGTTTTTCTATTTTTAAAATAATGTTCATGATATTCACTACAGAATTATTTATAATGGCAAAAAACAATCCAAATATGCACCAATGGGAAATCTTAATACAGTTTGGTTCAAGTGTACAGTGGTTTCCTGCACTAGATACTGCCAGGACAGCAGTCTGCGATGTATTGCCAGATGAGAACAGTGGAAAAGCAGTATCTACCGTGGGATCTCATGTGCGTGGAAACACACACACACGCTATGTTCTCGAGCACAGATACAGAAGCAGATGGAAGTGATCTGTAGCAAAATGTTAATAAGGACTGTGTCCGGACTGACGAGTAAGGACACTGAATGGTTTGAAATGTATAGCAGTACGTGTGTGTGTGTGTGTGTGTGTGTGAGTGTGTGTGTGTGTGAGTGTGTGTGTGTGTGAGTGTGTGTGTGTGTGTTTAGAGGCCTGGGAGAAGAGGCAAGAGGGGACTTACTTTCCCTGTATATCTTTCCCCTTCCCCGCATATCAGTATTTTAATTCATTTTTTTCCCTTAAAATCGATTTATGGAGGAACTAACTTTAATTTCTTTCAGATTCTATAGATGCTTTATTAAACAATTTAACTACATATATAAGTACGCGTGATCTAGATCTGTGTACGTGTGCATGTTTCCTGACCTACTAAAGGAGAGGAAGTTGGAGAGGGTTTCAAGTTAAAATCTTTCCAAATTAATTTTTCCTGCTTATAAATGTTCTACATGCTCACAGTAGAAAAGTCAGAAATAAAAAAGGACGAAGGACATAAAAACCACCCATCATACCACCGTACGGTGGGGCGCTTCCATCCAGACCTTCTCCTGTGCATTTGTTACCTCCCAGATTGGCGTGTTTCTTTAGAAAACAAGAAACAAAATCGGGATTTAAATTAACTTCTGATGCATCTCATTACAGTCTCTCTCCCAGAGAGCCTCCCACAGTGTCCTATGTCTGCAGTCATGTCACAGGTGTCACTGGATGATTTTACTTCATAACTTCGTACTGGTTAAAAGTTAAATAACCTATTTTTTAACACTACAGTCGTCCTCCCCTTGTCTGGGGGGCGGACACGTTCCAAGACCCCCCGTGGATGTCTGAATCTGCAAACAGCGCAGAACCCTCCATCTAGGGTCCCAATAAAAGAGACAACCGCAACAACTGATTGGACTGAAAGGGATGTGAATGTGGCCTCTCTGTCTCTCTCAAAACATCTCACTGCACATGATTCTCCTTGCTTCTGGTGATGACATGAGGTGATAAAACGTCCACACGATGAGATGAGGTGAGGTGAGTCACGTAGGGCTGACTGCTGAGCTCTGGGCATTCGTCAGAAGGGTGATCACCTGCTGCCCGGCCACGGCTGACCGCAGGTAACCGGAACTGTGGGAAGCAAGCTCTGACTACGGGGGAGGGCGTGGGGGGGACCTACTGTAATCGTATGTCATTATCAGGACGCGGAATCACCACACATTTTCATAGACACTTGCCATTCAAGAACAGCCTAGCCAAAACAAAGGGGACGATGGTATCCATGTCCTTGACGAATGTCTTTTCCTACAATCAAGAACACATTCCTAGCTGCTTCTCTTTATAATTTCAATAACAAACTGAACCCGCTTCTTGCTCGGCAGGTCTTGCAGTAGGGCGTGATGTCAGTTCTAATCCAAAGCCATAGCTGGAGGGCTGGGGAGGGCTCTGAGAACGAACACGTTAAAAGCTACGTGGTGCATCACAAGAACAAATTCCTTAAATTCTCATTGATTCACATGGTAAATTTAAATCGTCAGGCTCAAGAACCCATTCAAAGGCTGTCACCGCCAATTTGCAGTTTTTGCTTGAAGAACAGTGTAACCCAAGTAATGACTCTTCTCTGCTTTGAAACAAGCGTCCCGAGGGAGGAGACACATTGTGATTTGAGAAGACACAGCTTGTCGGAGCCACTTTTAATTCTGTTTCCTGCTCTCCACAGAGAAGGTAGCAACTTAATACCCTTTTAGGAATTCTAGGAGAGGATGCGTGAAAGAGAGTGAAGCTAAAAAAGAAAGGATTGAATTGGGGAGATTCCAGAAACAGGGGTAATTTCAGGCACCTGGCATTCTTCTCCCACTTGAGGGGAGCTTTATCTGTTCTCACACCCTGACTGAGCGACCCTGACTGAACGACCTTGACCACCTAACGGAAATTCAGGAGGAAAGCGGTCTCTGAATCCATTCAAGGCCATGATCATTATCTTTTCGCTGTTTGTAAAGTCAGAACATTGACATCTCCTCCAGCACCATGGGCTGCTTATTTTGGTTTTGTTTTCCAATCAGTTCTCTCTCACCAGCCATATTTGAAATGTTTCCCCCTTTTCTAGCATCCTATGGGACACTTTTCAAAGTTTCTAACATACACTGCTAGAGAGTGTCCCATTTTCCTGCTCTTCTGATTACATGTATGGATGTGACCTAATTGTCTACTAGCCTGGTCTAAAAATATGCTGAACTAATTTTCCGAGTCACATTTGCCAATACCAGATGAGCTACTCCTTTAAGTTATTTTAAAATACTTCAAAATATATGAAAATACATCATCCGGCGATCTTCACAACTGTTCAACAAACTACTGGATACTGCTACAGAATGGCAACAGACAGTAGGTGAATGCCAAGGTCAAGTGCTCAGCTGAGGCCAATTACGGAGTCAGACCAAAGTACTCCGAAGCACAAATTATCCAATTTTTATAGGTAAGAATATTTTTCTTGGTCTTCACCCAAATTTGTTCGTTCTTATATGGCCTGCACCTGGTCAAACACACCTCTGATGTTCTCAAGATAAAGATCTACTTGGAAAGCATCTGTGAGGGGAGTCCCAGGCTGTTCAGACACTAGACTGAAAACTAACTGTGGCTTTGCCACTTTGCCCGACAACAGTGGTTAAAACTAACTTGCGACTCAATGGCGGGAGCAGGGTTCAAATATTGAGGTATTATCTTTGGAATTGTGATTTTTGTAGTTTCCGAGCGAATCACTTTCCTAGGACGGCTGTAACGAATCACACAAAGTCGGTGACTTAAAGCAATAGAAATTCATTCTCCTGGAGGCCAAAGGTGAGGAATGAAGCCTTCAGCGGGGCTATGCTCCCTCCTAAGGCTTTAGGGGAAAATGCTTTCTTGCTTCTTTCCAGCTCCTGGTGGCTCGTAGGGTCCTTGGTTTGTGGCAACATAATTCCAGTCTCCACTTCCTTCTTCATACAACCTTCTCCCCTGTTTCTCTGTGTCTGAAAACCCTCTCATTGGATTAAATACAAGATGAACTCATCTGAAGATCCTCAACTTATTTATATGCGACCACCCTATTTCCCAATAAGATCACATTCCCAGATACTGAGGGTTAGAACTGGGCTGTCGTTTTAGGGAACACAATCCAACCAGCTATAGTGACCAACACATTGCGGGCATTACACCCACACTTCTCGTGTATCATAATGTGCTTCCTCAGAGGACCTGCTGGGGGGCCAGGGGTGGGCCACCCCACGAGATGAACATGGGTCATCTTCTAAGTCTATCAGTTTTCTAGATTTTTTTTTTGAGAAAAATTTAACTGACAATTTAAAACATGTTAACATTACAATAAATCTACTGTGGTATAAATACACAATTCACATGAATTTTTAAGATGAAATGTGTGAATCCAGCACATTTTTGAGCCAGGCAATATCTTTCTTGCTAGGCCTCTGGAGGAATGGCATTCGCTCTTTTGCTGATGGGGAAGGTCGGAGCAAAGGTTTGGGCTCTACCATCACAGTTTCCATTGTGTGCCTATTCCTTACAGACATCCCTAGGAGTCTCTAATATATCATTTGTTTTTGTCAAGGTAGAAATTTCAGTAGTGGAAGCTGTAGGCTGCTTTATGCAAACAAATTACTGACCTAGTAAGTCCGTCTGCATGGTCACCACCTTGACCATCCGGGCTCTGCAACATCGTTCTCTGGCTCTCATCCATTCTGGGGCAGGTGTGATCAAACACAAGGTCGTGTGTGATATTTAGAATTTGTACAAGTGATTTATTCAACATATATTTGTTGATCCATGGTATGGGGATATAAGAATGATCAAGAAGAAAACCCCACAGACAGTTCTTCCTCTTTCCAAGCAGATGACAGGCAGAGATAGAGGCACGTGTCTCCTCTCTGTATCTAGACGTAATGGCAAATATGAGCATACCTGCCCCCACTGCCCATTTATCTGACCGGGATAGTCATTGCTAGATGATCTTGGTGCTTTTTCCTGCTGAGCCCTTGGGTCAGTCTGCTCTGAATGCTGTAACAAAATACCATAGTACTGGTGGTTTAACAAACAAGGATTTATTTCTCATAGTTCTGGAGGCGGGGAAGTCCAAGAACAAGGTGCCGCCAGTGTGTTCCTGGTGAGGGACCTCTTCATGAGTTGCAGAGGAACAGCTCCTTGTTGGGTCCTCACATGGCAAAGAGAGAGAGAGAAAGAGAGGAAGCAGGCTCCTGTGTGTCTCTTCTTATAAGGGCATAAGCTGCGTTCACGAGGGCACTGCCCTCATGACCTAAGTACGTTCCAAAGGCCCTACTTCCAAGTACCATCACACTAGGGATGAGGGATTCAATATACGAATCTTAGGGGGACACAAATACTCAGTTCATAGCAGTCCAGTTATCTAACAAAGGACATCTGTGCTTCCTGTGTACCTTCTTTTTGGGTTTGTATCAGAAACGAGAGCACATTGTTTTAATCACCGACTTCAATAATGGTACAGTCGGAGCCATGCTTTTTATTGGTTTTTTTCATGAGATATTTTCAGCATCGTTATCCACTTAAATCCATCCAAGGGGCTGAAGACATTTTCAATATTATAAAATGTCACAAAAGGCCCCAGTTTGAAGATTTAAGTGGAAATCCCATTGAGTTCAAAAAAGGAAATTTTTGGCAATATACACACACAAGCCCGTCGAGGGGGGAGAAGAGAAAAATCAGGTCAAAACCTGGCTGGCTGCTCCTCGGGGCCTGGCTGTGTGCGCGCACGCGTGTGCTGGGAGGGGGTGGTCGAGGGTTTCGCACATGGGCTCCTAGACCACCTTGGACTGTCTCTGACATCCCAGAAGGGGAGGGGCCGGGGCAGGGAGGCTGAGGTCGGCTCTGGCGCAGAGCGGGGTGCGCAGACACAGCAAGAAGGGTGCGGACCCACGGCTGTGGTGAGGAGGAGGGATGGCCCTTGACTTGCCCCCAGGTCTGTCTGGGGTGTTCTCATTTTATCCAAGACATTGTATACCTGGGCAGAGCCACTAACTTACAGCAATGACTTTGAGTAGCTCTTCTCCGAGGGTAGAGCAGTACGGACCCATTTGGAAAGGAAGCCACAGGCTGAAAGGAAAAGGAGGTTCTAAGACAACTGCATTCTCCTTTTCTAGAAGGGGGTGCTTGGTCTGTCAGACGAGAGCAGTGACAGCAGTCCTGGACCCAGGAAAAGCTACTACATCCTCCAGATGCTGGTAAGTCAATGCAGCGTATTGCCTTTCCAAAAAAAAAAAAAAAAAAAAAAAAGGAATTCAGTTCCTTTGGATCAGGATTCGTCAAAGTGGCACTATGGACTTTGGGGCCGGGTAATTCCCTGTGTCGCGCTGTCCTGGGTCCTGTAGGATGTCTAGTAGCATTGCTGGCCTCTCCAGGCAGCGCCTCTACTCCCCACACGTGACAACCGACAAGGGCTCCAGATGTTGCCAAATCCCCTTGCGTGGCAAAATTGCTCCTGGTTTAAAACATTTGCTTTAGATCATTTGCAGGAGAAGTGTGTATTTGAAATGTAGAAACTTAACACAGTGGTAATGTTTGAGGGGCTCGTAAAACTTGAATGTGTCTGAATTCTTCAAACCTCTTGTGTATGGAACCTGAACAGAAATGTTTTGGATTCTGTGAGAACAGACTTTTTCCCCCCTATAAAATACATCTGTCATACTAGAAAAATTAGGTATTAGGCTAAATATAAAAGACATAAAGTTGAAACACTATCTAATACCATCCTAAAGGAAATCCTAAGACTAAAATAGCACCCACCACCAACAAAAATTAGTCATCTAGGCATAATGACTAGGATGTTTATAGGGTCTAATTCCTGCCTGAAACGTCTACTGGCTTCCTCAGCCAACAGACCTTGGGCTCAAGAACATTTTTTACTTACATCTGCATGGGGCGCATATCCTTTTAATTAAATTTTTTAATTTTTTCATTTGAGAGAGAATGAGAACGAGAAAGAGAGAGGCCTGGAGAGGGAGAGAGAAGCAGACTCCTCGCTGAGCAGGGAGCCAGATATGGGGCTCAATCCCAGGGCCCTGACATCAGGACCTGAGTCAAAGACAGACACTTAACCAACCGACCACCCAGCACCGCGGCACTTACTCGTTCTAACAGGCGTGCGAGCGTGACACTAAACAGGTCAACAGAGAGAAGGAGGTTGTGTACAAACATGTAGGCCAAGTGAAAGGACACTGAAGAGCCCTGGGGTCTGTGTAACGAAGCACCGCTGTGTCTAAAACATTTCTTGGTGGGAACTGTCCTGGTATCGAGGTACCTGCGCGCTCAACTGAGTCATGGCCCCAGGGTCTTGGGATGGAGCCTTGTATCGGCTCCCTGCTGGGCGTGGAGCCTGGTGGGATTCATTCTCTCTCTCTCTCTCTCTCTCCCCTCCCCCCCTCCCTGCAGCCCCACCCCCACTCGTGAGAGCGCACTCTCTCTCTCTCTCTCTCAAAAAAAAAAAAAGAAAAAGGAAAAGAAAATGTCCTAGCGGCGTGTCGCACTGATCATAAAGGAAAACAGTACAATGAAAGGGTAGAAAACATCTAGCCCGTCCTACCCATTGAGTCAAATCGCTGGCGTGGAAATCACGCAGGGGGTGGGAGGCGGCGATCCGGACAGTGCGGGGCTCTAAGCAGGACAGTGCGGGGCTCTAAGCAGGACAGTGCGGGGCTCTAAGCAGGA
>NC_081557.1:263414157-263414472 GCF_022355385.1 Mustela nigripes | reverse complement strand
GGACAGTGCGGGGCTCTAAGCAGGAGAGTGCGGGGCTCTAAGCAGGAGAGTGCGGGGCTCTAAGCAGGACAGTGCGGGGCTCTAAGCAGGAGAGTGCGGGGCTCTAAGCAGGACAGTGCGGGGCTCTAAGCAGGAGAGTGCGGGGCTCTAAGCAGGACAGTGCGGGGCTCTAAGCAGGACAGTGCGGGGCTCTAAGCAGGAGAGTGCGGGGCTCTAAGCAGGACAGTGCGGGGCTCTAAGCAGGACAGTGCGGGGCTCTAAGCAGGACAGTGCGGGGCTCTAAGCAGGACAGTGCGGGGCTCTAAGCAGGACAGT